>NW_004955566.1:1628607-1750304 GCF_000276665.1 Chinchilla lanigera
TTTTTTTGGTTTTTCTCCGGTACCAGGAACCGAACTCACGACCTCGCGCTTGCCAGGCAGGCGCTTTTGCCGCTGAGCTAAATCCCCAACCCCCTATCTATTTATTCTGTCAGCGGACATTTGGGTTGTTTATAGTTTGTAGACATACATTTTCATCAGTCTTCGGTAAGTATCTAATACTGTTATTGAGTTATATGACAAGTTTAACTTTACAGGAAACTGACAAATTGCCTATCAGCAAAACACGAGCATTCCAGTTGCTCCATATTCTTGTTTTGTTTTGAGACAGAGCCCTGCTATATAGTTCAGACTGGCCTTGAACTCACTATGTAACCCAGGCTGGCTTCCAATTTGGGAAAATCTTCCTGCTTCTTGCTCCATATTCTTATCAACACTTGTCATTATCACTCTTATTTGTGGAGTCCCTGCTGAGTGTAATGGCGCCTCATTTGCTCACAGATTCTTAACTGCATTCCTTGTTAAGATGTCAGCAGGGAGTTGCTTCCTTATTGCTACACCCCCAGCACCTGGAGCAACTCCAGTACCAGGAACAGTATGCAACAAGTATTTCTGGAATGAATGAGTTCATGTTTCCTGGACATTTTGTGGAAGTTTAAAATTTTTATGAAACAGATTTCTATAGAGGGTATTGTGTACAGAAGGTTATGACCCTGCGATTGGGAGAGATATTGCCAGTTGTTCTTTAAAACCAGTTTACTCTCTGGGTAACACTGGCTATTGTTTAATGATTTGAAATTTTCTTTCAATAAAACAAGTTAAAAATGGTATTTCACTTTGGTTTTAATTTTGCACTATGGCTTTTATTGAGTGAAAGTGAGCATCTTTTCATATATTTATGAGCCTTTTCTACTTCTTCCTCTTTGATTTCTATTCCTATATTTTGTTTATTATTTACTGAGCTATTTTCCCTAACTAATTTATACATGCTTTTTGCATACTGGAGATGTTAACTTGTTGCCTGCGGTGTATGGTGCAAGCATCTTGTGGAATGGCAAGAGATCAGTGATGACTGGAGGAACCTTTTCATAGTGCCTGCTGCTGCTGAGGACCCTTCCTACCCTCTAGTGGGAATGGCTATGACTGAACCCACGTTCACTTTGGGCTGAGGTCTCCCCCTTTCTCAGCATACTTGCCCCCTAATCTTGACTATTTATTCCCTGTACACAAGTGTACATAATTAAAAGACTACGAACAGGGTGAGGAGGGCAGGGTCCCTCCCCTGGATCCCAGCCCCATCATCTGCCCAGAACAGCCTCTGCTCCTTTGTTTGGTTGGGTTTTGTTTCACTGAGACAGGGTCATGCTATGTAGTCCAGGCAGGCCTCACACTCAAGACTCTCCTGCCTCAGTCTCTCAAGTGCTGGGATCACAAGTGTGTACCATCAAGCCTGGCTCTCTCTGCTCCTTTCAGGAGCCAATAGAGAACAGGTCCCATGTGCCTTATCTTTTCTCATGCACCTTTATTTATCTATTTACTTATTTATTTATGATATTAGGGATTGAAGCCAGGGCCTTTACATGAGCTACATCCCCAGCCTTTTACCTTTTACTTCTTATCTTTTGAGACAGGGTCTCTCTAGGTCACCAAGTTGCCTAGACTGGACTCGAATTTTCGATCCTCCTGCTTTGCCTTCCCAGAGTACTGGGATTGCAGGCATGTGCCACCATACCTGGCTCATACACAGGTTTTAATTTTATATAGTCAAATCAGTTAATCTTTTTCACGATTTCTGGATTTCATGGCTTGCCTAGGTTTCTCTCTAATAGTGTAAAAATGATTTTGTATTTTCTTCTAGTACTTTTACAGGTTTCTAATGTTTGGTTCCTTCATCCACCTGGGATAAACTTTTGGATGTGGGGATGCCCACTTCCCCGTGGTCACCTGTAGAATTCTTTCTCCTGAGGCTGCTCTTGGAGTGTAATGTTACTGTCCTGTATTCATTATCCATTACTGCAGAACAGATTATAGCAAAACCCATTGGTTTAAAACAACACTTACTACCTCACACTTTCTGTGGATCAAGAATTCAAGAGCAGCTTAACTGAGTGGTTCTGGCTCAAGTCCTCTCATGAGATCTGAGTCAGCGTGTTGTCTGGGGCTATGCTCATCTGAAGGCTGGACTGGGACCAAAGGGTACATTTCCAAGATGGTTGACTCGCATGGCTGTTGGTAATAAGCCTCAGCTTCTCATCACACAGACCTCTCCATAGGGGTACTTGAGTGTCGTCAGAGTATGACAACTTGTTTCCCCCAGACAGATTGGTCCTTGAGATAGCAGGGCAGAAGCCACAAAGTTATTGATAATCTAGCCTCTAAAGTCATACTCCTTCATTCCCACAAACACCTATTGTTCAGGAAAGGGAGACACCAGGGTATGAATAACAAGAGGTTGGAGGTGGGCTACCACATTCATTGGCTGGTCAACATTCTTGGCTCTGTGATTTCTAGTCTGATGGGTCCAAAGTATATTTAAGAAAGTAAAGAGTGGCTGGGCATGGCGGTGTACCCCTGTAATCACAGTATTTGGGAGGCTGAGGAAGGAACATGGAGCATTGCCAAGAGTTCGAGGCCAGCCTTGACTACACAGTGAGACCCTGTCTCAAAAAAAAAGTAAAGAGCTAGCCAAGTGACAACTACTTAAAATGTCTGAAGAGGCAACTGAGAATTTTGGCTCTGAACATATGGACCCAAAGACTCTTACTTCGTTTTGCTCTTTTACAATCAAGGAGAAAGAAGATTTGCAAAGCGAATCAAATTGAGTGACAGATAGAGCCAAGATTTGATCCCAGAAGTTGTGACACAGACTCCATGATCTCTGCTTCCCTACAAGTACTTCCTGGTCCAGCTAATTATATCAGTCAAAACCCAGTCAAGAAAACGAAACTACTCTGACCTTTTTTGTGGGGGAGGGGTGGTCTCACTGTGTTGTCCAGGCTGCCCTTGAACTCTTGGGCCCAAGAGTTCCTCCCACCTCAGTCTCCTAAGTAGCTGGGACTGCAGGCATACACCACCATGTGCAGCCACAGGCATTTCGAACAGGTGGAATTTAATGCACAAAATAGTTGTACGTGTGATAGAAAAACTAAGAAGCCAAACAGGAGGTGAGACAACCTGGAGATCAGCAACTGCGAGGAGTCTCTCTCACCCCTAAAGCTGGAGGGATCTGGGGGAGATCTGTCACTGGATTCCAGCAGCTGGGATTGGCAGGAACCCCGGAGCTGTCATGAGCCTATGCCTGGGATCCGGCGCTATGAGGAGCTCTAACTGCTAAGGCAGTAAGGGAAGAGAAGGACCCTGGCTTTTCCCTTCTTCTTGGCCCACAGCCTCCTTCTAGTATCTTCCATTGTTGAGTTCAGATAAGTGACAAACAATATGCAGACAAAACAGGGCACAGGAACAGTAGGAAGGAAGGATCTGAAGGAACAGGCCCAGGCCCAGCATGCTGCTGTTAGTCATGCGAGACAGCTTATTTTCCTAAAATAGCCACATTTTTTGGTCTTCTAGAAGCACGACATCTCCTATCAGTAGGTGCAGTGTGAGTCCCCTACCCTTACCTGCATCCTGGGTTGGGCTTTGAATTGCCAGAACCAATAGAGTGAGGCAGAAGTGTTGCCATATGACTCCCGAGGCTAGGGTATTAAAGGTGACACTGCTTCCTCCTGGCTCTTCCTCGGCCTTGGCGTGCTCTGCCTTAGAACCCTGCAAAGCATGTTGCCAGCAAAACCACAGAAGTCCCAGTGGGTGGTCCACATGGGGAGAGAAACTGAGACCCAACCAATGACCACCGTTATCCACCAGATCCCCAGGCCCTGGGTCTTTCAGTTGAGACCCTAGGTGTCCTAGGGCAGAGACAAGCTGTCCCTAGTATCCCCTGTCTGAGTTTTTGATCTGCAGAATCTGTGGGTATAATTATTTTATTTTATTTTATTTACGACAAACTCTCGAAATTTTGTTGCACAACTACTATAACTGGAAGAGGTAGGGAGAAGGGAGGGGAAGTTGGGGGACATCACCGGGGCTCAGGGCAATGTCAGTACCCCCACCCACCTGGATCTTCTCCGGGTGAGATAAGAGATAGGGCGTGGCTTAGACTGAGTGGGAAGAGAGGTGTGGGATTCCAGCGTTGCCTCTCAGGACCAGTATGTAAAAGTTCTCTTGGGTTCCCTTGAGGTGTGGATGGCATGAAAGGGCACAGATGCCACGAAGAGCACGCGCTTGTGGCTTTTGTCAGAATAGGCCACGCTGCGTCCTCCAGGCTGTACTTTTATCTTGCTTTTTCCTCTTTTACTTGGCCCAACCCTACTCTGCAGAGGCAGTTTCTCTCTCATTTTTCACTTTTACTTTTTCAAATAAACTTTGCCACTGTCTGTTGCTTGTTTTGTTCAATTCTTTATTTGAGACAGAAGAGCCAGGAAACTAACCTTAGCAGGAGACGCGCGCTCCACCAAACCTGGCAATGTTTATTTGGCAGCTTTTAGAAGGAGACGAGCCAATCAGAGGTAAAACCCAAGCAATAATCAGACTTGCTTTGAGAACACAAGGAAGCCAGTCTCATACCTTGGTAAACTCTTTTCTTTCTTTTGGTGTGCTGGGGATGGGGCCCAGGGACTCGTCCCTGGTGTATGCTAGGTAAGCGCTTTGCCACTGAGCTGCATCCCTAGGTCCCTTTTCAAATTCTTAAAACCTTGGTTTGGGATCTACTCTCTTAAAGAGTTCATTAATTCATTTAGCGCTTATTTATTGAGTGCCTAAGATGGGCTAAGCAGTGCTCACGTGCTTGAAAATAAAACAGGCACAGTCCCTGGCCTCAAACAGAAACCAAATTACCTCATAAATAAATAAATAATTACAAATTGGGAAAACACTCCAGGGGAAAAATAAGGGACGTGGAGAGTGTATAACAGAGGGTTTTGGATTTGGATTTTGTTGGAGTGCTGGCAAGGCATGTCTTAGGAAGTGATAGCTCTAGCTATCTAAACCTTTTTTTCTTCAAAGCCATGAATTATGTTGTAATAGACTTTTAGAGATAGTAAAACTGGATTTTTCACTGAAAATGGTAGATAGACAAACATAGTTTTAAACACCTACCCACAAGAAACCAGAAATCCTTGGTATTTTTTGCTGGGAGATACATGATAGTTAAGGACCCGCCCCCCAGAACGTCCAGATGTACCAATGCACTGAATGTAGCCTGGAGTCTTAGGGGAGGAACTCTTGGTCTCCAGGCACCAGAGGCCACAGATTATCAGGGACGAGTGGCTGGTCTCAGCTAGGACCCATTCTTTCCGGAACCTAAACTCAGCAGAGATGGAAGGCAGGTGGCTGGGCGGCTGCAGGTGAGGATGGGGAGCCGCAGGTGGGAAACTGAGGGGAGTGGGCACTGGTAGCAGGTTGGAGACAAGCCTGAGGGGCAAGTCAGGTCTCTGCCACCGCCATTGTCACGTGCTTGTCATGTGCCTGTCACCACAGAGAAGGATGGAAATCACTATCTCTGGCAGGCCGCGGGGGTGGAGTGGGGAGAAGCGGGTCTGAGGCCGTTCCCAAGGCTCTTGATTTCCGGCCCATCAGTGACGGGGGTTCCTGTGGAGACGGCACGGACAGCTTTCCGTCTGATGTCTCTCTCCACAGGGCTCTCTTGCCTGCGGTGGCCTTTGTCTGCCAAGGGGCAATCACTTCACACACAGCACTCTTCCCACTGCAGTTCCAGGGTGGACTTGAGGGTGGACAAGCAGGCTGGCTGCGCCCCCCACCACTGGGAGTAGCAACGGGGCACGCGGCTGCCTGTACCCCACAGCCGGGCACATGGAAGGTGTTGCTTACAGGGTTATTCCCCAGAGGCACTGCATGACACAGCCACAGTCGTGCTTCTGATGCTGTGGGGCACTCAAGGCTCCCACTACGGAAGCTATGAGGCACTTAGCAGCCGCCTGGGTTGCGCCCCTCGGGCTCACCTCCTGGGACCCCTCGCTGGTTCTCTCATCTTGGTGTGCTCCGCACTCTGATAATCCCCTCCCCAAGACAGGGAGCTGAATGTGGTAGTGTATGCTTGTCCTCCCAGCACTCTGCAAGGCTGAGGCAGGAGGATCAAAAGTTTGATCTGATCCTATCTCAAAATAAAAAGTAAATAAATAAAAAGGGCTGGAGATGTAGCTCTGGGTGAAAGCCCTGGATTCAATCCCCATTACTATGGGGGAAAAAATCCAGAGCCCAGACTTCCTAATGGATTGATTGTCTCAAATAGGCTCGACCCTGACTATTGGAATCCAAGACGAGTATATGCATGGAAGCCCGCAGACCGTATCTGTAAATGTTTCACAATGAAGAGCAAGCTACAAGCTGTTCTGTGAAATATGCTGTTGAATGAAGCTTTGCAGGGAAAGCTGGAAAGTGTGAAAGCTGGATTTGAACGTGGGCGTTTTAGGCGCCTCAGAGTTCCTTTCTGTCGTCATTTCTCTCCTACCTCTGGGTCTCTGTCCCTCACTGAGAGGGGCCTTGTGTGCTTGTTGCATCCCCTCCCTCCGGCCTGTATGTTTCAGTTCTGTCAGCTTTCCGCCCCTCACCTTGCACCCCCACCAACAGTCACCTCCCGGCTGACTGAACACGTCCCTCCCAAATTCCTGTGTTGAAACTTAATTGTCACTGAGGTGGAATTAGGAGGTGGAGCCTCGAGGAGGTGGCTGAGTCATGAGGGTGGCTCTCACGAGTGGGACTGGTGACTTTATAAAAGAGGTGGAAGGGAGCTGTTCACCCTCCTTCCCGTGTGAGGGCACAGCAAGAGCCGAGATCTTGAAAGCAGAGAGCCGCCCTTGCCAGACCCAGAATCTGCTGGCACACTGATCGTGGACTTCTCAGCCTCCACAACTATGAGAAATAAACTTCTGCTCATTATAAACTATCCAGCCTCAGGTACTTTGTTAGAGCAGCTGGAAAGGATGGTGACATTTATCCTTGGGACATGAGGAGGACTGCAGAGGCCCTGGTAGTGGGCTTTGGTACATCTGGCAGGGAATTCTGGAGGCCTAGGGTACCAGAGTGCATCCAGAAGAGAGCAGGCTCCACGCTCCTTTGGGATGCAGGCCCTTGACTGCCTAGTTCTAACAGCCATTCCCAACTTACAGGGCAGAGCAGGCCTCAGTAAACGAGCCTCGAGTCCTCTGAATGATCAGCGGTAGCCTTCTTCCTGGGCAGCTGCGAGGAAGCTTTATTCAGGTTCCTCACCCTCCTGTCATCCACTCCCCCAAAGGTGCTGTTGAAAATATTTCATTGCCACTCAGAGCAGGCAGTGATGTCCACCCACAGCCGAGGTGGGATCCAGAGGGCCCATGCTGGACCAGGCATTGACTCTTTTCTTGCTGGGCCGTGGGGCCAGAAGGTGAGACACTGGGGCGGGGGCCCTTGGAGAAGGGGCCATTTGTCATCAGTATGAAAATATTTCTCTATTTTAGCAGCAGGACCACTAAGCCTGTATCACTTTTGCATTCTCCTCGTCTTTCTTGCCTCGATTAAGAGCACCATTGTGCTTAGCTAGAAGACTTCTTCTTCCTCACTGGAAGCTTAGAAGTGCATAAGTCTTCAAAAGGGCTCGTTTAGCTGGAAGAAGTCCCCCTCGCCCTTTGCCCTCTTCTGACACTTATCTTACTTGGAGTAATGATGGCTGGAGTCCCAGCAGGCATCTTGTGAACTTGGAGATAGAAGCCCTGTGCCAAAGAAATCAAAGCTGAAATCTAAAATGAGCTTGGGTGTCTTGGTTACTTTTCTCTCATTGCTGGGACAAAATACCCGATGCCCAAAATTAAGGAAGGAAAGGTTTATTTAGCTTTTCATTTGTGGAGGTTTCAATTCATATTCGGCTGGCTCCAAGGCAAGGTGGCACATGGCAGAGGCAACAGTTCATGCAGCAGAAAAGCAGCAAAAGCAGCAAGAGCAAAAAGGGAGAAGTGGCAGAGAGCAAGGCTCTTGCCCTCCCTTACATTGTATGCAAACTACCCGCCCCAGGGGTAGGTGTAGCACTCACACCCATAAACCCAGCATTGGACCATGGATCAATCAAAAATCTAGAAGCCTGCCCCATGACTGCATGAGGATTTGGGGGATATCCAGACACAAACCATAACAGTGGGCCAGTCATGGTGGTATATGACTGCCTCCCAGCACGCTGGGAGGCTGAGGCACGATGATCTCAAATTTGAGCCCAGCCTAGGCAATTTAATGACTTAGTGAGAATCTGTCTCAAAACAATAAAATAAAATAAAATAAAATAAAATAATAAAATAAAAAGGGCTGGGATGTAGCTCAGTGCAAAGGCCTTTGGTTCAATCCCCAGGACCACAAAAAAAAAAAAAAAAAGAGAGAGAGAGATCAGAGGGACCCTGGGGTCTCCTGATGAGCGCACCAGTCCTAGACTAATCCTCAAGACCATTCTGGTCACACTAGTGTTACTCTCCTCACGTTGACAGGGACAGAACTGGAGCCAGAGCCTGGGTTTGATAGCCCATGTCTGCTCTACCACACCTCCGTGAGACCCCCCTGGGGTCCCTGTTCTACCTGGCGGCCTTCCTGGGAAGACACCTGAAGCTGAGTGTTATTGGTGTGAACATAGGGCTCCCTGGCCATATTCCTGTCCAGAAATGTGAAAGAGGGGTAAGGGTGTCAGAAAGGGGCCTCGAAAACTCTCCTGTCTTTCTTATTGGAACCCAGGAGGAAACCCTCAGAAAACCCCAGCAGGACTAGAGACCTGGAGTACATGAGCTGAGAGGCAGGCAGAGAGCTTTCTGTCCTTGGTGCTTAGGCATCAAACAGGTCAGACAGTCCTGGGTGGAGGTAGAAGAAGGGGGACCCATCTCTGAGAGGGTACCCAGCCTCCAAGGGTACTTGCAGGCTGGGGGGGTGGGGGGCACAGCATCCTCTGCCCAGAACACTTGTCTCCTGCAGTATGATAGTCCATCTTCTGCCTGACCTCTCAGGGAAGCTGCAGCAAGAGGATTTTCCAAGGCAGATTTAGGCCAGGCATGGTGGCACACGCCTGTGATCCCAGCACTTGGGAGGCTGAGGCGGGAGAATTATTGTGAGTTCGAGAACCGTAGCTTACAAAGTAAGCTCAAGGCCAGCTTGCATAGTGAGACCCTGTCAAAAAAAGACAACAACAGCAACAGCAACAAAAAAAAACCAAGGCAGATTTATCATCCTGGAGGTCAGCAGTGGACGCTAGCACTGGGCACCTAAAATACGAGTCCTCAGCGCCCTCAGACCTCTCTACCTGGCTCCTTTCATTCCCAGTGCATTTTAAGGGGACAAGAACTGTCCAGAAGCCCAAAGCTTTCACCTTCTGTCAGGCCTCTCGAGTTCTAGGCATCCCAGTTTTCCTCCCCTTCCTGCCCTGCTACCTGCCCAGGGTCCCCACGCTGCCCAGAGTGGAACCGGCCAGGGAGGAGAGCAAAGGGACTATGCCTAGGGCCTCGAGAGCCCCATCTGCTTCCACCAGGCCCTCTGCATCCCTGGCTCCCCTCGGCAGGCTCTGGGAGATGGGGAGTAGCCTCTCCCGCTCCTCTTGGGTGGAGATGATAGTGACTTTCCCATGACCGCCTGCCACGGATCCTTTCCCTGTTCCTTCGGGGACCCCGAGGCTCCATACGGTTCTCATTTGCAGCTCGTTCCTGAGGAGGCCTCATTTCCTCACCACACACCCCTGATGTGGTTAGGGTCTCCCCCCTGCAGCCCAGACAGACAGGGCTTCCCTCAGCTGTTCTCTAATGGCCGCCCCCACCCCTTCCTGCCCGCACCAGGCCCCTCCCTTGGCCTCTGCCCTTTCCTCTTCCTTGCCCTCCTCCCCTTCCTCCTCCTCCTCCTCCTGTTCTTCCTCTTCTTCCTCACCTTCCTCTTCTTTCCCTCTTCCTCCTCCTTCCCTTCTTCCCGCCCCCCTCCCCATTCCTGCTCCCCACCCAGGGGCTGTTGTCAGGGCTGGGGCTCTTCCCTTGGCAGAAGTGCCCTTTCTAGAAGTTTCTCCCACTCAGGAATGGGAATAATTCCCCAGCCCCAGAGGCACAATATCCCATGTGAATGATGCTGCCTGGAGTCGTGAGATTTGCAGGCTCTCTGGGAGCCCTTGCCAGCCAGAAGGCCCCAGTGGTTTATATTTCCACACCTCCGCCCCAAACTATTCCCACAACACACCTCTCACAACTTTGATCTCCTGGGAAGCCAAGAGGAGCTGAGAAGAGAGAACAGAACAATAGATTCGCCTTGGCAGAGCGTTCTGGTTCTGTTCATGTTCGCACTTCTACACCCCACCATCTCACAACCTACAGAACACCCTGTGCAGGTGTTGGACAAAATAGATCAGCAAACAAAAGACCCAGGGAGCTTGAGATGACAAGTGCTGGCATTAGGCGCAGATGGGGGTAAGGTCCTGCTTCCACCCAATTCCGACATTTCCGGTGGGAAGAGGCAGGAAGCAGGAAAGGAGGACATCGAGGGCAAGCTGACGGGAGCTCCACCGCCTGGGTTGAAGTCTTCCTCTCCACCGTCTGTGTGTTGTAACCCCTGGGTCCCTTAACCGTTCTGTGCCTCAGTCTCTTCTCTCTTCTGTGAAATGGGGTTCCCGGTAAGCTATGGGTTAACACAGGAAAGTGCGAATAATGAAGCGTGGATATGAAAGCCCACGGAGAGCTCCGCTTCCCGCTCCTGCCCAGCCCTGAGTCCGCCAAGGCTGCGGAGGCCCTTAAGGATGAGCCAGCCCTGCTGCCACTTCAGGTCTAACCACTGCTTCCCCCGGGCCAGGCCTAGTTCTAGCATTCTCCTTGGAATATGACAGGGAGCTTTGAGGGCTTATGTCAGGATTCTGTCCTTCCGTCCCTATTGACAGCAAACTGGGTCTAGGTCAGCCGGGATCTGTCGGGGGCTCAGAGACCCAAAGTCCAAATAGCCTCCAGAGAAGCCAGCCCAGCGCTGGCGCCTGGAGAAGTCTTCAGGAGCCAGGCTGCCCTCAAAGGCTGGCCCTTCAGAGGAGTCTTTTGTCTCAGGCTGGACCCAAGATAAAGAGATGTGATTAGGAGATCAAAGCTCTTTCCAAGGCTTTGGCCTGAGGGGGCCCTTTGATGTGACAGGGTCCCTTGAAGCCCTCTTCCCTCCCCCACACCACGGGGTCCCCTGTGCTCCGAAATCCCTCCTGGCTTTCCTTCCTGTTCCCATGCAGCTGCCGGTCTCAGCCCTTGCCAGGCCCGAGCTGGCTAGCAGGTCCTGCCTGTGGGCCAGAGCCGGGTCGCCCTCCAGGCTGTTGACTAAATTACCAGGTGGGAAGCAGAAGCCACCGGCAGCAGGACTGGGAACCCCAAGGGTTCGCCCAGGGGCTGGGCTGCAAAAGCTGAAATCCTGAGCTGCTTGTAAATGACTGGCGGGTGAGTATGCCTCTCCCCACCGCTCCCCTCCCCTCTTCTCATTAATGCTCCCCCAGAACTAGGCCCAGGGAAAGGAGGAATTATCAGGGGCATTCTTTCCTTTTCTTTGGAAAAGGGTAGGGGTTTCTATAAACGCGCACTGTGGAGAATCTGTGGAATTTTCCTTAAAGCTTGAGCAATAGCTTCAAGAATCGTGTCCTAGCTGCTTACACTGTGCTCTCTGCCTTTTATGGGCTCGTGTTCTGGGAGGTGAGAATATGCAAGGCAGGATGGAGGGCTCTGGCTGCTGGGGACAGAGGAGGAGGGGGACAGACAGGCCTCGGGAAGTCGTTCTTCCCGATGATCTGCAGCAGGGGGGATCGACAGACAGAGCGAGGTTCATTTGTTCAATAAAGATTTACCAAGTGCCCACGTGTGTTCTCATGCTTGATCTGGGATGGATCAGTGACAGGAAGGGACAGAGGGTGTGTGGTGTCTTCCCTGTAGTGTGAGGAGACAGACAATAAGCCTGACAAACCGGTAATGATCTGGGCTGGACAGAAGGGGAAGGGGCATTGGGACAGTGAGCTGGGGTGGCCAGCGGGACACTGAGCAGCAAGTAGGGTGGCCAGGCAGTCTTATCAACAAGGTGACATCGGAGCAAAGGCTCAGAGGTGAGGGACTCAACCAGGCTGATTATCTGGTGCAAGAGCGACCCCAGCTGGGGGCACAGCCAGTGCAAAGGCCCTGAGGCAGGGTGGGCTGGAATGCTCACACGGGGCTGGGGCAAGAGGAGGGGGAAAATAGGAAATGCAGGCAGAGTCATTGTCCGGCCTTTAGCTTTGACTTCGAGTAAAATGGGGAGCCACAGTGGGGGCTTGAGCAAAGGAGCCACACCATCTTGCTTAGGTTTTGCCAGGATTGTCTTTACATACGCACTCCAGAATTCTCACGCAGAAGGCGAATGGAGTAAGCTGGATTCAGTTTCAATACCAAGTTTCTGGTATGTGCTGAGTATCGCTTCCCTGTTGCCAGACACATGGGAGGCTCTTCATTCAAAGACCTTGCTGTATGTATGTGCGGGGAGAGGGGTGTCCTAGTAGTGGCAGGAACCAAATTCGCTTACAAATTGAGTGAAAAAGCACAGAGGGGAAGGGTGGAGTATATGACTTCCTGGGAAGAGAGGAGGCAAGGAAGTCTTCTAAAGAGATATCTGAACTGGGTTCTGAAGGCTGAGTGGGAGTTTTCCAGGAGAAGAAAATGAGAAAGTCATTCCAGAAGAGGAAACGACCTGTGGAAAGGCAATACGGTTTGAAAGCACAGAGACTTGTGAGTAATTCGGAGAGCGCATGGAGTGTGAGTGTACCATGCCCCCCACCCCATTCCCTTTCCTGCCCGTGAGGGAGTGCACCGTGGAGTGTGTGAGAGGGAGTGGGCAGAGATGAAATTGAGCAGAGACAGGAGAAGGAGAGGTGAGCAAGAAAGAGAAGAAATACCAGCACCTTCCCCAGGGCAGCTGATGCCTTCCCTGCCTGGCCTTTGCGTCAACACCCACACACCTGCTTTCTGAGATGGCCCCCATGAAGTCTGAGTGTTCTCCTGCTGTGTTCTCTTCTAGTTTGAGTCCCCTGGAAGCAGTCTTCCAGCTCAGAGGAGCTCTCCAAGGGCCAGCAGGGGCACCTGGGAGGGAGACAGGGCAGGAAAGGGAATGGGGCGGGGGGCAGTGTGGAGACCGCTGCTACCCTGCTGGGCCCGCTGCGCTTTGTGCCAGAGTTGTCTCAGCTGAGGGGAGGGAGCTGGGGATTTGTCCTCCAGGCTGAGGCCGTGGCTCAGGGGTAGTGACCTGTGGCCCTCATGGGCTGCCCTGTGGCCAGGTGAAGCCCCGGGCAGAGGGCAGGAGATGTGAAGTGAGTCTGCCTGCTGTCTACACCACAGGCCCAGAGAGGCGGTGGAAGGAAGACCGAACTCAAGGAAAAGGGGGACAGGTGAGGCGGCACCAGCTGGGACACTGGCGCTGGTGCCCAGGCACGAGGAGATTTGGCAGCCTGTGACCTTTCCTTGGTGTCCCAAACCTGTCTTTCCTCCTACTGCAGTAAAACAGACAGGACACAGGCATCCATGTTACTCTGCAGTCACTGCCACCATCCACCCCCAGAACTTGTCTGTCCCCATAAGCTGCAGCTCTGTACCCCTTAAACATGCATGCGATGCCCTTCCCTGAGGCCCTACTTTTGCATCTGAGTTACATGACTTTAGGTGTCGCTTATAAGCGGAACTATGCAGCATGTGGCCTTTCGTGCCTGGCTTCCTTCCCTCGGCATAGCTCAAGGCCCATCCCTGTGGGAACACATGCCCCTTTTCTAGGTTGCATACTATTCCACATTTTGTGTGTGGACTGGGTGCCCCCCCTTCAGGCTCTTGGGAATCCTGCTGCCCTGAGTCAGGTCGGGTCCCTGCTTTCAGCTCTCTAGGATATGGACCCAGAGGTGGAAGTGCTGGCCTGTGCGGCTCCCAGAGGAGACACCTTGCCATTCTCCGCAGGGGTACCCTGCTTTGCGTTCCCACTGGGACCTTGGAGCACCCTCTGAGGACATGCAGGTGCACCTGTCACATTGGCTGGGGTGAGGTGAGGAGGGGATATAATGGGGTCAGCAAAGGCACCCAGACTCACTAGGCAAGGCTTGGTGGCAGCCATGTTTTTTTGTTTGTTTTGTTTTGTCTTTTTGAGACAGAGTCTTGCTATGTAGTTCAGGCTGGCCTTGAGCTCACTCTGTAGCCCAGGCTAGTCTCGAACTTGCAACGATCCTCCTGCCTCAGCCTCCCGAGTGCTGGGATTACAGGCGTGCGCCACCACACCCGGCTGGTGATAGCCTTGTTTCCCGCTCATTTGCGTGCAGCTGGCTCACTTTGGTTGGTTAATGTCATAGTGCTGGGCAGCTAGAAGGATGTGGGTGAGTCCTGCTTGGGCTGTGGCTGTGTGACCTCGGGCAAAGATGTCACTGTCACTTCCCCAGTCTCGGTTTTCTTCTTTGCACAAATCAGTGGGCAGGACATGGGGTGGGAACACTGAGGGGCCTCTGGTGGTGGCAGCCTGAGTCAAGGTAACTGTCAACTTGGTGCCTGTGACAGTGCTAGGATTGGGTTCTCAGCTCGAGGAGGGCTTCGGAGGATCCCTTCTGCTGTCTGCTGCTGCATGCCTCCCCAGCTACAGAGAGTGCCTCGCCCACTCTGAGTCACGCCCTTCAGTGACCTCATCCTGCACCATCCTGGTGGCCCCACATCATCACAGGGGTCCTGAGAGAGGCAGGAGCACCAGAGTTAGCGAAGGAGGCGGTGGAGGTGGAGACCAAGGGGATGCAGTTGCTAGCTTTGAAGATTTAGGAGGGGACCACAAGCCAAGGGACATAGGCAACCTCTTGAAGCTTGAAAAGGCAAGGAAACAGCATCCCTGGGAACCAGCAGAAGGAGCCAGCTCTGCCCACATCCTGACTTTAGACTTCTGGGCTCCAGAACTTTAAGAGAATAAAATTTCCAGTGTCTGGATTCCGAATGTGAGAGGCGGAATTGCTGCTACTCAGTGCTCTGCCAGGTTTTTCTCCCAAGAACAAATGTGTGTTGTTGGAACTGAAAGCTAGAGGCTACTTGTTCCCCCAGCCACAGCAAGTGACTCCAATTCTGAAGGTAGTTCCAGCCGAGCTCCTGGGGGCTTAGCTGCCCCTGACAGTCCTGTTCATCTGCCTACCCTTCCTTGGTGCTGGGCACCCAGCCTCTTCCTAATAAATCTCCTTTGAGTCTGCTTCTGGAGATTCTGACCTGCAAAGGTTGGCATTTCTTAAACACCTTGTTATGGAAAAGCTCAATTATACACAAAATTACTAAGAATAATCTAATGATCCCCGGTTGATCCCATCCGCCAGCTTCGATGCTTGTGCTCAGTACATAGTACTCTGTATCCGCCATCCAACCAAAACATTTGGAAAAAATAACATAGTGTCTGGTCTGATCACACACAGACTTTTTTCTTATCATTATTCTCTAAACAATACAATGTAATAACTATTTACCTAGCATTTGCAGCACATCAGTTAGTATGTGTAATCCTGATATGATTTAAAATATATGGGCGGATGCACATGGGTGCTATGCAAATACCACAGCATTTTATAAAAGGGTCAGGAGCATCCAGAGTTCGAAGTCCTCAGGCGGTCCTGGAGCCACCGAGGGACAACTGTGTACATACAGAAATTGTGATTTAAAGAAGGAAGCTGCGATCCAGCCCTGGGCATCATCCCAGTCTCAGAGCGGAGCGGAGATGTCACAGAACCCTCAGGGAGCGGAGGAAGCCAGCCCGGTAGCCTCAGGCTATGGGGGGCCAGAAGCCCCACTAACGGGTCCTGAGTCGAGGCAGGAGGTAGGTGTGGCTCTTGAGTCCATTTTTCCTCCCTTGAGTGTCTCCACCTGGTTTGCCACCACTCTGGAGGTAAGAATGGCGCCAGGTATTGTGGCAAGCACATTCCACAGTTTGCCATATGAATCCATCAGATAGGCCAAGGAGGAAGACAGCATTTTCTTTCTTTTTTTTTTTTTGTCTTTTTGAGACAGGCTCTCACTATGCAGTTCAGGCTGGCATTGAGCTCACTTTGTAGCCCAGGCTGGTCTCAAACTCGCAATGATCCTCCTGCCTCAGCCTCCCGAGTGCTGGGATTACAGGCGTGAGCTACCACACCCAGCCTAGAAGATAGCATTTTCATCTTCATTTCACTGATCCCCAGGGAGGAAAGCCAGTTGGTCAAGGTCCCACATGAGTAGTAGTATACTACTCATGTCCTAGGGCTGCTGTGGCACATGACCAGAAACAGGTGGCTTAAACAATGTGAACTGAGCCGGGTGTGGTGGTACATGCCTGTAATCCCAGTACTTGGGAGGCTGAGGCAGGAGGATCCCTGTGAGTTAGAGGCCATCCTGGTGTAAAACGAGCTCAAGGCCAGCCTAAACTGCGTAGTGAAACCCTGTCTCAAAAAAGAGGAACAGCCTCTCCCAGTTCTGGAGGCCGGCAGTGTGACATCAATGATACTTCCTTACCTCCTCCAGTTTGGGGCGGCACCAAGTGTCCTTGGTTTGTGGGTGCATCATGCCTCCATCTTCACATGGCCCTTTCTCCACAAGTCTCTATTCCATGTGTCACTTATAAGTACAGTCATTGGATCTATTGCCTACCAAAGTAATCCAGGGTGATCTCGTCTCAAGACCCTAATTACATCTGTGAAGATCCTTTGTCAAAATAGGACCACATGTGCAAGTCCCAGGGGTTAGGACATAGACTTAACTTTTGAAGGCTACCATTCGACCCATTACAGATGGTACAAGTAGAGCAGGAGTCTGAACCTAAGAATTTGGGACTATTGTCACCACACCGTGACAGGATGGTGCCAAGAAGAGCTGGAGCGATAGGAACTTCTTGTGGTGATATTCAAATACATCTACAAAGTCTCTGACACACCTCTCATTCAAAACCTGATGGGTACCTGTAATCCCAGCTACTTGGGGAGGGTGAGTCTGGAGGATTGCAAGTTTGAGGCCAGCCTGAGCTATATAGCAAGACTTTGTCTTGAAATACAATGCAAAGGTGGCATCTCTGTCCCTTCTCTTGAGTATGGATGGACTAGTGACTTGCCACCCAGAGAACACAAGCAGGGATGTCACATAACTGCCAGTGAGGGCTCAGAATAGGTGGAAACATTTGCCTTTGGAGCCCTGAGCTGCGCTGTGAGCCATCTCACTGCCCTGAGGCCGCCATGCTGGGAGGAAACCCAGGCTACATAGCGACAGCCAGCAGACTGGGAAGTGCAGAGGCCTCCTGATGATTTCAGCCAAGGTTGTCTGGCCCCGCCCCTAGGCATCCCGTCTTTTCAGCTGAGGCCTAGACCCAGTGAAGCAGAAGTAAGGTGTCCCTGCTCGCCTGTTTGTGTTCCTGACCCACAGAGCCTATGAATGGAATCAAATCAATGGTTGCTCTATACCTACTTATTTATTCATTCATTGTGCTGGGGATGGAACCCAGGGCCTCTAGCATGCTAGGCAGGCACTCTACCACTGAGCTACATCCCAGTCCTTTTTATTTCGTATTTTGAGACAAGGCCTAAGTTGCTCAGGCCAGCCTTGGAGGTGTGATTCTCCTGCCTCAGCCTCCCAAGTGGCTGCTGTTTTATTGGTTCTAATTTTGGGGTAGTTTGTCTCACAGCAAGAGGTGCTAGACACTGGCCCTTGTCCAGGGGAGAAGGCCTCAAGTATTGAGTTAGCAGTTCCTGAGAGATCTGATTTAAACAGAGACAAAACAAAACGAAACAAAACCAAACCCAAGATTTAAAAAACAAAACAAAACAAAACAGACAAAAACAGACAAAGACAATCTGCGGTTGTGCAAGGAGAGATGAGATGAGGGGACGGGGAGGGGCATCGCTTCTCTCAGCTGGAGTCTCAGCGCAGTGGCAGCTGAGGTCTCCTCCAGCCGGCCTCCTTGCAGGCCCTGCCAGAGCAAGGCTGGTGACACCTGATCCCCAGCGGCAGCCGCACTTCGCTCCCCACGCCCGGCCACCTGACCGGCGAGCGCGCCCCGCGGCCCAGCGCCCCCTGCCCCGGAGCTGGCCGTGCCAGGCCCTGGCTCCGGCGGCGGCACCCTGGCTGCCGGTGATAGCGCGAGCCCGCTCATCTGCTGGATGGATCTGTGGATTTTGTCATTTGCTATGCGGAGGTTTTCTTTCTGACTAATTTGTTTACCAGGTTTAATTCTTCAATCATGTTTTCATTTTAAGAGATTTCAGGGTAATTATGAACTTTGAATAAATCCATCTGAGGCACCAAAGCGCGCCGCGCGCGGCTCCGTCAGGGCCCACCATTCGCCGCCGCCGCGCCGTGCGCGGGTGTGACCCGGCTGCGCCCCGCGCTCCCCCGGCCCGGCCTGCAATGGAAAACAGCTGGGCCCGGGGAGCCCGCGCCGCGCCGCGCCGCGCCGGGGAGAAAGCCACAGCTGAAAACCACGCTGCGGCTGCGGAAAGAGGAATCAGCCAGCGCGGGAGCGGGAGCGGGCTGCGGGGCCGCCGCATCCGGGCCTCCCCGCCCACCCTGCCCAGGCTTAGCGGGCAGAGGGTTGCGGGCAGAGGCCCCAGCGGTGCGGGTTGAGTGTTTGTCACCGCGGGATGTGGGGTCTTTGGCTCAGCTACCAATTAAATTGACATAAAACACATTAACAGTGGAAAAACCATTTTAATTATGTACATACGCATGGGAGTCGCAGAAAAATATGAGACTCAAAGAAAGCCCCGGTGAGGGAGGCTTATTTGGCATCCTAAGCTACAGAAAAGAGGTTTAGAAGTCCTAGGGGTGCTAAAAGAAATTATGGAAGGGCAAGGGAGGACATGTATGCTGAGTAAAAGGTCTCCCACTCCAAACCCAGCCCTGGGGATTGCACCCAGGGCCTTGGCACTGAGCTACATCCTCAACCCTTTTCATATTTTTTACTTTGAGACAGGATCTTGTTAAGTTGCTAAATTGCCCAGACTGGGCTCAGACTTGCAGTTCTCCTGACTCAGCTTCCCAGATGCTGGGATTATAGGCAGAGCCGACATGCTTGACTTGAATAAAAGTTTTTTAATTCATTAATTATTAATAATTTATTTATTTTTATTTATTAATAAAAGGGGGTTTTTTTTGGTATCAGGAATCGAACTCAGGACCTTGTGCTTCCCAGGCAGGTGCTTGTGCTGCTGAGCTGTATCTCCAGCCCTTGATAAAAGTTTTTTTATTTTATGGAAGAAAGGTAAAACAAAATTTCATAACAAGATGATAGGAGAATAACAATAGTTAATACATTGCGTATTATTATCTTTAAAGTGGTTACTCAGGGCACAAGTTATGGGCATAAAAAGTTCTCCAATTGATATAAGTGCAAACCTTCCTTTTCTATGAGCTAAGAAACACTGGTAGTATAACTAACTTGCATTTTTATCTTTTCCCCTCCTTCCTTTCCCCTTTCCCCCATCCTATCCTTTTTTCCTTTTTAACAGTTTCTTCCCATTTCACAATTTTTACTGTACATTTCAGACCTTATTCACTTTTTCAGTTTCTCACACCAGGGAGGCAATACGATGTTTACACCTGTGAGTCTGATTTATTTCACTTATGAGTATGGTCTGAAGTTGCATCCATTCACCTATAAAGGTTTCAAGTTTATCTTTCTTTATGGCTGAGTAGTACTCTATTATATAAAATATGACATCTTTTTTATTCATTCCTCAGTTGATGAGCATTTGGGTTGTTTCCAAGATTTAGCTACTATTAATTGTGCTGCCATAAACATGGGTACACACATATCGTTGTGGTATGATGTTTTAAATTGTTCTGGGAAGATACCCAGAAGCAGAATAGCTGGGTCAAATAAGACCTCTAGTCCTAGCTTTTTGAGGAATCTCCATAATGATTTCCACAGTGGTTGCACCAGTTTGCACTCCCACCAACAGTGGAAAAAGGTTCCTTTTTCCCTACAGCCCCTCCAGCATTTGTTATTTGTTGATTTTTTGATGATAGCCATTCTTTCTGGGGTGAGATGGAATCTCAGTGTTGTTTCAATTTGCATCTCTCAAATGACCAATGATGCTGAACATTTTTTCATTTGTTTGCCGTTTGTATTTCTTCATCTAAGAAGTGTGTATTCATTTCAGATGCCCATTTTTGAATTGGGTCTTTGAATTTGGGGGATCTGATTTTTTTCAGTTCTTTCTGTGTTCTAGATAGAAGTCCTTTGTCTGAGGAACAATTGGTCAAAATTTCTTTCTAAATCTGTGGGTTGTCTTTTCACTCTGTAGGTGATTTCTTTTGATGTACAAAAGTTTTTTAGTAGGATGAGATCCCAGTTGTTGATTCTTTGAAGTTGATTCTTCCATGCAATTTTGGGTTTTGTTCACGAACTCTCTGTCTACCCCTATGTCATCAAGATTTCTACCTAATTTCTCTTCCAGTAGATTTGGTGCTTCTGTTTTAATATTTAGATCTTTGATCCATTTTGATGTTACTTTAGTGTGTGGTGATAGACATGGGTCTAGTTTTAGTCTTCAGCATGTGGAAAGCCAGTTCTTCCAGCACCATTTATTAAAGAGGTTATCTTTCTTCTAGTGAACATGTTTAGCTGCTTATGTTTAGATAAGGTCGCTGAGTGTGTTTGGAGTTGTGTCTGCACATTCTAATTTGTTCCACTGATCTTCAGTTCTGCTTTTTGCCAGTACCGTGCTGATTTTATCACAGTAGCTTTGTAGTATAATTTCAAGTCAGGTATTGTCATGTCTTTTCTGGTTCCAAATGAATTTTAGGAATGTTTTCTGTAGTTCTGTGAGGTTTGTTAATGGTATTTTAATCGGGATTGCATTAAATCTGTATAACAGTTTTGGGAGTATGGCCATTTTCTCTATGTTGGTTCTTCCTATCCATGAGCAAGGGATATCGTTCCATTTTCTGATGTTGTCTTCAATCTCCTTTTTGAGAGTACTGTAATTTTCAATGTATAGATCTTTTACTTCTTTTGTCAGACTGATTCCTAAGTATTTCAAGGTTTTCTTTGTTTGTTTGTTTTTTGCCAGGCCAGTGGTGTATGCCTGTAATCTCAGCTACTTGGGAGGCTAAGGCAAGCAGATTGGCCAGCCTAGGTAATTTAGCAGGACCCTGTCTCAAAATAAAACTTTTAAACAGGGCTGGGGTTGTGGCTCAGTGGTAGAATGTGTGTCTAGCATGCATGAGGCATTGGATTCACTTCCAAGCACTTTATAAAAAAAATAGTTTACTTTGTAAGAGACATAGTCTTGCTTGGCTCAAGCAATTTTCCTGCCTCAGCCTCCCAAGTAGCTTGGGCTGCAGGTGCTCCTGGCTCAAAAGTTGTCTTGTGATGTAGATAAAAGTCTTTCAGGCAAATTGAGCAGCTCTCTTTCTGATCCAGATACTTTTACTAACAAAAATTTCCTTTATAAATAGGAGTGTTTCTGTGCTATTTTTGTGACTGCAGTTTCCCAAATTAACCAGCTTGAAATAATCCATACACCAAAAAAGAATATTTTTGGGGTGCAAATGCAGTTATATTTTGGGGTGCTGTGTCCTGAACCCCAAACGTGTACTTGGGAGAGGCCCAGGCATTATGGCCAGAGGATATGGCTCACGCCTCTGTGAGCGGTGGGCCAGAAGCAGTTTCTGAGCTCTCAGGGGTGAAAGAGAAATACATCAAGGACACGATGACAAGTCCTGTTATATCCATTTGCAGGCTTGTCACAAAGATGTGGAAGCAAGAGGAGACACTCCGTGAGCGGTGTCACATGACACAGTCGTGAGGTGGTGGTGGTGTGAGGTTGTGGAACCAGGTCTCTTGGTCATATCAGCAGGGTCCCACCGGCAAGCTGGGGTGATGTGACACCCAACCAGCTGATGATAGAAAGGCAAGAAAACGCCTCAGGCAGCCCAGATGTCTTGACTCTGTTACTGTCTCTGGACTAGCAGTCTGGCTCCTGGGTGTGCTGGGATGGTCTCAATGTGAGCGGATGAATTGTGTTCCCGCCTTAACACCTTATCAACACCACACAGGAGGGCTGCCTGTGACCAGCATCTTATCAGCATCAACAAATTAGTGTGTCTCATTTGCATACTCATATCAAACACAGAGCCAGCTGGGCCAGTGGGTGGTGCAGCTAGCCTCAATGCATCAGGCTTAGCTAATTTACATGCAGCCAATCATAGCAGACAAACAGCAAAACGGCTAAGGGAACCAATCACAGGAAAGGATTTCTACTCTGCAGAGTGTATAGCCTGAGAGCTCTCCCGGCTTGAGGTTGCTGGTTCCTACGTTGGGGGATAGGCCTTGTGGGGACTCCAGCCTGCTCCTCTGAAGACAGTCCTCTAGTGGATCCCATCCACAGTGACAGCCCGGGCAGCTGCTGGCCAGAAGAAGAGTGCATCCATACTGTCTTAGCTTGGGTTCTCTCTAGAGCGAGCCTGCGACAAAGGAGCACCAATGAGCAGTGTGTCAGGGAAGACAGCTAAATAAGGGTGTAAGATCAAGCCAGAGATCTCTGTGGGTAACTGTTAGGGCTGAACTGTGTCCTCCTCTGTGTTGCTTTCCATCTGTGGCAAAACAGCTGAGAAAAACAACTTAGAAGAAGAAAGGTTTCTTTTGGCTTAAGTTGCAGGGATATCAGTTCCTGGTCACTTGGCTCTGTTGCTTCCCGGCTCTTGGTGAGGCCGAGGCTCCCAGGAGAAGCTGCTTACCTTGTGGTGACTAGGAAGGAAAGGGTGGGCCGGAGACCAAGGCAGGTCCCCAGGGACCAACTGCCTTCAGCTAAGCCCCATCTCTTCAATCTCCACCATTTCCCAATAGTCCATTCAATGATAAGCCCATCAATGAAATAATGATGAAATAATCACAACTCCCCTCCCTCTCAATGAAATAATGAAATAATCAATGAAATAATCAATGAAATAAATCAATGAAATAATCCATCAGTGAAATAATCCATTGATAAGGTCGGAGTCCCCATAATCCAATCACTTCCCCAAAGCCCCACCTCTGAGCGCTACTGCCTTGGGGATCAAGCTTTCAACAACCGAGGCTTTAGAGGGACATTTAAGGTACAAACCATAGGCCCCTCCCCCAGGGATTGCTGAGTCTCAACCTTCAGGACCTCAGCATGTGACCTTATGTGGAAACAGAGCCTTCAAAGAGGTAATTACGTTAAAATGAGGTCATTAGGTTGGGCCCTTATCCAGTATGACAGGTGTCCTTGTAAGAAGAGGAGACTAGCATACAGAGGAAGACCACATGAGGACCCAGGGGAAGAGGGCCTGTGTAAGCTAAGGACACGGGCCTCAGAGGAAAACAACCCTGTGCCAACACCTTGCTGGCACCTCCAGAACTGTGGGAAGAGAAACTTCTGTTGCGAAGCCCCCAGTGGTACTTTGTTACAGCAGCCCGAGCAGACTTACACAACAGGAAGGCTCACTTCCCTTGGGGGAGACAGTGTAAAACACCAGGGTCCATGCTGGGCATGGTGGTGCATGCCTGTAACCCTAACACTCTGGGAGTCTAAGGCAGGAGGATTGCAAGTTCAAGCATAGTCTGGGGAACTTTGCTAGAACCTGTCTCAAAGAAAGGGGGAGGACTGGGGATATAGCTGGGTGGGAAGGTTCTGGGTTTGATCCCCAGTATTGCAAAAGACAAACAAAAACACAGGCTTCCAAGTTATGCCACCTGAGGGTGAGAAGGCTGGGGTAGTTATCCACCAGCTGTGTCAGTCGTAACTGGGAGCTGTTTCTGGAGAAGCATGGATTCCCATACTTCCAGCCCTCCTCAGGCAGACAAGGCAGCTTTGGCATCCAGGAGAAGCCCCCAGGCAAGGAAACAGAGGGGCTGCCATTTGGAAGTTGGGCCCAGAAGGCACTAGAGTGATGAGAGGGAGGGGAGCTGTGATAAGCAACAAGAACGGCATCCGCTCCACAGCCCTGTGCTGCAAAGAATGGCCTACCTCAGGAAGCTGTGCCGGGGCTCGGTGAGTGGCCTTTTGCCTCTACCCCAAAGGAACTGGCATGTGTGTGGTATGTGTTTCCACAGAAGGATTTAGGCTAGATGAAATACAGACTTTTGCACTGGATAATCCTCTGTAAGAATATATAACCCTATAATAAATGCCATCTGCAAAGGTTAGCTCTGGCTAGTTTCCACGCCAAAGCTAGTGGCGCGAATGGAACGTGTACTGTTCGCGGGGGTGGGGTGGGGAGCTTAGGACGGTAGCTCTGATGGCCTCCCTGGTGGGTCTGGAGCACTCCACTGCTCCTTACTCATCTGAGACTTGAGTCCTAGGCGCAGGTAAGATGAGAGTGCTTTGAGTCAGCGTCCTTGGCTTCAAGCAAAGAGGACCCACAGTGGCAGACCTCAGCAGGTAAGACATTTCTGGACGGCTGTGAGGTAGTCCACAAACCTGAGGGGAGGAAATGAGACTCAGAGCCAAGAATACTATGCTGGGTGGGTGGGGACAGGGTGGAGAGGTAGACTTGCTCTCACCCCGTGCCAGCCTCTGTAGTACAGTCACCGTTGGATCCTTGAGAGTGCCATCATGGTGCCACTGTACGTGCCTCTTTCTGACCTTCCTTTGAGACTCACAACCTGGAGAGTCCTGGGGTTCAGGGAGAGGAGATTGGGCATGAGCTTCTCTAAGTGGGCCACAGGCCATATGTTCCCCCAGGATTGCCCAAACTAGGGCAATGCTCCCAAATGGAAGATACATTAGTCCTTGGCACATGAATGGGGGAAAAGTCTAGAAAGGGGTGGATTTGTTCTAGTGAGTACCTCATGTGCTCAGTCTCAGGCCAGTCTAGTGGAGACAGTGGGTGGATTAGCGGTCTGGCTGCATGTGGCTCCCTTGGCCAGGGATCCCTGTGGGCCTCACGTAGCACCAAGACACAGCAGCAGGAAGACAGGAATGTTGGGGTCCTTACTTATTACCACGTAACAAGGCACTCCAAAACAGTGACTTAAAACTATAGCAGCCACCAGTGTTACTCACTGACCTGGGGATTGAGAGGTTCAGCCAGGCGGTTCTCATGAGGCGTGTCTTGGGTTGCAGCAACACGATGCCCAGGGTCGGAGTCATTTGGAAGGTTTCCTTGCTCACATCTGGTTCTCCAGCTAGGCTCAATCAGCTGGGGGTGTGTTATGGCTTATGTCTAGATGTACCCCTACAACCTCATACACTCATAAGTGGGGCTTTTTGTAGGTGGCTGGATCTAGGGTGCATGAATATGGATTAAGGGTGTGTGACAACTAAATTAGCCCACTGATTGGTTTAGCATACTTCTGGGTGTGTATGATGGGAAAGCCCTCCCTGGGTGTGGGTGGCACCAACCCATAGGTTTGTAGCCTGGATAGGATAGACAGAGACTCGCTGCTACTGCTCTTCCTGCCTGCCCTGCCATGGGCAAACCTCCTCTCCATGCCCCTCTGCCACGCTGCCCAGTCTTGGAGCCAACCAACTATGTACTGAAACCTCTACAAACTGTGAGCCAAATAAACCTTTTCCCTTTTGACTTGTGGGTGTCAAGTATTTTGTCCCAGCAACAAGGAAGTAACTAAGACAGGGTGGGGCCAGCTGGAGCTTGTTGGCCCTTCTTTTTATATCTATGTGGCCTCTCCACATGACCTTTCCAACATGGTGGCCGAGGACCCTGGGGCTTCTTATATATCAGCTCAGGGCTTCCAACAAAGAGAACTAGACAGGAGCTGTGTTGCCTTTTATGACCTAGTCTCAGAAACCACATGGACTCATTTCTACTGGATTCTATTCATTCCAAAGAGTCAGGAAGCCTAGCCCATACTCAAGGAGAGGGGCATGGACTATTCCACCCTTTGCTGAAAGGACTGTCACAGAATTTTTGGCTGTGTTTAAATTCAACACAAGGGACTAGGAGATGGCAAACAGTCACTATGCTTGACCATCCAGCTGGATCAATTCAGTTTTCATTCTTGATGTTTTTTACTTGGGCACTTGTTTTCCATGATGCAGAAAGGCTAGTGCTCAAACTCCTGGCAACTTGTTAGTGACGAAAATGTTTGTACCTTACGGGCTGAATTTACTGCACTAGTTAATCCTGCCTCATCGTTATGCTAGGAGAGCTCATTCCAACTAAAATTCGACTATTGGTTTTTAATTTTGGTGCCATTTTTCAAGCTGATGGCTCTCATGGCTGACAGTGAATTACCCAGGGTGCAAATTAAATACCATAGAATTATTAATCAGACCATTATAGTATGCGGACAGGAGGAGATCCACAAGTTGTCAGAGCCTGGTGAGCTCTCTGCTTGCCTTTGGTGTGGAACCTGTGTGGCTTTGAGTGGGCCATGGGTAGGACTGGATGGCACAAATAGGAGAAGCCGAGGCTTTGCAGGCAGCCAGAGGACTGAACAAGGGGCTACAAAGCCCACCTTGCTACACTGGTTTGGCTGGTTCCCCTTTGCAGAGAAAATCTTGTCCCCTCAGTCCTTGTGTCCTTAGGGATTGCTGTCTAATGTCCCACATATCCTTCTCCTGCAAGGGAGTGTGAAGTTTTAATTCTCAACCTCCCAGCCCACAAGAAAGGGACCAAATAGCTGGCATAATGAACAGTGTTTTCAGATTTCTAAATTTAGAGGGAAGGTGAGAACGCACTAGTGGTTTTTCCTCTTGTGTCTAATTCTGAACAAGGCTAGAAAGACTTTGTGTGTTGAAGACTTCATGCAACACATTCACAGTTTCTTTGTGTTTGTTGGTTTCTTTAATCCCCATCAAACTGACTGAGAGGAAAGGGGAAAAGCCACTTCCTGTGTGCGTGATAATTGGTGTGGACAGGCTCTTCCCGAAATCAGAGATGTGTGGCCCTGAGAGAAGACAGAATGTGGTCTTCAGGGCGCACGGGCAAGTCAGGACACTGCAGTAATGCTGGTGGGAGTGTGAATCATGATCAGGCCCATTTCATGGATGTCAGTCTTGAGGTCACATCATTTTCCTGAGGCCACCCAACAAGCAAGTGGCAGGATTGGAGTTCAGCTGCCACAAGCTCCCATACAGTGACTACCCAAGTGCCTTCTGCCATATTACTCCATCATCTTCAACATATGATCTGTGCCTTGGGTGTCCAGATAAAATGTAAGCCACCAATTGAGTTGGAATTTCACACATACAATGAATAATATTTTAGTATAAATTTGTCCCATGCAATATTTGATAGAGCCTGGACAGGGACACCACCAGTTTGAATGAGCCCACCTACCACCATAGAGAAATGTAGGTTTCGTTTTACTTAGGTCACAAAAGACATGTCAGTAGGTCACAAAGGACACATTAGCAGGCCACGAGCAGTCCCCTGAGGATGTGTCAGTAGGTTACGGAAGGCTCAGAGGACACAGCAAGCCACAAACCTGCCACTTCTTTGACCCACCCCCTCAAAAGCCCACCAAAAAATGCTACTAATAAGACTCTTAGCCCATAGGAGACACCTCTGTTCTGCCAGCATAGAGGTCCCGCTCAGGTTTGGACTATTGAGTTCACATCTCTTTTCTCCCCACACAATATTAAATAATTCAAATTTAAATAAAAAGGAAATAATTTTACTTGCTAAATCTGGCAACCCCATCTCTATCTCATGCTTCAAGATGGCAGCTTATATGCCAGCCCCCAGGACCACATTTCAGCTCAGCAGGAGGGAGAAGGGTTAAAGAAAGGCCTCCCTTCTTTTAAACGTATGTTGTAGAAGTCACACCTCAAGCTATTGCTCACCTCACGTCGGCCACACATGTGTTTTGCAAAGGCTAAGAAATATGGCTATTATTCTGGACAACCATAGGCCTAGCTAACAGTTGGACTTCTATATTAAGAAAAATAAGCTGGGGCATGGTGCTGCATGACTGTAATCCCAGCACTCAGAGGCTGAGGCAAGAGGATAGCAAGCTTAAGTCCAGCTTGGCCCCTTACTGACATAGCAAGACTGTCTTAAAAAAAAAAAAAAGAATATATATATATATACAGGCTGGGATGTAACTCATTGTGAAGGCCCCAGATTCCACCTCTAGTACTGGAAAATAAACAGAATAGTATAAGGGATCAACTCAGTCTTCTTCGTGCTGTGCCAGCCACACCTGTGCCATACTTCAGGGGACTGCCCTCGGGGCCACACCTGGGAAGTCACTGGCCTGCAGCCAGTGACTTCCCGGTGGATGGAGCAGGAAAGCCCAGCTCCCTTGGCTGGGGTCAGTGCCATTTACCCTGCAGCACTCCCTTCAGGGTCAGGGAGTGTGACCTTTGTCCCTTCGCCTTCATCAGTCACTGGCACATGATTCTTGGCATGGTGTCTTAATGGCCCAAGGTAAGGGTTTAACCCTGGAAAATATAAATAGGAGGTGGACCAGCATGTTTGAAGCCAAAGCTGTCCCGTCATGTCATGCCCTTCTGTGATGACACCAAAGCCACTAGAGAAGCCCTTGAGCTTGGATCAGGTCACACCCAGTCTTACCAGCCTGGCCTGAGCTGTGGCTACCTGTACGGGTTGAGCATCTAATATATACTTTAGTCTTCCTCCAAGCTGCTTCCTTTCTTTCTTTCTCCCTTCTGCTGCTTCTCCTTCTCCTCCTCCTCCTCTCCTTCCCTCCCTCCCTTCCTTCTTTTCCTTTCTTGCCTTCCTCTCACCCTCTCTTCCTCTCTTTTTTCTTCTTTTATTGGCATTACTGGGGATGGAACCCAAGGGTGCTGTACCACTGAGCTATATCCCTAGTCTTTTTCTTTCAAATTTGATTTTGAGGCCAGGTCTTGTTAAATTTCCCGGGCTGGTTCAACCACCTGAGTAGCTGCGTGCTTTCTTAGAGAATGTTTATTAGTCAGGATTTGGTCAGGAAAATAGATAGCACTGGATTTTCAAGTATGAAAAGATTTAAGGGCTGGGGCTGCAGTGGTAGAGCACTTGCCTAGCATGCATGAGGCCTTGTGTGGGACCCATCTCCAGGAGAGAGAGAGAGAGAGAGAGAGAGAGAGAGAGAGAGAGAGAGAGGTTGAGTGATTTAATACAGGAGGTAGGTACAATGGCTCTCCTTGCATCCACAGGGTGCAGTCCCAGCTCCCAAAGCTTAGAGAGTGTAAGGGTCTGGCCCTACACAGCTGAAGGCTGGAAAGCTGCCGGAGGAACCCTGTCCCCAAACTCTCTGCTGAGACTTTGTCAGAGCTGCATCACAGTTCAGCTTCTCACTCTGTCCTGTCTTCCCCACTTCTTTTCACAGGACTTGATCCCTAATAAACATTTTGCCCTTCAAAGTCCGTCATCTGTTCCTGAGGGCCCACCTGCCACATGTCTTTTCCATAGAGGGTTAGGATTCTCCAGAGAGACATAACCAATAGAAAACACACGGATATTTATTGTGGCAATTGGCTCACGCAATTATGGAGGCCAAGGAATCCCAGCATCTTCCACTTGCAAGCTGGAGACCCCCAAAAGTCAGTGGTATAAGTTTGGATTCATGTCCAAAGGCTCAAGAACTGGACATACCACAGCCCAAGGGCAAGATGTTCCAACCTAAGGAGAGAGAGAGGCACTGTCCCGACCTTTGCTTCTTGTTCTGTCCGGGTCCTCAGTGGCCCAGGGGATACCCAGCAATTGCAATATGAGTTTCTCCCTGAAACATGCTCAAAGATTCACCCAGAAATCATCTTTCTCAGTGGAGCACCCCTTAGCCCAGCTGACACAAAAAGTTAACACCTATATAGGTTTTGTCCCTTCGGTTCCCCAATTCCCTGATGCACTGTCACCTCCACAGACTATGGTTCTCTTATTCCACCCCATTGTCTGTGCTACTGCCTATTCCTTCCTGCCTGGTAGAATTAGGTGGATGATGTTTTGTGGTCTACAAAGGATTTCCCCATATAACGTCAGATTTAGTCCCCATCGTAGCCCCGTGAAGATGTGTTTATTCCCATTTCTCAGCAGAGGGGACCGAAGTTTAGGAATATAGAGATTTGCCCAAGGCCCACCACTGCTGCTAAGTGGAACCTGGAGCTCAGAGGCACTGACAGGTACAGGAATGTGGGCAGATGACCTCTCCCTCCCAGTGGACCTTGGGAACATGGCTCCACTTTCGGTTCTAGGAACTCCTATGGCATTTGCCTAGTAGGTGGCAGTGAATCACCTGCTTCATTCCTTTGGGTTCAGATGCTGAAGATCTCTGTTGAATATTCCCTTGGAGCGGTAATGACGCCCAGTCCCTTCAGCCAAATTAAGCTGTTACTGAGGTGACAATGCTGACCAGACTCTCGGACACCCGTAGGGGGGACAACCTAGGGAGGATGATGGGGAATAAAGGAAGACAAAGAGAACAATTTCAGGGCACAAGGGGGACCAGGAGGAGCCCGCCTCCAGTGGACTGGTTCAGCTTCCTCCGCTGTTGGCTCACTTATTAGCTAGCAAGAAGCACGGGGGAGGGGTAGCACACTGTCCATGGAACAGCAACTATGGAAAGTGGTGGACAAGGATTAAGTGAATGTGGAACCAGATTTTCTCTAAACCCAGATGCCTGTATTCTGACAACTGTCCTGAGCTAACTTGCTTCAGGAGTGCCGGGTTACCAGCATTCCACCCATAGCCAGCAGGCACGTGGCCTTCCTTACACCTCCCTATTCATGAAGCAAGGTCACACCGACCTTGGGACTGGGGGGGTGTTGAGTCACAGAGTCGAGCCCCCCATGATCTATCACAGAGCCTGATCCTCAGCAATCTGTGATTTTCTCAGGCGACATCTCTGCGAGTGGGGGCCCTCGAGGGGAAAGGCAGCGAGGTCCAGGACGGGGCTTGCAGAGGACGTGGTACCAGAGGGGAGGAGGCGATTCTTCATGACTTCACACTCAAGAACACCAGTGATCTCTCCCGCTAACAGTGGCCAAGTGAAGGGGGGCGTGTGTGTGTGTGTCTCCGCCTGAAATAGATAACGCGAGGCAGAGGGTGGCATCTGCCTGATTTGGGGGTGGTGAAGAGCTCTGGTGTGTCACCTGTCAGAGGGGCACACATGAGGGCAAGGGCTGGGTATTCCCTGGCCCACCCAACAGTCACTGGCTAGGGTCCGGCTCTTCTGGGGAGACACACAGCTCCAGGCGCTGCCAGCTCCCCTGCACCTGCATCAAGCTGCTCTAGTGGCTCAAGGGCAGGGTTTGAAAGGGAAAGCAATCTGAAGCCAGGGGTGCACAGGGATCCCCACATTCGCAGCACCGCATTCCCAACAGCGGTTCTCTGTAAAGCGTGAGCAGTTCTGTGATGGATGCTCCTTGGGCCTTTCAGGCTGTCACTAGCACCCTCTTCGCTCCAGCTGGGAGCTCCTTGGGAGCCGAACAGCACCTTTGCATCCCCAGCAATCAGCACAAGGCCCAGTACACAGTACTCCAAATGACAGTGGCCAAGGGGACGGGAGGTGGATGTTTAGTCCAATGAGACCGTCACCAGTGAACGCTGGGGCGAGAATGAACCGCCCTTGGCCTGCTTTGTAGCAACCAGTCCTTTGGGCCTCCCCTTGAATGGGTGATGTCTTCCAGGACGCTCCATAGCTGCCGCTGTGAACTTTCTCCAGGGAAGAGCCCATTTACTTCTGGAAATAGCTGGCGGAGCCTGGAGTAGGTGCATTTACCCCTGCTGCTCTCTGCCTTGGGTACTGGTGTGTTAATCCTCTCAACTTTTTGTTTCTTCTTTTTAGGCCACATTGTTACCTCTTTCAGGAACAGGGGGCCCTTGGGACTGACTCACTGTTAACTAAAATCAGGCAAGATTGGTATAAAAAACCAGAAAAGTTATTATTAATTTACAGGGAGAAATCTATCATTTATTCATTTATTTATTCCATAAATATTTGAGTGCTAACCTAAGGCAAGTTGGTCACACCTCACCCTGAAGTTCTTTCTGGAAGGGAACACAGCCTCCTGTATCAGGCAGGAGACAAAAGACACGCCAGTTGTTTCTAACAGAGAGATCTGAACGTTGAGAACTACGTATTAGGAATTATTAACTAGTCACTGAAGAGCCAAAACAGCAAAAGGAGAACTTGCATGTATCACAGAGGTAGCAACTTCAGGAAGCAGCTATCACTCCTGGAGGAAGAGAAGCATTAAAGCAGGGATTATGAAAACCTGGAAGCTTGGAGGAGCGATTGCATGGGGCACCTGCCAGCTGGTGCTGGTGTCTCTGAGCTCAGAGGCAGGACCAGAGCCCAGAGCAGGAGGTGCTGGTCAGGTGGTGTCTCAGGTCCAAGGTGACGAAGCTGGTCCTGGTGTTGGAAGGGCGTATACCAGTCTCAGCTGCTGCTACAGGAATGAAGAGGCAGGTGTAGACAGGGGAGGGTCACTCATAGGACAGGAAGCTAACCAGCAAACCGGAAGAAGCCTCAGGAAGGCCACAGGAAGCCAGGAGAAGCCCCTTCTTCCTCCCCTAGCCGTGTGTCTTCCTCTGGTACTTGTTATCGGCAGAGCCTAACCGCGAGCTGCTGGTAAAGGAGAAATGTGGTTTGCAGAGTACTTGCCTTAACATTGCAAAGAAGGGTGAATTTGGGGCTGTGAGCCAATTCCTTAGTATCTGACTTGTCTCCAAAGAATCTTGAGGTGAGTGAGGATGAGCGATTCCTCCTCCTGCACACATGCACATCAGTTCACACCAAAGCAAGACTTAGACCAAATTCTGTCACGTCTTTCGCATTCCTTAGCAAATTTGGTGCAAAATGGTTCATGCAACGTGCTGTCTAAGCTCCAGGAAGTCCTAGCTCTAGGTCTATCCTTGCATGAAAGGTAAAACTCAATTCCACTCAAGGAAGAAGCAACATTCTAGAAGCTTCTGAGACCCAGAAATCTTCCCTAATGAAAGGTGGGATCAAACTTCAGGTGCCATCTCTAAAGTGCAGGGCGCAGGCCTTGCTAGATTCTTATAACCTCTTCATGCAGAGGCAAAGAGCACCCAGAACGTATTTAAGCACATCCGTAGGTCCAGAATACCTTTAATTTCACAGAGTGTCTATTTCCAACATTCATCAAGCTAATTAACAAGCTACCAATTTCATCAATGAAAACCCATTTCTGACATTCACTTTGCTAATTAGCAAAGCCTCAGGTATTGATGAAACCCCTGTGATCTTGTATTTGGATGTGGTCTTTCTGATACAAAGCCAGCTGAGTAGCTAGCTGGAGAGAGGATCTCTTATTTTAAATGAGGGCAAATGACTGCCCCTGAAATTGGAGTTCAACCAACACACACACTGTCGCACTGCTTGGGTGGAAACACTTCAAAAATAACAGGCAGACTTTTTTTGTTTGTGCTTTGCAGTATGAGAGATTGAATCAAGGGCCTTCTGGATGCTAAGCTGTATCACAGACCTTTTCAATCCTGTTAGCCAGGCTTAACTGGAACTTGTGATCCTCCTGCCTCAGCCTCCTGAGTAGCTGGGATTACAGGCAAAAGGCAGACATCTTAACAAGTACTGTTTATCCCAGGCACCACTGGGAATCAGTGGAAGACAAGACAGCTCTTGCTCTCCAGTGGCTCTCAGGCTGGGAGATGAATGATAAACAGGCAACTGCAGTGTGAGTAGTGTGCTGATAGCAGCTGGCCAGCGTGGGCTGTGTACTTTTCTGAGAACATTAGGAGGACCAAGTTCTGCGACCCAGTCCTCAGTAAGCCTTCTCTGTAAGTCACCAGGTAAAACACAGGACGTGTACTTCAATTTGCATTTCAAATAACAAATGCTTTTTATTTATTTTTTTATTTTTATTTTTTGGTTTTTCTCCGGTACCGGGAACCGAACTCATGACCTTGCGCTTGCCAGGCAGGAGCTTTTGCCGCTGAGCTAAATCCCCAGCCCCAACAAATGCTTTTTAAATATAAGTACGGTATTGTATCTGCTAAATCTGGCAACACTATATGCAAATCTAGAAGGAAGCCAAACAGTGCAGAAGTCCATTTGGTGCGCGTGAGATTAGTCAAGGCTGGAGAATGAGATGGTTTTAGGTTCTGGGCCTGAGTTACTCATTGCTGGATGCTTCCTTAGCCGCTCCCCAAGCATTTTGGAGGTCCAGGGTCTCCTCCCCTGAGCAATGCCGATCCCCAGTCACCAGGGGGTCTCTCTGAGCGCTGCTTTTACAAATGCCAGGCACATTCTTCTTTAACAGACCCCCTTCTGCCACCACGTTAACCCTGTGGTGAGTCATCATATGGGTCAACTGGGAGGGTGTTTTTGGGTGAGATGAATATTGAAGTCAGTGAGCAGATTGATCACTATAATGCGGGTGGGCCTTGTCCAATCCATGGAGGGCCTGAATAGAACAAAAACATTGGCAACCATGAACAAGGGAGAATTCTCCAGCGGACCTTTCTTTGGGTTTCACCTGCAGTGCCAGCTGTCCTGGGTCTCCACCTACAGACACACCTGTGGATTGTGCACCTGCCAGCTTTCATAATCACATGAGCCGATTCCATATAATAAATCTCTATCTCTCTTGCAGTACATGTGTATGTTCATATCTGTATCTATGATCTGTTTCTCCGGAGGTCAAAAGGCAAAAGGTCAACTCCAGTTTCAATGTGTCAAAAATCGGCAACTTTAGCCAGGTGTGGTGGTGCACGCCTGTAATCCCAGCACGCGGGAGGCTGAGGCAGGAGGATCCTTATGAGTTCGAGACCAGCCTGGCTACAAAGTAAGCTCAAGGCCAGCCTGAGCTGCATAGCAAGACCCTGTCTCAAAAAGACGAAAAAAAAAAATTGGCAACTTTTATCTGTCACAATATAGTCTCACCAAGGCTGTAATTATTCTAGAGAGATGGTCAAATTGTTGCCGTGGCCACAGTACATATATCTGTGAACTGTTCATAGCAATACAGGAGAACAGATTCTAATATTGGAATGACAGCATATTGTTGATCATGCCAGGACTGATGGTATATTCAGCATATAAAGCTCCTTTTCTTTAGGTAGGACCCTGAAATCTGTTGGGGACCAGGCTATGTGATACGTCATGGGGGGCTCAACTCTGTGCCTCAATGCCCCTCCCCACAGTCTGGAGGTCCATGTGAAGTGTGGGCTTGCTTCAGGAACAGGGAGGTGTAAGGAAGGCCGCCTGCCACCTAATACCCGCCCCCCCACTCCTGAGGCAAGATAGCATCTGCTCAGGACAGTTGTCAAAATACAGGCATCTGAGTTTAAAGAAAATCTGGTTCCTCATTAAGTGAATCCTTATCCACTCACTTTCTATAGTTACTGTTTCTTGAACGGCGTGCTACCCCTCCCCCTGCGCTTCTTGCTAACCAATGAAAGCAAGCCAACAGCGGAGGAAGCTGAGCCAGTCCACTGGAGGCGAGCTCCTCCCGGTCCCCCTTGTACCCTGAAATTGTTCTCTTTGTCTTTCTTTATTCCCCGTTGTCCCGCCTACAGGTATCCGGGGGTCTGATCAGCCCTTGGTAGAAATCCTGGCCAAGAATTTTGCAGGACTCAAACAGAGACATTACTGTTTTAAGCTCCTTGTTCCACCCCGGACCCCTGCTCGCGCATGCTTAGGTCTCCAGTGGGCGATTTATAGCGTGGGCACTGCAAGCCACTTATCTCTGCTAATGGGTCTGCCTTTGCCTCCATTGAGTACTGAGGATTTACAGACAAGAACCTTATCCTCCCGTCGCCATCCTCCCCGTGCCCCAGATGCGTGGGCAGATGCAAAGGCTGGTGCAGCGGGCTACGGATGCTCTGAAGGAGGTTACTGGAAAGACGAGCTATAAGACATGCCAGGTTCCTTGCTGCTTAAAATGTTACACACTATTCAACTTTTACAGCCAGTCCTGCTGAATTACTGTGGGACCATCTATCAAGAATGGTCTCAGCTATCTCCACACACATAAATAAGTATGAAGTTGGAATAATGCGTAACCATATTTCACTTATTTTTAACCTATGAGTTAGTCTTGTGGGGTTAGTCTAAGGGTGGGATGTGCCACTATCATCATTAATGCCAGCATCCTGAGAGTGCAGCTGAGTTGGTGTGGCATTGTTTAATTGATCAATGGCAAAATTTCCCTCCTGGCATGACTAGAGGAAGACAGACCAATAGAAATGTTTCCTTCAGAGTCACTGGTGTTGATTTTTCAGACTCTCGAGGATTCCTTAAAGCTGTAAGGAAAGAAACAATAATTCCTCAGTCACTGCAACCGTGCCCACTATTTCACCTGCAGAGTGCCCAAGAGTACTACTGTGAAACAGTTTGTCACAGGCCAGGTTTCCTGGGAAACAGCCCCTGAGGCTGAGATTTGCATGCGGGAAGTTTATTGAGGAGTGATCGTTCTCAGGAACTATACTTGAGGGGCATGAGGGACACAGAACTGGATATTGGAATGTGATGTAGTTGTAATCAAGGCCCAGTTACCCCCACAAAGGATTCTGGAGCTTGCATGGGCCTTTGGAATTGTCTCCAATTGAGGTGAAAGGGCTAGGCCTTTATATTCTCACATGGATTTGTCATAGCGTATGGGCTGTCCCCAGGAAAGGGACATGACCTTAGGCAAGGCAGGCATGTTCAGCTGAAGGCAGTCTCCAACAAGGGACTGAATTGTCAGCCGTCAGCTGTCAATGCTCCCCACAGCAATGGGAAAGAGTACTTCTGTCCTGAGTCAGGACATTTGGGCAGTGCACCACAGCATCCATTACAGTCCACCCCTTGTGCCACTCAGACCCACTTGCTTCATACAGTGAACTTGGGGAGCAGCTCTTCCGGGGTTCAGATGGGCTTCACTCCCTGGAAAGACATACAAGAGGAAAGTTAGTGAGATAAACTATAGACCCAACCACTACAACTAGTCTTGAGGCCTTAGCTGATATTTAATGTCCCTCTTCTCTAATGCCCATTCTAGATTTTCTCCCTGTCTTGGAGAACAACTGTCAGCGTGGGTGGCTTACCTGATAGCATGAGACAGATTCTTATTCCTTAGGGGCCTGAGCCTTGCTTACTATGTTTATCTCCTATTAAACTTGAGCAAGAAAGTATCAAGAGATGCCGAATATAATTCCTGCTACCTCCATTACACAACAGCTCTACATCCTCATGAAAATCAAGGTCAACGAAATTTGTTAGCACAAAGACTTTTTATTGCCTGCTTGTTTCTTAGCATGTGAAGCCTAAACTGACTGGGTAGAAGCTATATTTTAAATTTTGATAGGACTTTTAGTGAGCCACTGGTGGGAGAGTTACCTCTTTGGGACCCTGAATCTCTAAACACACAGTCAAGATTGGCACGATAAGGAGCATGTATTTCCCACGTGGACTTGAGAATAACAGGACATGGGGCCACTCCTACTTTCACCCTTTCTTACTGGATCCTTGCGTTTCACTAACTGGGAACACAACAGCATATAATGGCCATAAATTTGGAGCAACTTCAGCATCTTGGAGGTTGTTAGAGTATCACATTTGAGCGAGTAGAAGCTTTAACGTCTCAGTATCAGGCATGTAGCTTCTGGGTGGCTCAGTATGCAACTTTTACAGCCAATCCTGCTGAATTACCATGGAACTATCCATCAAGAATGGTCCTAGCTGTTTCCACACAGATAAGTATGATGTCTGAAATGCCATACTATCTGTAACTAGCTTTCACTTATTTTTACTCTATGAGTTAGTCTTGTGGGTAGTCCAAGTGTGGAGTTTGCTGCTAGAATAATAGTACCAGGACCCAAGAGTGCAACTGGGTTCATAAAGCATCATGTAATTTAATTTCAATGAAATCCAATCTGCGTATTTTTTCTTTTCTTTCTCAAGTGTTTGGTGTCATATCTAAGACCTTATTGCCAAGTCTGATATCATGAAGATTTATCTGTAGATTTTCTTCTAGTGGTTTTCTAGTGTTAGCTCTTGTATTTAGGTCATTGGTCCAAATTGAGAGAGTCTTTGCATATTGTGGTAAGAGTTCAATTTCATTCTTTTGTGCATGCATATTTAGTTGTTTAAGTACCATTTGAAGAGATTAATTTTTATCCACTGAATGGTCTTTATAGCCTTGTCAAAAGATCCACTGGCCATAGATGTTTGAGTTTACTTCTGGGCTCTCAGTTCTGTTCAATTCATCTTTCTGTCTAGGCTCATGCCAATACCATACTATTTTGATTGCTGTAGCATTATCATAAGTTTTAAAATCAGAAAGTGTGAGTCCACAAACTTTGCTTTTCTTTTACAATATTGTTATGTGTCTATTCAAGGCCCCTTACACTTCCATATGAACTTGAGAATCAGCTTTTCCAGTTTACTGATTGGAAGTTATTGCAATTTTGATGGGGATCATTTTGAATCTGTACATCTTTTGGAGTATTGCTACTTCAGTGTGAAGTCTTCCAATCTATGAACATAGAATGCCTTTCTATTTATTTAGGTCTTGTTTGATTTCTCTTCACAATATTTTGTACTTTTCAATGCATAAATCTTTCCACTTGCTTAAATTACTCCTAGTTATTTTATTATTTTGGGTGCTACTGTAAATGGCATTTTATTTTTAGTTTTCTCTTAGGATTGTACATTATTGGTGTATAGAAATACAGCCGATTTTTTAAAACATTCCTGTGTTGCCAGGTGTGGTGGCACACACCTGTAATCCCAGCACTTGGGAGGTTGAGGCAGGAAGATCATTGTGAGTTTGAGACCAGCCTGGGCTACAAAGTAAACTCAAGGCCAGCCTGAACTGCATAGCGAGACCCTGTCTCAAAAAAGACAAAAACAAACAAACAAAATCCCTGGGTTTGCTATTATAAGTAACACTTTTTGGTTTTCATTTGGTACTTTAGTGTGTGTGTGTGTATGTATGTGCATATGTTTAAATATCACAAATTTATTCTCTAAAATTTCTAGAGCTGAGAAGTCCTATAGGGCTAAAATCAAGGTGTGCAGGGCTGTGTTCTTTCTGAAGGCTCCAGCAGAGAACCCATTTCCTTGCCTTTTCTGGCTTATGGGGCTGCTAACTCCTTGGCTGTGGTCCCTTCCTCCATCTCAAAACTCAGCAGTGTAGCATCTTCAAATCTTGCTCCGACTTGCATTCTCTGCTTCTGTCATTACATCTCCTTTACCTCCAATTCACTGACTGATCCTTTTAAATTGTGGTAAAACATGCAACATAAAATTCACCATTTCAACCACTTTGAAGTGTGTAGCTCAGCGGCATTAAGTACACTCACACTGTTGTGCAACCTCACTGAATTTCCTATGCTGACCTTGTAGTCTGCAGCTTTGCTGAATTCATATATTAGCTCTGGTAGTCTTAAGTGGGTCTTCAATGGGGTTTTCTATATATAGAATCATGTCATCTGCAAACACAAATACTTTTATTTCTTCTTTTCCAATTTTGATGCTTTTCATTTCTTTTTCTTGCCTAATTATTCTGCCTATGACTTGTAGTACAATGTTCAGTAACAGTGGCGTCCTTGTCTTGAGGAAAAGCTTTCAGTCTCTCACCACTGAATGTGAGCTTAGCTTCAGGTTTTCACAAACGCCTTCAATCATGCTAGGCAACTTCTGCTATGTTCCTGGTTTGCTGAATGGTTTTTTGTTTTTGTTTTCCATGAAAGTGTTTTGATTTTTTTTTTTTTTTTTGGTAGCAGGAATTGAACTCAGGACCTTGCACTTGCCAGACAGGCGCTGTGCTGCTGAACTGTATCACCATGTGTTGAATTTTGTTAATTTTTTTGCATTTACTGAGATGATTATGTGGGTTTTTCTTTGTTTTTCAGTGGGGTGTGTTATATCAATATATCAATATATTTTCTTATATGGAACCACCCTTACATTCTTGGGATAACTCCTACTTGGTCATGCTATATAATTCTTTTTATGTTCTGTTGAACTTGGTCTGCTGGCATGTTGTTGAAGATTTTTGTGTCTGTATTGCTAAGAGAAATTGTTCAGTAGTTTTCTTATGGTATTATTATGTGTTTTTGTATCAGGGTAACGCAGGTTTCATAGACCATGCTGGGAAGTGAAGCTCTCTTTTATTTTTTGGAAGATGTTGGGTAAGTTTGTTGTTAAATTTTCTTTAAGTGTTTGGTAGAATTCACTAGTGAAACCATCTGGTCCTGGACTTTTCTTTCTTTAACCTCTTTACTTTTTATAGGTCTGCTGAGATTTTATACTTTTTCTCGAATTAATTTGGTAGTTTCTAGGAATTTGCCCACTTCATCTAGATTGTCTAGCTTGTTGGTGTACAACTGTCTATAGTATTCCATAATCCTTTTAATTCCTGTAAAGTTGGTTTAAACTTTTCTGATCGTAGCTATTTGTGTCTTTTCTCTCTTTTCTTAGTCTCGCTAGAGGTCTGCATGTGTTTGCAGAGAGCCCGCTTTTGAGTTTGTTGATTGCTCCATGCTTTTCTAGTCTCGATTTCACTGAATGCTGCCAACATCATTTTTCAGGTTTTGTCAATATTGGGAGATTTCCCAGCCATGAACCAGGCTTGGCCATTCCCTCTGCCACTAGCTGGTCACGGGAAAACCCCATGGAGCCACAGTGCAGTTGAGGAAGGGGCACCGTGTGGCACTGGTGGATGACAGGGGGGCACATGCCTCTTGCTCGTGCAGGTTGCTGTGCTGTCTGGCTCTGCTGGAAACCAAGCCAGAGATCACACTTCCATCTTCTGAAGAGCTGCTCTGGGCTCTCCTGAATTTACAACCTGGTGGGTCTAACACACCTGAGCTCTTGAGGGTCAATACTGACTGCATGATCCCTTTGTGCCCCTTGGTCAAACACTTGTCTCTACTGGGCACCGACCTTGTTTGATAATTGTGTCAGCACTTGCCGTGTCTTATTTTGGGATTCTGTCATGCTCATTGCTACTAATGAGCTCTGTTCTATAACGGGATATCTTACCATCATCCATGGCCTGTGAAGGATGGTCATTTTAGTTGTTCAGGCTGGCACAACAAAATCCCACAGGTTGGGTGGCTCCAAAGATGGACTTTTACTCTCTTACAATTCCAAAAGCTAGGGGCCCAAGATCAAAATGCCATTAGATTTGCTTTGTGGCAAGGTCTCTCCTCCTGGCTTGCAGACAGTCACCTTCTCACAGTGTCTTCATACAGTGTTTCCCTGTAATTGTACAGGGAGAGAGAGGGGTGGAGGAGGACAGGGAGAGGGGAGGAGGAGGGGGAGGGGAAGGCCGGTGGCTGTGGCCGAGCACGCGTACTGCAGAGCCGCTGGCGGCCAGGGGGAGGAAGGGAGGAGGGGGGAGAGGGAGGGAAGAGGGAGGGAAGAGGGAGGGAAGAGGGAGGGAGAGATCTGGTGTCTCTCCCCCTTCTTACAAGGACAGCAGCCCTTTAGGCTTACAGTCTGCTTGCAGTCTGCTGTGGTTTGGATTTGTCTGTCAAAAGCCTGTGTTGGAAACTGAATCCGCGATGCAGCAGTGCTAAGAGGCTGGACATTTGGGGGGTGATTAGAAGCGTGAGGACTGTGCTCGCACAAGTGGATTCACACCAATTTTAAAAGGGCTTAAAGCTGTGAGTTGGAGCTCTTGCTCTCTTGCCCTTCCACCTTCCACCTTCTACCTTTTACCATGGGATGATGCAGTAAGAAGGTCTTGGCCAGATGCAGCCTCTTGATCATGACTTCCCAGTTTCCAGACTCCTAAGCCAAATAATTCTGTCATCAGAAACCACCCAGTCTCAGGTAGTCTGTTATAGCAGCACAAAATGGACTAAGAAAGGGACCCACCTTAACTACCTTCCTGAAGAACTTATCTCCAAATCCAGTCACATCGTAGATGAGGAATTCAACATGTGGCTCTTAGGGGGATACAACTCAGTCCTCAGCAACCCTCTAGTGTACCTATTTTCCTGTGCTTTCTGTACTTTCTTCCACGACCTGCCATGGCAGTTCTAGCCTTTCCACCTCACTTAGTGGTGCCTGTTGGTTGCTTCAAAGTTCTAATAATGTGTGGAACATCATCTCCCAGAGATCCTGCCGAGATTTAAAATCCCGTATCAGGCCAGGGGTTTAGCAAGCGCCTGCCTGGCAATCCCAAGGTTCTGAGTTTGATTCTCGGTATCAAAAAAATAAAATAAAAACCTGTATCATTGTGAGCACACATCAAAGAACTCTTCCTTTTTAATTGATTATCAGGGGTACTGTAACAAAGTTCCCCAAACTGAGAGACTTAAAGCAACAGAACTTTACTGTCCCATTGTTCTGTTTTTTGTTTTTTTTTTGTTTTGTTTTGTTTTTTGTTTTTTTTTCCGGTACTCATTGTTCCGGGAGCTAGAACCCTCAGATCAAGGTGGCAGCAGGGCTGTGTCCCTGTGAGACTGGGCAGAATACTTCCTTGTCTCTTCCTATGCTAGTTTCTGACAATGCTGACAATTCTTGACCTTCATCAATTCAACCTCCGCCTCCGTCTTCAGAGGCATTCTCCCTGTGTGTCTTCACATCATCTCCTCTGTGTATATCTGTGTCCAAATGTACCCTTTTGAAAAAAATGAGGATACAAATTGTTTTGATATGGGGCCCACCAAAGTGACTTCACCTGAACTTGGTTAAATCTGCAAAGATCTTATTTCCAAATACAGTCATCTTCTCAGGTACTGGTGATTTGCACTTTAGTATATCTCTTTTGGAGGGCGTAACTCAGCCCACAATACTTTGCTTGTTATAAGCTCCTTAGACTCTTACAATACTCTAGATCCGTACTCTTTCTAGTCTCCAGCCGTTCTATGTTGGTTAGCTCCTGTAATCTTTTGGACTATAACCTCTCTCCTCTCTTAGCAGGCCCAGCGCTTAGTGGTTGGGGTACGTTATGACTTAAAGATAATTTTTGACCAAGCAGCCTGGAAAGAAGGTTGGGGTAGATCCTGATAGAGTTGAGGACATGTTATCTTGCAAAATAGAAGGTTCCATAGCATCTTCAAATAAAGAGGCAGTGTAGCCTTAAGGTCTGTTTTGTTTGCTGTTAGTATGGTCACTCTAGTTCTCTTTTCAGTTGCCATTTGTATAGAATATATTTTTCCACTCATTTAATTTCAATCTGTTTGTGTCTTTGGGTCTAAAGTAAATCTCTTGTAGACTGCATGTAGTTGATGCATGTATTTTGTTCATTCTGCTAATCTGTGACTTTTAATTAAGGATTTAATCTATTTACATTAAATGTAACTACTAATAAGGAAGGGTTTACTTTTGGCATTTTGTTATTCATTTCCTATATGCCTTACATTTTTTTGGTTCCTCTCCTTATTATTGCCTTCTTTCCTATCAGATAGATATTTTCTAGTGTCCTACTTCAATTGCTTTGCCATTTCTTTTTCTGTATGTTTTCAAATTATTTTCCTAGTGATTGTTCTGAGGATTGCAATTAATGTCTTACATTTATAACAATCTGGTTCCATTCAATGACAACTTAATTTCAACAGTGTACAAAATCTTTTCCTCCATATAAATGTACTTCCCCATGTTGTTATTGTCATAAATTACAACCTTACCAAAACAGACTTGTAATTATTATATCATGCAGATGTCTTTAAAATCAAATAGGATAAAAGTAATTATAGCTAGGCATGGTGGCATACACCTGTGATCCCAGCACTTGGGAGGCTGAGGCAGGAGGATCACCATGAGTTTGAGGCCAGCCTGAACTACATAGTGAGACTCTGTCTCAAAAACAAAGTAATTACAAAATAAAAATACTTTAATACTGACTTTTATATTTATGTTGTTACTTTTACTGATGTTCTTTATTTCCTTGTATGAATTTTGAGTTACTGTCCAGTGACCTTTCAGTTTAAGCAAGAGACTAACATTTCTTGTAGTGATGAACTCCTTCAGCTTTTGTTTATACAAGAATGTCTTGCATTCTCCTTCACTAAAAGATCAGATGTTTAAATTTGTTCTTTTAGGGGGCTGGGGATTTAGCTCAGCGGCACAGCGCCCGCCTGGCAAGTGCAAGGTCGTGAGTTCAATTCCCAGTACCAGAAAAGAAAAAAAAAACCCAAAAACAAAACAAAATAAAATAAATTTGTTCTTTTAAACAAGAGTTTCTTTCCCTATGTTCTAGTAGCTTAGTGGCCAGCTAATAATTGGAAAGATTTCTTCAGATTCCTAGGACAAAATGAAACAAAACTCCTCTCAGTCTTTAGGATATACTTTCAACATTCAGCCAGGCAATTTAAAACTCTGCTTTAGCCTTCACTTCCTGCTTGCATACAGCCTTAAGTCAGATGTGATAGCTCAGGGCCTTTTCAAATGTTTACGGATCATGCCTTGTGACCTTTTAGATTGCTACAAATATGTTGAAGCTTTCAAAGCTCCTGCTCTCAAAGCATCTTCTTACTCAGCTTTTTTTCCCCACCAAGATTTTTAGTTACTCGTGATTTGACTCAATTAGTATCCATTGCCTCAGGCAGTGGTGACAACACAATTGCCTGTAAATGTTTTCCACAAATTGTCCCTGTGTAGCCATCTCAGTACTGGGAGTGTTCTGATTTAGGCAAGATAACGCAAGCCCTTTGAGCTGGTGGCCAGTAAGTCATTAGACGTGTCAAAACAAACAACCACAATTACTTGGGCATGATGTGCGCTTTCTCGCTCCAGTACTGGTACCAGTATACAAACGGGAGCCATTATCTTTGAGGCAATCTCCAAGCTGAAGAGTGGGTGAAGGGGCCCAGATTAGTTAAAATGTCACAAGGTTTACTATTCTTATTGAAACATAGCTTGATTTTCTTGATTAAGTAATCCCTTAGTTGTTGTAACCTTTGGGTTAATTTCCAGAATTCTAAAAATTTGACTCTGGCAGAGTTTTGTTTGTTTGTTTTGTTTGCATTTTTTCCACTGCATTTATGGAAGGATGGATAATTGGCAGTCCTTTTTTGTTTGTTTGTTTTTGTTTTTTGTTTTTTTTTCCGGTACCGGGTTGGCATTCCTTATGCCACCATTTTTCTAGGCACTTCTGCAGGCCTGGAAGGTTTAAGGATATGTGGTGAGTGAAGATTTGTTATTGCACTGATTCAGCTATCCCTATTCTATGCGTCAGAGTCCCATTCTTTCCCAATCAGGGTCCTGATCTTGGTACAGCAGACTTGCTGCAGTGGAGAATTTAACTTTCTCTGGAGCTCTGATACTCTTCTAATTAAGTTCTAAGCCTGATTCTCGTCTTTTTCTATCCTCTGATATAGCAGGTAATAGTCATTTTTAATGCAACTGGAATGGCATACTGGCAGAAAGAAATTCATTGGCCTGGTGTAATATCTCAGGCATTTAAGAGGTAAAGGGGAAATAATAATTATGAAGACTATGGAATCAGAGGGACTTGTCTGGAAGTAATTGATGCACTAGAGAACAAAACGAAAAATTGAGGATGATCAATCACAAATGTTAAGGGCAAAATCCATAAAAGCTCTTTAATAATACTAATAAATAAAATAACATTATAAAGTACTAAATTGATCCAAAGGAAGGCACAAGAAGGGAGAAAAAGAAATAACTTGCAGAGAAAGAAAATATTCAGCATGCTAATACATTTAATATTAAATATACCATTAATTATATTAATATAAAGTAAATTTATTAGTCAACTTTCCCATCGCTGGTACAATATATTTGACACCTACCATTAAATGAAGCGTGGCTTAATTTGGCTTACTGTTTTGGGTGTGTCAGCCCATGGTTGGCTGGCTCTAAGGCAGGACTGTTACAGCAGAGGTATATGATGGAGCAGAGCTGTTCACTTCATGGTGGCCAGGAAATAAAGCCTCCATGATCCACCCAGACACACCCAGAAGTGTGATTTACTAATCAAGTCTTCGGTTCTCAAGTCAGTACAGTTGATAATTCAGTTTAATATTAAGAAAAAGCTGCTGATGCTTGGCCTGGTACTGTAAGTTCAAGGCCAGCCTGAGCTACAAAATGAGTTCAAAGCCAGCCCAAACTACACAGCGAGATTCTGTCTGAAAAAAAAAAGAAGTAAAGTTAGGGTTATTACAAAACCCAATTTCAAATTATACTGCAAAGACATAGTAACACAACCAGCATGGTACTGGCACAAAAATAGACACATAAGCCAGGTGTGGTGATACATACCTGCAGTGTCAGCACTCTGGGAGGCTGAGGCAGGAGGATCATAAATTTGAGTCCAGCCAGAGCAATTTGGCAACTTAGTAAGACTTGTCTCAAAATAAAAATAGGTAGATAGATGAATGTCTGGTAATGTAGCTCAGTGCTAAGGCTCTGGATTCAGTGCCAGTACTGAGAGAAAAAAAGTGACACACATGCCAATGCAATAGAAGACACAGAAGCAAACCCATATGATTACAACCATCTAGCTCTTTTTTTTTTTTGAGACAGGATCTCACCATGTAGTGTAGTGCAGGCTGGCCTTCAACTTGCTATGTAGCCCACGGTAGCCTCAAACTCACAGTGATCCTCCTGTCTCAGCCTCCCAAGTGCTAGGATTATAAGTGTGAGCCACCACACCCAGCATCTAGTGCTTAACAAAGGAACCAAAAGCATACACTGACAAAAAAAATCCTCTTTAAGAAAAATGCTGGGAAAACTGAATATCTATATGTAGGTTAATGAAACTAGATCCCTTACTCTGTATAAAAGTCAATTCAAAATAGATCAAAGACCTAAGTATATGACCTGAAACTTTCAAACTACTAGAAGAAAACACAGAGGAAACACTTGAAATCATAGGCAGAGGCAAAGACTTCCCAACTAATGTTCTAATTGCACAGGAAAGGATAAGAAGCAATAAATGGAATCACATCAAATAAAAAGTTTCTGCACAGCAAGGAAAGCAACATACAGAATGAAGAGACAGCCTACAGAATGAGGAAAAATCTTTGCCAGCTACTCTTCTGATAGAGGATTAATATCTAGAAGGAGTCAAAAGACCTAATACCAAAAAAAAAAAGAGTAGCCCAATCAATAAATGGGCAAAGGAATTGAACAGACCTTTCTCAAAAGTAGAAGTACAAATGGTCAAAAAGTATATGAAAAAAATGTTCAGCATCTTTTGACATTAGGGAAATGTAAATCAAAACTGCATTGAGATTCCATCTCATCCCATTCAGAATGGCTATCATCAAGAATACAAAAATCAACCGATCAATCAATATCTATCAATCCTGGTGAGGATGCAAAGAAAAGGAACCCTTCCACACCACTGGTGGGAATGTAAATTAGTATAGCCAGTATGGAAATCAGTATGGATGGATGTTTCTCAAAAAATTAACAATAGAACTACCATATGATCCAGCTATAGTGCTCCTTGCTATGTACTCAAAGGAATTAAAGTCACCACACCCACAGGGACACCTGCATATCCATATTTACTGTAACACAAGTCACAGCAGCCAAGATATGGGCCAGCTTGGATACCCATGAGCAGACAAGTGGGTAAGGAATATGTGGTGTATACAAACAATGGAGTGTTATCCAGCCATAAAGAATGAAATTATGTCATGTTTAGGTAAATAGATGGAACTGGAGATCATCATGTTAAGCTAAATACGCTGGACTCAGTATCACGTTTCTTCTCATACGTGGAATTTTAAAAAGTGACATGAAAGTACAAAGGAGACTCTGATTAGACAAAAGGAGAGGAATAAGGGGGAGTAAGGGAGGGTAATAGAGGGGATACATATGACCTAAATATATGCATGTATGAAAGGGGAAAAAGAAAGTAAAAAGAAGCTAGAAAAAGAGCAGTGAATTTTTTTATTTACTTATTTTTTGGTACTAGGAATCAAACTCAGAACCTTGGTCTTGCCAGGCAGGCGCTGTGCTGCTGAACTGTATCCCTGGCAAGAGCAGTGAATTTAAACTAAAGAAAGTAGAAAAAACAAAATACCAAAGTGTGTAGTGTATTTCTTGTTTTTATAACAAAATACCTGAGACTGAGTACTTTATCAAGAAAACAAGCTTATTTCTCTCACAGTTCTGGAGGCTGAAATTTCAACATTAGATGGCTCCAGCTGTTCTGCTTCTGCTAAGGTCCCCTTGACTCTTCTACAACATGGTAGATGACATCATGGTGGAGGCATAAGTGAGCAGGAGAAGACCCTCACATGGCAAGAGAGGAAGCTGCAGAGATTCAGGGGCTAGGCTTGCTCTTTTTATTTTAACTGCCTCTTGTAGGAAGTAACAAGGACACCAAGAAAACTACCTTAACCTCTCTGAAGGCAATGCCCTGTTGACTTCACCACCTCTGAATAAGCCCCACTGTTGGAAATGAAAAAGAAATCATGATAGATTCTGCAGACATTGTAAGGATGATAAAATATGATCAATTTTATGGCACTAAATTTTAAAATTTTGATGGAGCATGAACACAAATGATCTATGTTAATCAGCTTTCACTACTGTAACAAAATACCTTTAAGGGTGGAGCCTGATGGAAGGAAGTTAGGTAATTGGAGGTGTGTCCTGAAGGAAACTGTGGGACCTGAGTCCCTTCCTCTCTCTGTTTGTTTCCCAGCCACTAGGAAGTAAGCAGCTTGCTCTGCCACAATGTGCTGCCTGGCCACTGGCCCAAAAGCAGTAGGGCGAACTGACTGCAGACTGAAGCCTACGAAGTTGTGAGCCAGCATAAACCACTGTCCAATAGAGCCAAGCTGAGAACCAAATATTGAACCTATGTGCTTTTTGGGGGCTTCCTAGATCCAAACTATAGCGCCACACTAACACAATATTTGAACCCTGAACTTAGCAATAAAACAAACATAGGGAGAAAGAAAAGGATACCATATCCTCACCATATGAGATTTATTCCAGAAATGCAATTATTTTGATAGTAGAAGAATCAACTAATAAAATTTACCACACTAACACAAAGGGAAGGAAAATCACACAATCCACTTCATAAATGCAGAAAACAGTTTTATAACATGGAATGTCTAGTTATTGATAAGAACTATCGGCAAACTTCCCTGCTCTGATCAAAAGTATCTACAATAATTTTTATAGCAAAAATATATTTAGAAAAGAACTATATTAAGTTTTGCTGTGAGATCAAGATCAAGATAAAAATCCTTACACTGGTTCTAGCTATGACAGAAAGGAAAGCAAAACAAAACAACTGGAAAAAAACAGTAAAACTGGAATTATTTGCAGATGATGCTATAAAATACCTAAAATAGCACATACAAAAACTGAAAGTTGATGCCATTTGCAATAGCATAAAAAATATTAAGTACTAGATGGGCATAGCGATGCATGCCTGTAATCCCAGCACTCAGGAGGCTGAGGCAGGAAGATCGCTGTGAGTTCCAGGCCAGCCTGGGCTACATAGTGAGCTCAATGTCAGCCTGAACTACATAGAGAGACCCTGTCTCAAAAAACAAAAACAGACAAGTAAAAAAATGAAATACTCAGGAATAATTTTTTAAAAAATAGAAGCTGTGCTGTGGAAAACTATTAAGCATTACTTAGAGAAATTTGTATTTGAAAACTAAGCAAATAGGATATACACTGTGTTTCAGAATTGGAAGGTTCAACAGTGCAGAGATGTGGATTTTACCCACGTTCACCTTCACATTCAATGCCATAATTATCGAAATCCCCAAGATGCTTTTGTCAGTTTGTCTTTGTGGAACTTGACAAATTAATACTAAAATTTTATGAAAATTTAAAGGATCAGGAAGGGTCAGGAAATTCAAGGGACATGCCTGAAGACTTTGATGAAAGAACTTGCTTAAGACTCAGTAATTAAGACAGTGTAAAATTGTCCATGATGCAAAACAGAGTGTCCATGATGAAACAGAAGGTCCACGAACAAACACATCTTTGCACATACAGATACTTGATGTATGACAAAGACAACTTTGCAGGACAGTGGAGAAAACATGGTATTTTCAACAAATAGGATGAGAACAAATGCACATTTATATTCTAGTAATGAAACTGGACCTCTGCCTCACCACATAGAGCAATAAATTCTTTTTTTTTTTTTTTTTTTTTTTGAGACAGGGTCTCACTATGTAGTCCAGGCTGGCCTTGAACTCACTATGTAGCCCAGTCTGCCCTCAAACTCACAGCAATCTTCCTGCCTCAGCCTTCTGAGTGCTGAGATAATAGGTATGTGCTACCACGCCCAGCAAAGCAATAGATTCTAGGCAGAATAAGTACTACAATATAGAAAGCTAAACAGTCCAGCTTTACAGGGGAACATACAGGGTGTCTTTATGACCATGGAGTCAGGGAAGTTTTTTTTTTTAAACAGAAAACACTAATTGTAAAAGAAAACTGTTACTAAATGTAAGCACATTGAAACTAAGATTTTTCTCTTCATTAAAAGACATCATTACAAGAGTGAAAAGGTGGAGAAGCCTATTTGCAATTCATGTATCTGAAGGAAAGCTCCTATTGAGGATATATAAAGAATTCCTACAAATCAATAAGGAAAAGACAGAAAAGCACAGTAGAAAAGCAGGCCAGAGATTTGAACAAGCATTTCAAAAGCCTGCAAATCAGTGTACAGGGGTCTCAATCTTGTTAATAATCAAGAAAAGGGAAATTAAGACCACAAAGAGGTACCACTACATAGCCACCAGAATAGCTAAAACTGAAGAGTGGCAATACTAAGTCTTTGCAAGGATATAGAACAATAGGGACGTTCATGCACTGCTGGTGGGGGTGTAAAACGTAATATTTTCAAAAAGAGTTTAGCGTTATCTACCAAAGTTGAGGATATGCATAATACCATGAACCAGAAATTCCTCTCTAAGATTTATGGTGGCCGGAACTTCACGCACACACATAAGGCCCCACAGGGCGACAAATATCCATCAACAACAGAAAGGACGAGCACCTTCTGACATATTTGCTCAATGGAATACTACTTTACAGAAATGAAAATGAACCCACTGCAGCTTCTGCCCAGCAATGTGGTGGAGGCTCAGAGCTGCGACCCTGAGTGAAGGATGCAGATGCAGAACGATTTCACGTAATCCCATTGGCATGCAACTGCAGGCCAGGCAGAAGTGACCGCATGTGGCAGGGCTGTTTACTTAGCTGTCGTAGCATGGGCCAAAGCAAGGATATTGATTCCCGGAAGTTAGGCTAGTGGCTGCCTTTGCTTGGGAGAAAGGAGCGAGAATGGGGGGGGGATACACTGGATGCTTTTGAAGTGCTGGCATGGCTGTAGTTCTTGATTTGGGTCATCACAAGTTTTCGTTCATGAGAACTCACTACAACTGCACATTCATGCTTTATTTATTTATTTATGCAGTCTTGGAGATTGAACCCAGGGCCTTTTCCCTGAGCTACAACTCCAGGGCCACCCCTACTCCCACCTAGCCCTTTTATTCTGAGACAGGCTCTTGGTAAATTGCTAAATTGCGGGGGCTGGATTCAAACTTGCAGTGGCTGGATTCGAACTTGCAGTCTTCCTGCCTCAGCCTCCTAGAGTGCTGGAATTACAGGCATGCACCACAATGCCTGGCTGATATTTATTTATTTTCAACAGCTTTACTGAGATCTACTTCACGTGCCGTACAGTTCATTTATGTAAAGTGTGCGATTCCATGGTGCAGGTATATTGTTATGAACCTTCTTGGAATCTGAAATTTATATATATATATATATATATATATATCACAAAATTTGCCACTTGAGCCATTTTTCAGCATGCAATTTAGTGGCATTAAGGACATTCACAAGGCTGTATAACCATCACCTCTCTTCTTCCAAAACCTTTGTTTTAAATCACTCTGAAGAGAAACTTTATAACCATTAACTCTCCATTTCAGATCAGTGGAATCACATACCATTTGTTCCTTTGTGTCTGGCAGTGGTTTGTTCTTCCCCTCCTCATCCTTCTCCCACCGTCCTCCTCCCTCTTCGATTTTCTCCCAGTCCCCCCGCCCGGCGCCTCCTCCTTTTCCTCTTAAAATTCTTTTATCATTTTGAGACAGGGTCTTGCTGAGTCACTAAGTTGTCCAGGCTGGGCTCGAACTTTCAGTCCTCCTGCCTCAGCCTCGCAGAGTGCTGGGATTATGGGCACGTGTCTGGCTCCTCCCACTCAACATAGCATTTTTAAGATTCAGCCATGTTGCGGCACGTATGAGAGTTTCATTCCTTGTGTGACCGGACAATATTCCCTGATACAGATTTTGTGTGTTTATCCATTCATGTTTCGTACGCGCGTGGGCTGTTTCCACCTCTGGGCTATTGTGAATAGCATTGCTGTGCACGTTAGGGTACAGCGTTGTTTTCTGTGTCTGAATCCTCGCTTTCAGTTCCTTTGGGTATATATCCAGGTGCGGGATTGCCGCAGCATGAATACCTTCATGTTTTCATCGTTTTGCTGCGTGCTTTACGTTCCGCGGTGAAAAGAGGGTGGCGAGGAGAGAGACGGCAAGTATAGATGGTTCTTTTGAATATTTTATTTCACAGGAAGCAGAGAAATGGGGCAGTAGTTGCAAGAGGAAGTGGGCTCATGAGAAAGATTTTAAAGATGGGAGAAATCCGAGATGCAAGGGAGTGATGAGGCATAATTAACAGTATGGCAGAGAGGAGAGAATCGCTGCAGCCCGTCTTTGTGTGGATGAGGGATGGTGTCGGCTTGAGCTAGGAGCAGGGGACAGTTCACCTCATGTGGCACGTGGGAAGGCGCGTTGCTGGCTGTATGCGGTGGCGGAGGTGGCTGAAGTCACTTCCGATGGCTTCATTTTGTTGGGTGAGCCGGGAGGCAAAGCTGTCTGTGAGGGAGGAGGGCGGAGAGGATGAGGAGGTGTTGGAGGTGTCAGAGTGTGGAGGAGGTAGAAAGTGGTCACCTAGGAGACGGTCACCTAGGAGAGCGGCCAGGAGAATGGACTGGGGAAACATAGACCGATGGCTGGGCACCGTTTAGGGTGCAAACGAGGGTCATGGCCATTAACTGAGAGGTAGCCCACCGGCTCTTCCCCACACGGGCGCAGGCGGTGGAACGGGCAGTGGGTTTGGCCAGAGAGTGCAGGGAGCCGGCGAGGTGACAGAGGGAGGGTGTCTGCCAGGGAGCGATGGGAATGACTCATAGTGGTATTTCAGTTGTGTAAGGAGGGGACAGAGGACGGCGGGCGGGGGGCGGACAGTGAAAAGACACCGGAAGTCCTGGCACAATGGGAGAATTGAGGACAGGAGCTGAAAAGCAGGCCAGAGTTCCAAAGGGGGACACAGGACACGGAGCTGAAGGAGGAGCCGCGGGGCTCCGCTGTGAGCACTGAGGTTGGGTCTTGGAGGTGCGCGGCTGAGGGAGCATGGGGACAAGGTCCGGGGAGGAGAGGCAGGGGCCCTCTGGGCATGGGCCTGGCTCCTGCTTGGATGAATTCCTGCTTTCCCAGATGCCCTCAGTGCTGTCAGCAGGGGTCAAGGGGAAGAAGTCCTGAGTACTTTGCCCTGCCCTGGCTGAGGTCAAGGGGGCTCCGGGGGCCTGGGACAAAGGTCACGTCTTCACAAGCTTTTGGCTGAGATCCTCATCAGGGATCAAGAGGGCTCATCAGAGAGGTCAGATATTTACTGAGCCACCGCTAGAAGCCAGGCCAGAACAACCTACTGTTTACTTCCTTTCCATTTGTGATCTTCTTCAGCCTTCTAAATAACTCTGTGAGGATGTGCTGTCCATCGGCCCATTTTACAAATGAGCAAAGGGAGACTCTGAAGATCTACAGCTGGTCTACCCGTTCCAGAGTCTAAGCCCTTGAACGTGGTGCCTCCCATGGAGTGGTGCAATCTGAGACAAACCAGATCCAGCCCCTGACTTCAGGCATGTAAGCAAATAATTGAACTCTGCTTGGTAGGGCGGTTTCATCTTTGGCTGTGCTCCCCTCCCCCCACTTCCGGACCCCGGGCTTTCCCTGCCGCCCCCCCATGGCTGGGGTAACCAAACAGGCAAGGAACATGCGGTGCTAACATCAGGACAGTCCCGGACAAAAAGATGGAGGGGTCGGGTTGCCCTATTCTTGCTCTTTCCTCCCTCTCCTTCACTGCTTTTGCTCATTCCGGGCACGCCATTGGCTTATTCTCCACTGCCTCCCAGGACGCCGTGAACCCTTCCTAGGGATCTTCAGGGAGCCCAGCACCCTGGTTGTAGGAAACTGGAGGCTGTACTAGGGCTTTAGAGAGGATGTTTCGTGATCAGGCTTAGGATTTCATGTGCTCATGATCAAACTGCATATCACCCCAATACAGACACATTATTCCCACTAATGAGCTAGAATATTCTGGTCATGGCTGCCACCTGGGGAGAAAGAAAAGGACAGTCCCTCAGGTACATTCCATTTTGATTCATTGACTTGAACAAACCGTTGTTCGTATATCAAATTTTTATTGAGCACCTACTATGCCCCGGATTCTGTTCTAGGCAGCAGTGAACAAGGCTGGTAGAATCTTTGCCAACATGGAGTTATGCTTCCTGGTCTTGCAGTAGGGGAAAGAAAGTGGGCTCAACTCTGAATATTGCATGGAATTCATAGCCAACGGGGACAATGAATGGAAAATGACCACGAGGAAACATCAGGGTGTTGTGGCTAATATCTAGATGCCCCCAAAGTGTCATGGGCTCAGTGCCTGGGGCTTTTGGAAGGTGACTGGCTTGCTGGTGGAAGGTGGGGCACAGTTGCAAGAGGCAGGTCCCTGGTTCCCTTCCCGGCTCCTCCCTTCACAGTCTGCTTCCTGCGCCCAGCCCTTCCGCCATGCTGCTGACCACGTGAGGACTGACACTTCTAAAATGTGAGCCCAAATAAACCTCGCCTCCTTTAAACCGCAGGTCTCGGGTATTTTGTCCCAGCTAGGAGAAAGGGACTGAGACAAAGGGTAAGGAGCATTCTGGCTAAACTGACCTAATAGGATTCTTGCTAAAGGCGGGCTGGGGTGGTCAGATAGCATCACCTGGGGGATGGCGATGGCTGAGGGAGCCCGTGAGATATTGAAAGTGACAGGATAGTCAGAGAGGGCAGCTCTTTGTGGTTATTTTGTTTTGCAGTGCTGGGGATTGGATCCAGGCTCTCACAAATGCAAGGCAAGTGCCTACCACTGAGTCACACCCCCAGCCCCAAGGGTGGGGGTCTTACTAGAGCTTAGGTATTCGGCTTCACGAGCAAGTGGACAGACGGGTTCAGGGCACTGACTAACATTTGGTCCATCAAGAACCTTGCTAGGGGTGCTCTGTGGCAGCCTACCCGCCTCACCTGGGAACTCTTTAGAAGTGCAGTCTCAGGCCTGCTGGATCCCAAGGCCAGCTCTTGAATGGGGCAGGTATCTCTAAGGCATTCAAGTGGGAGAAACACTGTGGTAAGTCAGCACAGGAAGAAATCCTTTGGAAATGACGCACCGGTCTTCTTTGTCCTCCGCAGGAGCCTGGGCAGTGGGACTCAGGACCGCTCCCTGCCAGACCTGCCTCCCGAAGGAGCCCGCGCCTCTTCCCTAGGGGCGAGATGTAGCCATCAGTAGCTCTCCTGGCTCCCCAGGTCGTTCTCCAGCTGGCAGCATGCATGAGAAGCCCCTGGAGATCTTGTTAAAGCACAGAGTGCCAGGGTCACCCAGAGAGTGACTGATCCCAAGGCCTGGGGTTGGAGAAGGCCCATTTCTAGTAAGGCAGTGCTGGGCCTTGGACCACATGATCAGAGCCACTGGCTGCTCTAGGGTGGGTGGAGCTGGATGGAGGGCTCCGGGGAGGGAAGTACTGCTTCCGGTCTGCACAGCATCAGGCACAGGACAGCTGGCTCCAACTCTGTGCATCCACTGTTTCATTACACTCCATCTGTGCAGGAGGGATGAGGTCACTTGACATTTGTGAAGAAGCTAAGCTATGCCATAGGCCTCCCTCAGAGAGAGAGAGCAAGAATTATCCCCCCACCAGGAAAGTAAATCAAGAGGAGCCTCGCGGACTAGGGTCCCCTGGGTGGCCTGTGGAACCACCCCATAGACACCCCCCACCCCCATTCCCGGACCTGATGGCCTTGCTGGTCTTATCCTAGAAGAAAATACTTGCTTATTTGATTTGATTCTGCTTCCTCTGGTTTCTAGGCTTCTCTAGAGTGGAGGGAAGGGAAGAGGGAGCCAGGGAGACCAGCAATGTTGGCTAAGGTTTTCAGTTGTTCTAGATCCACTCATTCATTCATTCATTCAGCATTCATTTCATTTAACAAATATTCATGCCAACTCTGAGAGGACAGGGTTTTGTCTATTTTGTTCACTGCTCTGTGCCTAGTATTTGACACATGGTAGATGCCCAATAAGTGTTATAAGTGACAGCAGGCTGACTGTCTGGCAAGCTGCCAGCTTGCTCCCTTCTACTGGGCAAGGAAGACAGCCTCTATTAGTCAGCTTCACATTACTATAAGAGAATGCTTGAGGCAATTAACTTATAAAGAAAAAAGGGTTGTTTAGCCTCATAATTCTGAAGGTTCCACTCCAAGACTGCTGACTCTATTGTTTTGGGCCTCTGGCAAGAACAATGTCATGGTGGAAGCACATGGTAGAGCAAACTACTTATATCATAAGCCAGGAAGCAGAAAAAGGCTGAGACACTGGAGTCTCACAGTCCCCTTCTGGGGTGCACTCCAGTGATCTAATGACCCTGTCACTAGGCCCCACCTTGCAAAGGATCCACTACTTCCCAGTTGTGCCACTCTGGGGGCCAAGCCTTTAACACATGGGCCTTCCAAACAGTAGCACAGCCCCGGCCATCAAGAGCTCTGAGACAGGCATGGTGGTGCACATCTGTAATCCCAGCACTGGCAGGCTGAGGCAGGAGGGTCATCGTGAATTCAAGGCCAGCCTTGGCTACATAGTGAGTTCAAGGTCAGCCTAAATTATATAGTGAGATCCTGTTTCAAAAAAAAAAAGAGCTCTGAACTGTGTACCACTGGCAAAAGACACTAAACCAGCAACTACTACCTATGTGAGCAGCACGGTGCCAGCCAGGGGCCAGGGAGTGTTTTCCAGAAGCCCTGTTAAAGGTCATGGGGGACCAGCCAAGGGCCAGGGTTCCCAGGAGAAGCAAGTCTCAGCTGGGGCCTGGAAGAGGAGCAGCGGGCAGTGGGAAGCCAGGACAAGAATGTTCCAGGCTGATTCTCAGACACTGGTGGGACAAGTGACAGACTTGCTTGTGCCCATTGCACCGGATGACATAAAATACTCCCAGGGAAGACGAAGCCCTTTTGAGTGCTCTTCCTGATTGGGTTCCCTTCTCTACTCCAGAGGTAACTGTCTTGTGGGGTGCTGCCATGCATCATTTCTGTACAGGACTTCATATTTTTATGACATAGATGTGTATCGGTATGTAAAACCTGAGCACGGTAAACATTGTTCTCTCTCTCTCTTATCTCACTGTATTTCCTCTGCTGTTGCCTCCATCTTGGCTGAGCAGTGTTTGTTTGTGAGACACTCTGTCAACTCCTGGGTCCCCACATCAAACACTGTCCTCAGCTTCCCTTGGGGATCAGTGCCAGGATGGCCTCCCCACTCCTGCAGATTCCCAAATCCTCGGATGCTCAAATCCCTTCTACAAAGTGGTGCAGTACAGTATTTGCATAGAACCTATGCACATCTTCTCGGATGCTTTAAATCACCTCTGGATGATTTACAATGCCTCATACAATGTAAATGCTATGGAAATAGTTGTTATACTGCATTGTTTAGGGAATAACAACAAGAAAAATGTCTGTACATGTTCAGTGCAGTCATAATTTTTGTTCGGAAGAGTTTGGAACTGTGGTTGACTGAATCGCCCGTGCAAACAAAGCCTGTGGAGGTGAGGACTGACTCAACTGTTATTAACCACACTTTATAGATGAAGCATTGGAAGTGCGGCCCTCACAAAGCTGGAGCTCCCCTCCAGCATCCCCTGGGATCTCAGTTTCCCCCCTTTTCCGAGATTGAGGCATGCACCTCACACCCTCCTAGGGGCTGTGGGCCTTCTCCCAGTGGCCTGGCCCAGAAGGCAGTGCTTAAAGCATGGGGATGCTATACTTTCTCGACCTGAGCGGTGCCTTTGGGAGACAAAGGCCTTCGCGGAGTGGCCGGTGACCCTAGGACACTCAGGGTGGAGACCTGGGGCCTGGGGCTGCCCTGGGCATGGGTTGCCAGATCTTCTGTGGTGCCTCTGCCCGTAGGCCCTGGAGGCCCGTAGCCAGGGCTGCTGCTGAGGTAGAAGGGGCTCTGGGATGAGCTCACAGGGTTTGGAGGTGAGGCGTCCTTGCTGCTAACATGACCAAATGCTTCTTGTGAAGAAGGTCATTTCCATGTGGGTTCGGATGGTTGCCTGCCCAGGGAAGTCCAGGGCAGTGGGGCCAGACCCGGGCCAGCCCGCTTGCTGCTGCGCTTGCTCATGCTTTATGGATCAGTGGCACTCAGCGCTTTGATCACAGTGAGAGGAAGCAGTCTTGAGAACAGGGTCGCCCAGGTGGACAGATAGAGCCCACAGCCGAAGCAGATGAGGCCCAGGTCTGTCCTGGCCGCTGTGCCTCGGGGGAGCCTGAGGCGGGTTGGCAGGAAGCAGGGAGCCGGCCCTTCCGTAGTGACACGAGTCAGCTCCTGATAATAAATCTCCTTCTCTATCGAGACGCTCCGAATCACTCCTGTTTCTCCGGAGAGCCCCAATTAGCCCTGCTTGCTTCCCGCCAGAGCCCGAGCTGGCTCCAGGGTCCGTGCCCCGCGGCCGGTGGAGACGGGCTCGGCGCTTCGTGTACCAACACAAACTCAAAACCTTGCCGTGAGTCCCTGTGATCTGGGACCTTGGAATAGGGGTCACTGTCACTAAACAGAAGCTGCTCATCCTCTCTGAGCCCTCCCTGTCACTCTGTCACCTGCCACCTTGGCCTTCCAACCCCAGGGGCTCGTGTTCTGCCTGAACTGCTGTGCCCAGGCCACAGCAGGAGATGGCATTCCTCCTGGCATCCCGGCTCTGCGCCCTTCCTGTGGTGAGGTGTGGCGGGGCAGTGTCTTCGGACATCCAGGAGTCCCGGACACACTCTTAGTCTTCGAGGGCTGCCCAGATGAAATACCCTGCACTGAGTGCCCCCAGCAGGGCGGTTCTGGAGGCTGGCAGTTCAACATCCAGGTGTCAGAAGGGTCAGGTTCTGGGGAGGGCCTTCTTCCCGGCTGCTGGACAGCCACCTTTGTATGGTGTCTTCACACGGTGGGGAGAGAAAAGCAGCAACCAGCTGGAATCTCTTTTTATAACCCTTTCGAATCAGGGCTGACCTTTGTGAGCTCATTCAACCCCCATTACTTCCTTATAGGTTCTTCAAATAGTGATGTTGAGAGTCAAGGCTTCAGTGTATGACTTTGGGGGTGGCCGTGTGTGTGTGTGTGTGTGTGTGTGTGTGTGTGTGTGTGTGTGTGTGGCACAATGTATTCCAAAGCACCTTGGCAGCTGAGCTGTACTCCTTCCTCCAGGGCCATTGTCTGGCTACTGATTAACGGGGGTGGGCTCTCAGGGCTCTACCCACCCAGAGAAGCGGAAGTGCCTGGAGGGCTGATCTAGATACCTTATTGGAAGGCTGCCTTCAAGTCCCCAGTGAACCCCATCTGCCACCCCCGAGGGAGCTGTCTCCTTCTGTCACACTCCCAGGGCCCGCCCTGAGCTCCGGTAGGTCAGCGGCTCCTAGTAGGTGCTGTGAGGGCCCGGAGTGGGGCTAGGGCTGGGGCTGGGGCTGGGGAAGGGCCTAGGGCAGGACTGGTTTTGTGAAAACCCTCAAGGTTTGCTCCCACTGAGAAAGAAACAAAACTCTGTGAGTATGCAGGTGTGTGTATGGATGTATCCATGTGCGCATGCGTCCACGTGAGGGGGTCAGAGGACCTCACCCATCCTCCAACCCCACCTTTCACTTCTCAGAAGATGAAACCCAGGCACCGTGGGTGGAGGGGCCTAGCAGAGGAGACGGGCTGCTTCAGTGCACAAATCACATAACCAAAGTAACCAACAGAGTGAGCAGCAATAGGTAACTAAACTCTGTGTACACACACACACACACACACACACACACACATACACATACATATGCGCATGCGCGGGTGCGTGCCATGGCGAGAGACCCAGGGACATGAGTATTTGTAGCAAGGAGGAGGTACTACCTATGTACAGGCCTTTCAAAGTGTATCACTCAACTTTTCTCCTCACTCCCTAAGACTTCTGGATACAGTTGCCACCGAAAATAAAGGATGCCCAGTTAAATTGGAATTTCAGAGAAACAACAAACAGTATTGGCAGCGTAAGTATGTTCCATACGCTACTGGAGGTATACTTGCACTGCAAAATTAGTCACCGTTTATCTGTTACCTGTTTATCTGAAATTCAAATGTAACTAGCTCCCTGTGTTTTTATTTGCTAAATGTGGCAGCCTTATTTATAAAGGATGGGCAGGCAACACGCAGGGATGGCAATCAGGGAGTGTTAATAGATCACTGAGCCAGCACTGTGGGTTTGGCAAGTGAGCCCTGGGGGGCAAGAGGGGCAGCTGCTGTCTCCAGAGAGCCCTGGGAAGGGCGCGGGCTTTGCTCAGCCCACGCTGCACCGAGGCTATGGCCACCACCCACCACACTCATTTCAGGGGCTTCGCTGAGCAGATCCATTTTCCCTTGGGGGCCTTTAGGAGGCACTGACCTTGCCTGGCCTCCAACAGGCTGATCGATGGCTTAGGTCAGACGGTTCAATAAACCTCCGCTCAGCACAGGGCCTGGTAGACACCCTGGAGCGTGTAGTTTCGGAGCGAGGTGAAAATAGTGTCAAAGCTAAGGGGTCTTTGGTGACCTCAGCTCATGCTATCTTTCACATAGACCCATAACAAGGGTAAGTGTCAGGGCAGGTACCCCCGGACTACAGGGCAGAGGGCTTGGGCTTCCATGCGGTGGGCTGGGGTGTAGGATCAAGTGGGGCTCAACCTCGTGCTAGCGAGGTGAGCTGAAGGTCACTTTGCTTCTTGGAATCTCAGCTCTCCCTTGTTGGGAGAGCTTGTACAACATCAGCGGGGTGCTGTGGTTGGAAGAGTTCTGTGGAAATGATAAATCCAAAGGGCCTGGCCTCATTTATGACTACGGAGCCAGAGGAAGGGGACCAGCACCTCCGCAGTCCCATGTCCCTACAAGGGGCTCTTTTAGGCCATGTGTTTCTGCTGGATCTGGTTGAGAGATGAAAGTGGACAATAATCCCAGTGGAATCCCAGAAATAAACTGTCCAAGTGTATCCCGGAAGCGTCCAGATCGCTATGTGCTCACTCATGAGGGGAGCACGGTCACTAGACCAGAAGCCCAGATAAAAGTAGGCTCCGCACAAGAGCGGGGGAGGAAGACCTCGCAGAGGAGCTGGGGGCTGGAGTCTAAGATGTTGGTGGCAGCTGCCAAGTAGAGGGACAAAGGAAACAGTTTCACTTGTTTATGAGCTCTCCCGAACACTTTGAGAATTTAGCTCTTGTGGTCGACAGGATTCTAAGAGGGCCCTGAGGTTCCCCCCTGCACCATGCACACACCCTGAATAATTCTCACTCCTCATTTTTATTTTTTTGTGGTGTTGGGAGTGAAACTCCTCGCTCCCATCCTAGGCGTGTGCTGGGTCTCTGAGTCACACCCCAGCCCCATTCTTCCAAGGAAGATTTGGGAACACAAAGGGCTATTGTTCTCATAATTATGTTACGTGGCAGGAGGGATTTGGCAAATGTAGTAAGGGTCCCTAATCAGTTGACTTTGAGGGAATCAAAGAGATTCTCCTGGGCAGACCCGAGCTAATGTGAGGTCAAAAAAGGTAAAGCATTGGTGAGAGGCCTCGCAGGAGAGGAAGCAAATTCTGTCTTGCAAACTGCCCCTGGAAGGGGCCATAAGGCAAGGTCCCGAGGCTGGTCTCTAGGAACTCAGAGAGCTCCCTTCCCCTCAGCCAGTAATAAAACCAGTCCCCAGTCCTACAGTGATAGGAACCAGATTCTACCAACAACTAAGGAGGCTGGGAGGAGACTGGAGACTCCAGAAAGGAAGATAGTGGGTAGATGATTTGATTGTAGCCTGGGCAGAAAAGCAGTCCTGCTGGGCCTGGACTTTGACCTGCAGAAATTGAGATAAATGAGTATTGTTTGAAGTTGCTCTTTTGTGCTAGCACGTTACACAGCAGTAGGAAAGGAATACAAGCTTGGGTGGTGATGCACGCTTGAAACCTCAGCACTCTGGGAGGCTGAGACAGGAGGTTGGCACATTCCAGCTCAGCCTTGGCAACTCAGTGACTTTGCAAGACATTGTTTCAAAATAAAGAATGAAAAAGGGCTGGGGATGTAACTCAGTAGGAAGGCCCTGGGTTCAGTCCCCAGTACCACAATAAATAAATAAATCAATCAACAATAAAAAAAGAAAGAAAAAAGGAAGGCGGCTGTGGGGTATTATCATAAGCTCCTGCCGTCTCTGTGTCTTCTGGCCAGTACCCCAGCTTTTTTGTTTTTCTGCATTATTTCTTACATCTGCGTTTCTCAAAAGGCACTCAGTGAACCTTGGTGGCTGTCTTCTTCCCCAAATTCTTCTTTTCCAGATCTTTTCTCCCTCCCTACAAGCAGGCCTAGTCATGTGCCTCAGAATGACATTTTGGATGTCCATGGGCCACATAGTTGACAGTGGACCTGCAAGATTATAATGTAGTTGGGAATTGCTGTTGCCTAGTGACTTGCTAGCCATCTTGGTTTATGTGAGGACACTATGATGTTTGCACAGTGATGAAATTGGCTAGTGACACATTTATCAGTTTGTGCCCCTCGTGTCCCTTCCTCACACTAGATAGTGTCTCTTCTCTGTCCTTCACAGTGTCAAATTTCCTGAAAGGCATCTGCACCTCTTCCTGCCCTGCAGGGTGCCCTGTAGCCACACGGACTCCTTCCCACAGCAGACTGCCAGTGGCCTGTCTGGCTCTGTTCATTGTCCTGCTTCCTGCCGCCAGGAACTAGGCAACTTTGTTCCACCATGCCCTTCCGCTATGATGGTTCTGCCTCAAAGCCCACCGACCATGGGCTGAATGCTCTGAAACGCCAGCCAAATTAAACCTCCCCTTTTTAAATTGTGGGTGTCAGATATGGTGTCCCAGCATGGAGAGCCTGACTAATAGAGCAGATGAGACACCATTACCAACTGCCATCTGCTAATGTCTCACTGAGCAGTCCTGTGTCACATGGCCTCTCCTGGCCACAAGAAGTCTGGGAAGTCAAGAGTTTAGCTTTCCGGACCATGTAGTCAAGCAAGCTAGCTAGAAGGGCATTAGAGTAGGGTGTGAATGAGCAACCTAGAGCACCCCCCTTAGCTTTCAGAGCTCTTCTTCCCCTCCTTTTCTGCCTGGGTGGCTTTGCTGCAGCTCCCAGGCATGTTCTCAGGACCCCTGCTCTCTTGGACAAGCTTGTAGACCGCTGAGGACCCCGGGTGTGTGTCTAGGCTCCCTCCACCCTCCCTCCTGGGCTGTAGACTGTTTGTTCAGCTGCCTGCGCACCACATCCACCTGGCGTCCCACAGGTACCTGGCCCCTGACGCCACGTCCCAAGGCCTCAGCAGACTACTCACTGATGTCATCTGTGATGCTGAGCCTCTGGGAACCTCCAGTGGCACACAATGCTGGTGGTTATGGAGCCAAGGACCTTCCGGAGCCTCACGGCTGGAGGGAGACCGGGTGGGGAGGGAGAGGGTGTTGGCACACATGGAGGTAGAGGGCCTCGGAAGAAAGACAGCTCTGTTGCTATAGATTCCATTTCCAGTTTTGACTGGAGTCATTATTAGTCCACAATGTTATCTTTTGTTCTTTTCTTTGGGTCCTCCTGTCCTCTAGGCTCCAAGCCCCTAAACAGTGCCAGGAACTGGCCCCTGATTCCTCAAGGGCTGGTCAGACTTTGTGTCTTCTGCCTATCACTGGTGCCCCGAGGGTTTGAGTCCAGCCCACAGTCGATTGCTGGCCTTGCTCAAGAAGTTGTACCGAGAGGACTCAAACATGAGAGAGAAGGGAAGGAAGGCGGACAGGCAAGTGAGGAAGGAAGGAAGAGGGGAGAGGGAGGGAGGCGGGAAGAGGGAGGGCAAGTAGAAAGGAAATGGAGGGAGGGAGGAAGAAGGAAGGAGAGGAAGGAAAAAGGAAAAGAAAGAAAGAAAGGAGAGGGGAAAGAAAAGGAGGGAGGAGAAGGAGGAAGAGGAGAGAGGGGAAAGAAGGGAAGGAAGGAAGGAAAGAAGGAAGGAAGGGAGGGAGAAAGGGGCTGAAGCTATACCTCAGTGGTAGAGCACTTGCCTAGCAAGTGTGATGCCTTGGGTTCAGTCCAACAGAAAAGAGAAAAGAAGAAAGAGGCCAAAGCAAGCAAGTGTGAGAGCCTCAGGCCTAACGCAGGAGTTCTCTCTCTCTCTGTCTCTCTGTCTCTGTCTCTGTCTCCCTCTCTGTCTGTCTCTCTCTCTCTCTCTCTCTCTCTCTCTCTGTCTCTCTCTTTCTCTAGCCTCAGGTCGCCTCCCTCTGCGGGGCTCAATTTCCTCCTCTGCAGAAAGAAGGCCTGGATTAGATCACTCCCCAGGCCTCTTCTAGCCCTGACATTCTGTGATTTTCTCATTTCCTTCAGACTCCAGGGGCCTGCAGACCCCATGCTAATGTGCATGAATAAAACATGGGCATCCGAAAGCTCTAAATATTGCAAGTGTTTGCTCTGGATTTGTTCTCACTTAACTGCGCTGTAAGCAGCGTCCAGCTGGGCCCCGCAGCCTCCTGTTCGGATCGGTCCAGTGTGGCTGGCTCCCTAGGGAGGCCCAGTCTCGCCTGCCAGCCTGGCCCCTCCTCCCTCAGCCTGGCCCGCATGCTGCTGGCCCTGAGGGGGCTTTGTTCGTGGGCCTCACCCCCAAGCCGCCTCGCCTGGTCCTCTGTGCACTTATGCTACAGGCCCCGGTCCCCAAGGCACTGGGGACATTTCCCTTGGTCATCTGCCCTGGCACCTTCATGCCTTCCACCCTGGGAGGCAGGCCATCCGCCACGGCAGTGTGGCCCTTCCGGGCGCTCTCATGTGCCCTCCAGAACTGAAGATGCCATGTACCTCTTCTGAGAGCTCAGATAGTATTCCTTTCTCAATCTAAAAATAATTTTTGAAGAAACTGTTTTAGAGGAGTTGGGAAAACTTCACAGAAAGTACAGAGTTTCCATGCATCCCCTTCCCTCGTCTTGGTTTCTCCTTTTTTATTTGAGGTAGTGGGGATTGAACCCAGGGTCTTTGCATTGAACTATATCCCCAGCCTTTTAAAAGTTTTCTGTTTTGCAACAGGGTTTTGTTAATTTACTACATTCCCCAGGCTAGGCTTGAACTTGCAATCCTTCTGCCTCAGCCTCCCAGAGTGCTGGGATTACAAGCATGCACCACCGTGCCTGGCTTCAGGTTCTCACATCAATTAATACTTCACTTTAGGAGCTGGGGATTTAGCTCAGTGGCACAGCGCCTGCCTTGCGAGCGTGGGGTTGTGAGTTTGATTCCTGGTACTGGAAAATAACCCAAAAAACAAACAAACAAATACAAAATACCTTGGTTTAGTGTCGTATTTTTGTTTAGTGATGAGCTGATGTTGGTACATTATTATTTACTAAAACTCATGGTATACCTTAGGGTCTAGTCTTTGTTTTGTACACTCTATGGCTTTTGCCAAGTGTGTGACAGTATAATACAGAATGGTTCACTGTCCTGAAACTCCCCTGTGCTCCCTCCACCTACATTCACCTTTCCCTCCTGCCCCTTGACCCCGGCAGTCTTCTTACTGTCTCCATAGTTTTGCATTTCCCAGAATGCCATATAGTTGGGAGCTTATACTAGGTAGCCATTTCAGACTAGATTTTTTCACATAGTAATATGCATTTAAGCTTCCTACATGTCTGCTCATGGCTTGATAAAGTGCACTTACTTTTATTGACTAACAATATTCCATTGTCTCGATAGACCACACAACAGATATAATTTTTGATTGGTTGAAAACACCTAAAGTGCTAGATGAACAATACTCCCCCAAACACAGGCTATAGGAAATCCAGACTTAAGCCCCACCAGCCTGAGAGCTTTTATTACAGAAAAGTTTTTTCTTACATAATTGCATTTAAAATAGGATTTGAGTAACAAGTTTTTTTTTTTTTAAAAACAGTATTTTAGGTGTATACTCATACTATAAATTATCCATGGCCATATTAGATACTGCGCAAGCAGGACATTTTTGAGAATCAAAGGGAAATACTATTAATAATTACACTCAGACCACAAATGTAAACCAGGACTCTCCCAGATAATATATAGTCTTCCTCTTTATAACTAGTGTCTGTCCTCTTAAAATAGTTGAGGGTACACAGATTATTTTTATGCTTCTCTAAAAGTATTAGATGGTACATCAGTTAAGTTCAAACTAGCTGAGATAACACATAAAGTAGCCAATCTCAGTTTATTTTTCATTCACATAAATTCCAAAACAGGTAATGCTGACTGGAGGGGGAATGGCTCCAGGCTGAGGGCTCTGTCACCTTCCACCATAAGTAAGGGTGACCAATCACCCCAGTTTGCCTCCAGCCAAAGGGTGTCCCTGAATATAGACTTCCAGTGTTAAAACAGACAAACCAGAATGCTTGGTCACCTATTTCCAAGGTTGTGCTAAAGCCTGATATCCTACTGTCAAGAAGGGAGGTCAGAAAGAGAGCTCAGAGTGCCATGGCAGGATTTTGAGCCAAGCTACTCATCACATCTGCCTGCCTGCTATTGGCCAGAGCAGTCTTGTGGCCACACCTAACTGCAGAGGAGACTGGGAAATGTAGTTTAACTGTATGCCTAAAAGGAGATGGAAATGGTTTGGGTGATAAAGTAATCGTATATTTTTTTAAACTCCTGGGTCCTAAGCTGAAATTATTGTGTGCTTCAGCTGCCATATGTCCAGGAGGAACTGGTGTCCCCTCTCCTTTGAAATCAAAGTCTCATTTGCCTGGCAGTCAACAGTGTTAAATTCTGGATGTCCCCATGGCCCAGGCCCCAGTTCATGGATAGTCTTGAACACTCTGGGAAAGTTGGGACCATGGCATGGTGGAGGCGATGTATGGCAGCCACAGAGATCCACTAAAATCAACCAGGTGGCATGGAGAGGGAACAGGGAGATACCACATCAGAGGGTCTGGTTGTGCTACAAGTTGAAAAGTTGTAGTCTGTCCAGTCACTACAGTCCATGCCCTCCCACGGAATATGAAGCAATGCTGTTAGTCTGCAGCATGACTCCTTTCCCAGTTCTAAGTGGTCAGTGGTCCTTTCATGCAGCTGTGTATTTCCACGGCAGTGAACGAACTCTGCTGGCATCCTTGAGACCTGGCTTGGGGCTGTTCCCCTGGCCTGGGGGAGGTACAGTCTGCAGGCTGATGCCGCGTACCCTCTGTGTAGCCAGAGAGAAGGTCTGGGAGATCTGCTGTAGGCCATCCCTATCTTGCTGGAAGAGGGGGAGTTTGTGATGAAGGCAGAGAAGGAAAAGATGCTGATTTCACTCGTTTCCTTGCATGGATGCCTCCTATGAGGAGACAAAGGGAGGAGCTAGAGGAGCGCCCATGTAACAGGCCCAGGGCAAGACCAGCTAGAGGGATGCTGAGTTTCTCCAGCCCCCACCCAAGGGCCCAAGGGCTGTCTTTCCAGAGAGCGGGCATGGGACTTGGCTTTTCTTTTCTTCACTCTCTTTGGGGGTCACAGGCTCAGTTAGCCACTGTATTAGTGTCCTACGGCCGCTGTAACAAACATCCACAAACTTGACAGCTCACAGTTCTGGGAACTGGAAGTCCTGAGTCCATGCTGCTGAGCCGAAATCAGCACCCACAGGGCTAAGCCCCTTCTGCAGGCTCAGGCGAGACTCTGTTCCTTGCCTCTTCCAGCTCCTGGTGGCTGCCATCTTTCCTAGGCTTGCGGCTGATTCACTCCATCCCCTGCCTCTGGAGCTTTCGTGGCCTCCTCCTATAATCTCTGTCATCTCCCACAGATAAGGATGTTGGTGATGGCATATAAGGGCCTTATGAGTAGTCCAGGAGAATTTCCCTATCTCAGGATCCTTAAGCCACTCATATCTACAAAGTCCTTTTTGCCATCAAAGGTATCGCAGGTTCTAGGAATTAGGACACAGGCATCTTTGTTCTGCTTTTGTTTCTGCTTTTGCAGATGGAGTGAGTGGGAGAGGTACTACTCAGCTTAAGACACAAAATCCTTCAAGAAGTGCAAGGCGCTTTCTGGGTAAGAGTGGTGGTTGGAGAGGGCTAGGAAGGAGACTTCCTGCTTCAGGTATTATTTTTTCCACTTGGGAGTATGGGACCCAGAGACACTCAATGACTTGTTTCAGGTGACACAATGGGTACGAGATGAAGCTGGACTTAAGGAGGGCTGTCTGACTCCACAGCCCGTGTTCTTTCCATGGAAACACAGGAAGTTCCACAAGGGCAGGGCCCAGTTGGAATGCAGACAAACAAGCACATCTGCACGTGTTGGCCAGATCCACCATCTCCCCGGGGAGGAGCGTCTGGCCTTCTGCCTGTCTCTGGGATAATCCCTTAGCTATGGACTAACATGGCCTGACTGCACGTCCTCAGTGTAGATGCAGCCGGCCCAGACCCCAGAGACACCCCAGATCTCCTCCGTGATCCTCTTTCCACTCACATCGCCCTTCTCTAGTCCCCCATTACCTCATTTCTGGCTCCCCTTTCACATCCCCCAGCCTGGATCAGACTGTGGCTTCTTTTCATCCCTAGCGCTCCAGAAAGGTCCTGCTCTTGTTATCACTGCGTGTTTGGCAACTTTTTTGTCTACAGGAAGACAGGCACAGGCCATAATACCCGCTATAAACAAGTGAGCCCATGTGGGTGTAGGAGCATACTTCACATAAGCAGACGCATTTTTGAAGCTTATTTACAAGGCCAGAGCTTTAGATGTGAGGCTGATCGGAGTGAATCATGAAAAGTTTAACTTTCTGGTTCCCCTTTGGAATTCTTTCTGAGAAAATCAGCTCTTCCTGTGTTTTTCTTTTTTAACCAATGAATAGATAAATCAGAGCCATCAATCACTCCTCTGTGTGCGTGCATGTGATGCCGGTGATGGAACCCATAGGCTCGCACATGCTAGGTGAGGGCTCTACTTGGAGCCATGACCCCACTCCCTCCTCTTTTTTGATGAGAAATGGAGGTGGAGAGGTGAGCTAAGTTTTACATTTAACATCTGTGGCTTTACTGGCAAACAGATGACAGATGGAGAATTAGAGCATGTGAGTAGTTGAATGCTAGGTATACATGGCAAACTGGAAGATCCTAACCAGCAGAGAAGGTGAAGTTGGAAAAGCTGAATAGTGTGGGTGTCTCCCACTCTGTATTACTCAGGAAAGACTAGGCTTGGCTGGACAAGAAAGGAACCCTTATCTGCTCTGTGGCTGAGGATAATAAAAATTGAGGTCTTATTTATAAAATGACTGGTGAAGGCAGTTAGGGGCTTTCTCTTTCAGTTACTCGAGGATCCAGGCTGCCTCCATTCTAAAATGCCATCACTTGAACACAAGCCCTTCTTCATGCTTATCACTTCTTGAGGCACCACAGTGGTCCTTAAAGTCTTTGGCCTGCTACTCACATTTCATTGCATAGAGCCAGCTGGTGGTGTGCCCTAACGGCGAGGATTCTGGGAAGTGTGATGGCCTCCTGTACTCAGAAAGAAGAGGAGAACTGAATGTAGTTACAGTTAATTCTCATTATTCAAGGTGGCTGTTTCTCTAACATCTCTGTGAACAAAGACTTTGCAAATATGGAGCTGTCTCTCCTAGGGAAAATACAGGTTTAAGTTCTTATGAGCCTCTGGTCACATTTTTGTTAATCAGTGCTTTCCCTTATTTTATGTGTATTTTTGTTTAAAGGCATCTTAATTAATACATATTGTTTTTTTTTTGTTTGTTTGTTTGTGTGGTTGGTTTTTTTTCCGGTACCGGGAATTGAACTCACAACCTCGCACTTGCCAAGCAGGCGCTGTGTCGCTGAGCTAAATCCCCAGCCCCAATATATATTGTTGATTCATTGATATTGCTCAGGCCACTAAGTTTTTGGGTGTTTTGTTACCCTCCAAAAGGCCCCCGAAACACTGATGACACTGAGTGTTTCCCCTTCAGGCCTAGACGTTGTTGCTCTTAGTCTGCTAAACTATGAGCCAGACGAGGCAAGCCATCGGCATCCCATCTCCCAGCCCCAGGCCAGTGGTGGAGCAGGGGCAGGATCCCCGAGGAGACACTATTGGTTTGAAAAGGGAAGCAATCCCTAGTCCATAATAATTCGCAGGTCCTATAGTGAAGGCCCTCTACCGATAGTGGAGAAGATTCCTACATTAGGTTCCATGTTTTCTCCTTTATCCATTTTTCTCCCTGACTCATGCTCCACTCTTAGTTGTTGCTTTATTCTGTCATTTATCTTGCTTTGCCTTATCTAAATGGGTCCTGAGGAAATCCCCTCTTGAGGGGGTCACAAAACATTCTGAGCTTGCTTCCTGCTCCTGGAGGGAGCCTAAGGACTGTTTTATCTCCATAGCTAATTCAAGAAAAATTTTGTTTGGTCCAAGCTTGAGGTTTCTTTGACAGTATAAATCCCTTAAAATGAAATGGGCCACTGGTGTATTTGCTTTGAGTCACTTCCTCGTGCTAATGGCCACATCCTAAGTTCTCTTCAAGATACACTTTTCATATCTGCTGTATTTCCTTGCTTTTCACCCCTGTACCTTGCTCTCTAATTTAATGGAAGCCATTTTAAGGTTCCTGGGAATTTGGGGAGGGCCATAACCTCAGCCTGATCTTTACTTTGAGTCATTTTGCCACTCAAAGGTTTCCTCATTTCTATCTCTTGCTATTTGCAAGTGAAAATTTGACGGAATATTGTGTCTAGATGTCTCCTCAAGGCCTCATGCGGCCACAGGTGGGGAGTTTCAAAGGTAGCTGGATTTGGGTGTGTGACTGTGGATTAAGTGTGTGATACTGGGATTAAGAATGTGGAAATGGAAGCCCCAGTTTGGGTGTGGGTGGAACCAATCAATAGGCTTGTAGCCTGGGTGGGATGTGAAGGGACAGGAAGAAGGCAGGCTTGCTGCTTGCTGCTTACTGCCTGCTACCTTCTCCCTGCCCTGCCATGAACTATTTCTCCTCTGCAATGCCCCTCTTCCATGCCACCCTGCCTTGGAACCAGCTGACTATGGACTGAAACTTCTACAAACCGTGAACTGAAATAAACCTTTCCTTTAACTTTGGGTGTTGGTTATTTTGTCTCAGCAATGAGAAGAGTAACTAAGACATTGTGTAACATGGATCCACTATTCTTTCTTTTTTTTTTTTTCTGTCCTTTTGAGACAGGGTCTTGCTATGCAGTTCAGGCTGGCCTTGAATTCACTTTGTAGCCCAGGCTGGCCTTGAATTCGCAACCATCCTCCTGCCTCAGCCTCCCGAGTGCTGGGATTACAGGCATGTGCTATCACGCCCGGCTAATCCACTACTCATACCAACCTTGGTATTATTTCCCGCATTATCTGGTACATGACACTGTAACTGAGATTTTTATTTCAGTAAAACCCATTTCTGGTACCAATTTCTGTATTAGTCAGGACAGATTACATGGCAGAAAAAAATTAGCCTACAAATCTCAGTGTCTTAAGCAATTGGAGGTATATGGGTCACTCATGCAAAGTCCAATGTGAAATGGGCCACTCCCCAGGGCAGCTTTCAGATGTGCAGTGAATCTGGGAACCCAGATGCATCTATCCTTCCGTCTAAATAAATGGCTTCTGTGGTTGTTACTGAAGGTGACAGTACAGCAGGTAGATCACACAAGAAGTTTTTTTAATGGCAAGGCCAGGCAGAAGTGATTTATATTATTCCCACTTATATCCCATTGGCCAGAATCCAATCACATAACTTTAGTCTAACTTCAAGGGAAGCTGGGAAATGTAGTCTTTCTGTGATCCCAGACAGAAGAAAATGAAGCAGGTTTTGGTGATGATGTAGGGTTACTTCTTTCACATACCCTTTTCAGGGCTCTCCACTCTTGTTTGCCTGTTCCTGCTTATTATTACTAATAGTGCTCCCTTCCTTACTCACTGTAGCAATCTGCCCCTTCGGATTACATTTTCACTAAAGCATGCAAGGGAGTCTTCACTGCCTCAAACATGACCCTTCTTAGAGATAGCTGCTTATTAAAACAAATATAAGCTTTTGACTAGAGGAATTTCAGCCATGAGTAAGCCAGGAGGGGAAATATTTGGGATTTCTGAAATGACAGACCAGGCAGGTCCTACGTACCATCTTTTGTGCCATTTGGTCACTGCCTGTGGATCGTTAGTGTGGGATAATTTGGAGTCAAGAGATATCAAGCTGATAGTACAAATGGCCATGTTATTCAACGTGACTGGGCCATTTCTGTATGATTTTCATCGGTCTGTCTAGAGGTATTGATGTAAAGTGTGGAGAAGCTATCATCTGCTCTGTGGAATCAGCTTTCATGTCATCCGCTGCCCCCTTTCTTTACTTCCCTCTGCCATACAGAATGACATAGGTTTAATCCAGAATGGGGTTTTCATGGGCCTGAAGAGGGAATTGCAGGGGCTTTCTCTGAGGTTCTGAGGAGACTGAGGGCTCTCAGGTTTCTCATTGGCAGACTCTGGCTCTTCCATGACTGTCTTTGCACCTTCTGGCTCCAGTCCAAGGAGAAGGAAGAGAAACACATGATGGCAACCTCTTTCATTGGTAGTACCCAACCCCTAACACACACTCCAGTCCTATGTGCTTTTATGCTATGGCCATCTTGTCAAGCTAGAACTACATTTCCCAGAATACCCTTCTCCACATGGTTCCAAGTAGGTCTTGGCCACAGGAGACATTTGTATGTGATTTGGAGGGCGGTCGGGGAAGCACCTGCCACTGTCAGCCTCTGCAGCTTGGTGTGAACAGGTGCTGCTGCAGCTCACATTTATGTGTTGATCTGATTCTTGTTTTTGGACCAGGAGGGCAGCCAGGCCTGTAGTTGCTTTGGCAACTTCTCCTTTAGCAAAACTTCTCTTTGCTGAAACTTCTCCAGACCCTGAGATAGGTGCATATGCAGAGTGGCTAAGGATGCTAGTTTCCTGCAGTTTACCCACACCATGGAGGTTGTGTCCCTGGAAGGCATGGATTCTCAGCCACATATACGATGGAAATAGGACATGGACTGGTTCTTGAGCCATTTCTCCATTGTTGACTGTTGCCTAACCTTTTCTTTAGGGTCCTCTAAAGAGGTGGCCCCTGGACAGGCCACCAAGATGCTACCAATGAGAAAAGGGTTATTTTGCTCAATTTATGTAGGAATCATGAATTGGCAAAAACGTGACTCTTTTAGTATTTACAGTCCTGACCTTTGAACGCCAGTGGCTACCAGCATTTTTAGTGGCCCTCCCTGCCTCTTGGAGAAAGTAACTACCAGCAAGCCTTGGGGACCCTTCGGCTCAGTGGAGGCGACAGCTTCTGGCAATTCTCCGTTGCTCTCCGCTGCTCTCTACTGCTACCCGCTGTTCTCTGCTGCGAGCTGCCAGCCCCAGCTGTCGGTTACTTTCGGTTCCGGTGGCCTTTGGTGTGAGCCCTGGCTGCAGGGTGCTTTCAGCACCAGCAGACTTTAATATTGTCAGACCCAGCTGCTCTCAGCTTTTGGCACCAGTGGCTTTTGGTCTTACCAGTTCTTAGTGTGCAGCTCAGCCCAGACTGACCCACTGAGGGCAGGGGGAGGTTGCTTATATAGAAGCAAAAGGCAGGCTCATGCATCCACAGTGTCAGACTTTCTGTCTGGTTGAGGGGAAGGGCCGGACTCCTCGTGGACCTAATTGACAAGGGTGCCAGAGGGACAGAATCATCCTCAGGGTGGAGTCATCAGGATAGGTCCCCGTTAGAAACCTATTGAAGACAAAGCAAATATCTCCTGGAACCACTGTGAGGTGTTTGGTGCAAGATATTTGGGGCAGCAGGGATGAAAAATACAAAGCTCCTCTTGGGAGCATGGGACCCTTCTGTTCTGTCTCAGCTGGAGTGGTTGAAATGTGGATTTCAGCTGTTATGTGGGTTTCAGTTCATCTTTGCGCTCACTCAACCCCACACTTGTGGCAGGCGGCCTCCAAGACACACTCCCCTAGTGACCCCTGCTCCTGTGTTCACATATGGCAGAAGTGATGGGACATCGCTTCTGAATTAGATTATAAAAGACTTCACTTTTCATCTTGGACTCTCTCCTCACCCCTCCCTCGTGTCCCCTCCCAAGTTCACTGACCTGTGGAAAACCAGCTGCTATGCCAAGAGTAGGCCCACAGAGAGGTCCATGTGGTGAGAAGCTGAAGCCTTTGACCTATAGCCTGCAAGGAACTGAGGCCTCCTGTTAATAGCCACGTGAGGCAGCCATCTTGGGAACAGATCCTCCATCCCCAGTCCAGCCTTTGGATGAGCGTGGCCCCAGCTGACATCTTTCCTGAAACCTCATGAGTCCTTGGTCCAGAACCACCCAGCCAAGCTGCTTCTGGATTCCCGACCTTCAAGAATTTTGGGGTCATTTGTTATGCAACAGTAGGTTACTATTACAATGCCCGTCTTTCATCTCAGCTGCTGGCCCTGCTGCCTTCAGGCCCACCATCAGTTGCAGGCCAACCTTCTCACACAGGTGGCCTGGCAAGCTCACAGGGTTGTGTCAAGCCCAATCCCCCAATAAAGCCCTTCTTCTGTATCACTCAGAGTGGTTCCACTTCCCCGATCATATTCTACCTGATACCACAGGGAGCGATGGGGAGAGACTCCCCAGTCCTTTCTTCTTTGGCTTCTCCTCCAGCAGAGGAAGTTCTCCACTTTTGATCAGAGCTATTCAGAGAGTTATTTTCAAAATACTATGCTTGGGTCTCCAGAAATTCTGACTTAATTGCTCTAGGGTGTGGCCAGGTCACCAGGATGTCTTAAAGCTCCCAGGTGCTTTTAACATGTAGGCAGGGTCGACAGTCACGGTCTGCTGGCTGGCTCAACTGGCCCTCCCAGGTATCCCCTCCCTACACCTCCTTGGGTGCTCAGTCCAGCATCCATGGTAATTTTCATTCAGGGACTTTTGATACCTAGAAGTAGAGGCCATGTGGAATCTTCTCACTGGTGGTGGTGGTGGCTGCAGCGAGACTGAGTTCTCAGGGAGGCAGGGTAACAGGCTTCTGAGATCCAGTTCTGGTTCTTCAACTCCCTCCCCATCCCTTTCTACTGAGAGAAGGGCTGTGTGAATGAGCTCCAGGCCTTAGTTCTCAGCTTGGGCTGCTTACAAACAGGCTCTGAGGTGGAGGTTGCTGAGCAAGCATTTTGTAGGGGTGCGCTCCTATAGTCAACACTTCTAAGGCAGTGAGGGAAGCAGGGTTGGGCAGAGGAGGACTTGATCTGGATTGCGGTCCCAATAGGTGGTCTCCTTGGTCCTCAGGAAGGCTTTGACTAAGGATAACCTTTCACTGATGTCCCCATTTGAGCTGAGGAGGCTGGGCCTCTGTAGCCCCAATAGGCTATTCCTTGAATGTGGTCTGCCCCCAGGAAGAGGGTGTGATTTTGGGTGAGGCAGCTTTTGGGGGGCAAAGCAATTTATGGAGTGGGACTCCCTTCATTGTCTATGGCCCACACCCTACTAGTTGAAGGAGTGAGAGTCCCTCAGTCTAGAAGGGAAAAGTGTCTTAGTCTACTTGTGCTGCTATAACAAAATAATATACACCAGGTGGCTTATACAAACCAGACATTTATTTCTCGTGGAGCTGGATGCTGAAAGGCCAAGATTAAGGTGCTAGCAGACTTGATGACTAATGAAGATGACTTCTTGGTTTATTAACAGCCATCTTCTTGCTGTGTTCTCAACTGGAAAACAAGGCAAAGGGTTCTCTGGGTCTTTTAAAAGGGCACTAATCCCATACATGAGGGCTTCACTCTCATGACCTCATCACCCCCTAAGGTCCCACTATTATAGATAGCTAAATTAGATAGAAATATTATAGGCAGTCAGACAGGGCTGGGCCCTTGAGAGGTCAATGCAGAAGACAACTGTAGCTGGAGGTGAATTCACTGAAGACCAGACTTCAAGTAAAAGAAGAACTACTCACCCATATACTTTATCTAGGGATGAACAGCAGTGATTGATATTCTAAATAACCATCAATCACCTTGGTTGGGGGACCCAAACCTCCTTAAGGAAAAGAGGACCCCTTCTAAAAAAGTGCTTGTCTGCCCTTGTGTGCTTGCTACATGACTTGCTTCCCCATTTGATCCCCATGTAATCAATATTACCCAAGTGACTATACTTGTAATCCTATTGGTTTAGCATAGTTTTGTCCCACCTCACAGCCATCCTATGATTTTCCATTGGATCAAAATTACCTAAGCGACTATACTTTAATCTTATTGATTGGTTATGGTTCTGTCCCACCTTTAAACCTGCCTCACCTTGTGACTTTGCTCAATAAACACGCCTGAGAAGCAGACTGGTGGGCAACCCACTTTCCGGGCCCCCTTCTGTCCCTCTTAGACAGAAGCTTTCTTTCTCTTAATAAATTCTTCCTATTCTTAACCTCCGCTGTTCCTAGCATTCATTCCTCAATATTAAAGAACATGAACTTGGCATTTTGGACATCTAGCAGGTTGGGAGTTATATTTCTCCTATATTACCGCCTGCTCACACCATCACTTTAGCAGTTACAATGTCAACATATGAATTGGGGGAGATGTTAGCAGGGAAGATCTGAGCAGTGCACCCCAGTGAGTGCTGCCTCCTTCCAGGGCAAAGATTCCGTGACTGTGGCCCCATACCCAGGGGTCTGTGAGGAGAAGTGGTGGATTTTTGACTCTCTTTGGCTAGGCTACACATCAGATACCCCAGGAGAGTGAGTAGCTAGAAGCTTCCAGCAGACTGAGAGCTTGATTAAAGCATAACAACTTTCCTTAAAACCTCCCTCACCATTAGCAAAAGGAGAGCCACAGGGAGGTGTAAAGCCAACTTGCTCCAAAGCAGCAAGGCCCCCTGGGAGAAATTAAAAGGCACTCTTGGAGGAAGGAGTGGCTTCCAGAAGGAAAGTCTCCTAGGTATCGCCCTCCACTCCCCAGAGCATGGAAGATAACAGAGCTGCCAGGGACTGTGGTCGCCATGGTAATGGTATCTCGGATTCCAACCAAATGTAAGCCCTTGGCTGGCCTGTCAATCACACAGCATTTCCATGTACAGTGGGACTCAGACAGGTGCGGGGCAGGGGTGGGGAAGGCAAGAGACCACCCTTGTGTGCACAGCGGGCTCTAGGGAGCATTTACGCTCAGGTGTGTGTCTCCACATTTGTGAGTCTTAACAAGAGTCTCTGTGCACAGGTCTGTGGTCCAAGCCTGGAAAACCAGCTTCAAGGCTTTTGTGTGCTGTATGCTGGGGCTAGGACCACCTCCTATGAATGTCAGGCAGAGTCGAATAATCTAATTAAGAGAAGCGTCTTAGAGCCTCTCATTCTATTTCAAAATATCAGCAACTGCCACGGTCTACTCATTAGAAAGTCAATTCTTTGGAGAAATTTTCTACTGTCAATAGCCTCATTTAAAATGCAAATACAGTCATGCGTCCATTAATAACAGGGACACTTCTGAGAATGCATCATTAGGTGATTTCATCGTTGTGTGAACATCACAGAGTGTACTTAGCGCAAACTAAGGCTAGATAATGACATCACTAGGTGACAGCAGCTTATGGGACCATCATCTTCTACGTGGCCGGTCACTGACCGAAACATTGTTATGTGGCACATGACTGTGATTGTGAGTCACTGACAGACCACAAATAAGTGAAGAAACAGAGAGGAGAGCTGGACCTGCCTGAGTGGGGAGGCCTCTAGCTTGATGCCTCTTGTATAGCAGCTGCCCAGCGCATTTCTATGAATTGATGAATGCATGGAATGTATGAGTAAATAGAGAGCAATGCGGGGCAGAGGTATGACCGTGAGAAATTCTGGGCTGATGGGGGAGCAGAAGAGTTTCTGGCATCAGCTTCAAGTCAGTTGCGACAATTTATTGAGCAATTCCCTTGACTGAGTTGGGCTGCCTAGGTGAGCAGGGGAGATGGGCCCTGCCCTCCCTCTGGAAGCTCACCGTCTGTGGCGGGGAGGATTTGTCCATTTAGGCTGCTGTAACAAACATCATCAGCTGGTGGCTTTTAAGCAACAGAAATTGATTTCTCCCAGCTCTGGAGACTAGGAAGTCCAAAATCAAGGTGTTAGCAGATTCGATGTCTGGTTGGGGCCCAATTCTTGGTTCATAGATGGCGCCCTCTCCCCAAATTCTCAAGTGGCAGAAGGAGCAAGGATGCTGAATCCTGGGCCTCTTTTATTTATTCTTTCGTATTGTTTGGCAGTGCTGAGGATGGAACCCAGGGCCTCATGCACTCCAGGCCAGCGCTGTACCACTGGGCCACACCCCAGCCACACTGGCTTCCTTTTTTTTTTTTGAACAGAAAATATTTATTGGGAGAAAGAAAGGTTCTGTCTAAGAGAGACAGAGGGGATCGAGAGTGGGTTTCCCTGACCTCTTTTGTAAGGGTACTAATCCCACTCACGAAGGGTCCACACTCACTGGCCTCGTCATTTCTAGAGGCCTCACCTCCAAATGCCATCACCTTGAGGGTTAGGACTCCAACACATGGGTTTGGGAAGGACATGAACATCCAGTCTGTGCAGAGTTGCTCCGTGGGTTTCTTCAGTGGGGTGCAGGAGACAGCTTCAGTGCTTTAGTTAAGCTGGGACCCCAGGCCACGATTATAGTTCCAGCCATTTGGAGAATTTCAGCCACACCCACTCTCATCAACCCAGTGTCTTGGTTTGGCTGCCCCAGAAGCAGAACCCAAGGCAATTATTTAAGTGCAGACTGGGCACTTAGGAAGCATCCGCGAAACAGAGTGAGGGGGTGGGGTAGTGAGGCTGGGGATAGACGAAATCAGATTCGGAATGTGCTGGGAACGGGGTCCCAGTGTGTGTGTCTGAGGTCAACCCCACCAGGCACATCTGAGGATGCAGGCAGGGCAGAAGTCTCAGAACCAGGCGGCTGTCCCAGTGAGGGAGCTGGGGTCATTCTCCACCAAGCCCTGTTTGCTGTCGCCTGAGGGGTACTCTGGGGAAACTTGGCTGCTGGCACTGGCACCCTGCCTCTCTCTGCAGTGCAAGAAAGCCCTTGGGAGGAGGCAAGTTGCAGGTCCCAGCAGAACACGGCATGTCCCACAAAGATCAGTGCCCAGGGACCAGGGTGGGGTACCACTGGGATCCTCCACACATTGTGTGGCCCTACCAGTAGGGTGACCAGAATAGCTGGTCCTCTGGTTTCCCAGTAAGGCCCGAGGCAAAGGGCTTCAAGTCGCCAGTCTGGAAGTGGGTCAAGGCCAGAGAGTCAGAGCATCTGAACTGTTGGCTGAGTAGAACTGGCTGGTAGCCCTAGCCGGCCAGGGGCCACCAAAGCAGAAACCTATTTTGCTTCCATTTGAGATAAGCCAAGCTGCAGCCTATCAGATGAGAGATATTTGCAGGGGTCTCCACTTCCGGCCCCTGCCCACCATCTTCTGTCTGTTCCAGACCCCTCAGTTGGGCTCTGCCGTCTCGCCTGGGCTGGCAAGCACTCCTGGCTTCTTTCGATGGCTCAGCACCCCTGCCTGCAAGGCCTGCTTTCCCACTGACCGCAGCGCCTGCTGGGAAAAGGCCTTGCAGCTCAATCAGGATTTAGAGGAGACCTGACTATTATGGGTTCCACCTCCTGCAAGTGCTCAGGACAAAGGGGTGAAGGGCAGAGAGGGCCAAATCAGCAGGCGGGAAGCTGCCAACTTCCCTACTCCACTCTGCCCACATTCCCACCCATTCCCACACTCCCTGGCTGTTGGATTCCAATCAACTGCTGCCAGAGGCCTTTCTGCAAGTCCAGGGCTGTACAGAGCATGCTGGGATTAGACAGAGGCCCAACCCAGCCTGTGACACTTGCCTGGAGGGCCACTTCTGTGCTCAGCGGTTGTGAGCGGCAACTAGGGTAGAATCCCACTGGGCATGTCTGGGAGACAGCAGTTTTGACCTGTCTAGGCCAGAGCTCCAAGAACTGCGCTGAGCTGGGAACACACCAGATTGCTGAAACCTGGAAGATGAGCGCCAACCCTGGAGGAACAGGCTCGACGTGCTGGGGCCCTGAACAGCCCCAGGGGTAGCCTCGGCCACAGGAGGCTCTGCCACAAGGCACTGTTCACCAAGGCGGGGCGGGGCTGTAAGGTCTCCTGCAAGACTGACCAAGAATTTCTGGTTGTTCCACAGCCTGCTGGCACTGGGGTGTTGCCCCTAGCTGCGGTCAGTGTGTGACTTCTGCCCGGCAGACCTCATGCTCCGTGCTGCCCTCTACGCCTCCCGTGTGGCCTCACGAGGGTCCTACCACTGACTCAGGAGAAGGGCTTTGCCCACGAGCAACAGCTCCCCTGGGAGGACCCCCGGCCCTGTGGATTAGAAAACAAAAGTCCTCAGCTGCCTTGCCCCAAAGGTCTGGCCGGTCTAGTGTTAATAAGGTTGTGTCCCCAGGGACTGAAAAGGCTCCCAGATTTCGCAAGCCTCTAATGCAGCCTCCTTACGCCGCCGCCGCCACCACCATCAGACAAGGAAGGTCAAGTCCCGCGGAGACAGGAAACGCCACATCTTTGGGAAGCAGTGTGGGAAGAAACGCAACATTTAAGATTGTTTTGTACCACTCTCCACTCTCACCCCAACTCCCCACCCTCATCATGCCTTTTTGTGGCGCCCACCAAAAAATGTCTAACACTTCTATAGCGCTGAGCAGTTTTCATAATGCCTCATACACATCCTTTCACTTCCCTGTCCAAGCACATTTTGATCTGTAGAGTTGGCATTGATTCCCACTGTGTAGATAAGGTTATCTATGGAGGCCCAGAGAGGCCACAAGACTTTGCCCGAGAGTGGATACACGTTTCAATCAGAAGTATGTATACAGACCCAAAATAGCTTTGGCTTAAACAAAATAAGTTTGTCTTTCTTTCCCACCAGAGTCTAAGCATAGGCAGCTCTCCTCCACAAAGTCCTAGGGATCAAGGATCCATCTATTGGTCTACCATGGTTTCCATGATGCAATGTGGCAGCTAGAGCTCTAACCATCACATCTGCATCCCAGGGAGCAGAATAGAATAGGTAAAGAGTAAAGAGGGAGGAAATGCATGTTTTTCCCTCGTTAAGTGTACTTCCTGAAAGTTGCACTCAATACTTCTGTTCTTACTCCAGAACCTAGCCACATGGCTACACCTAACTGCAAAGAAGGTCGGGAAATGTAGTCTTCATTTTAGGTGACCATGTACTCAGGGGAAAACTCAGGGCTATATTTCCTTGAAAAGAGGGAACTAGATATTTCTGCTGCAGTGACTTCCACTGAGGAGACAGACAGGCTCTTACACGTAGTTGTGTTTTTTTCTCCTGACTCCACATCCTGATTTGTTTCCCCTCTATGCCATGTGGTATTTCTTGTATGTGTTAATTCACAGAACCATAGAATTTCCTGATTGGGATGGGCCTTGGGGATTCCCTTGCTTGCCTCTGGCTGGGTCCTTCCCTGTCCTGACCTTCTTCTGAACACCGTGTCACCAGGGGACGCCCCTCTCACAGCAGGGCTTCTGTGCCGGGACCCACCCCCTCAGGGGAGAGGGACCTCCCTAAAGAAGAAACAAGGTACTCAGACCTCCAGCGCTTCAGCCAGAGGAGCCCGTGTGAGAGAAATGCTGGTCCTCACACTCTGAGGTCCCTGGCAAATGCAGGGTGGGGCGGGTTTGGAAGAGAGGATCTTGGGATGATGTCTCTGGCATCTGGGATGTTCTTTCAAGGCTCCTTTAGTCTCTGCAGTGCTAAGCCTCACAGGAAAAGCACAGGTCCAGGGATGCTGTGTCCATGTTTGTATCAATTAGGACCCCATTTGACTGTAGGTTACAAAAAAACTCAACCAACAAGGGTGCAAGCAATATTTTGTCTTTTGCAAGAAGAAGTCTAGGTTGGTGTGACAACTCCACCATTTCATTAGCCTCCTTCTATTTTGTTGATCTTCCATTCTTAACATGGGGCTTTGATCCACATGACTGCAAGATAGCTGCTATACTTCCAGAGATTACAACTGCATTCCAGGCAGAAAGAAAGGAGAGTACATAAGACAAATGATGTTATAAAAGAAAAAGGTTCTCTTTTTCCTGAAAGCCCCAATATAAGAGTTTTATTTATAGCTCATTGGCCCGAACTGGGACACACATCCTTTGCTCAGCTGTAAGTCTGGGAAGAGGAGTAGTTGAATTTTTTAGCATCTATGATAGAAAACCAGAGAAAAGAGGGTTGCAAGTGATTTTAGGGTCACCATAATGTTCCCCTGAAAAATAAAGGAATAGGCTCAACGGCCTCTTAACTCATTCCCCAAACTGGAAAATTAAACTGCTCCCTTTTTCAGACTTTCTCACAGCTGAGAAGAGGACGAGGCAGGAAGAGATTGGCGGGAAGCTCCATGAACCTGTAGGAAAAATCCTCAAAGGGCTTCCTTATAAAGTCTAGAGTTTGAACCTTGGCCATGCAGTCCCCAGCCGCGTGACCTTAGATAAGCCACCTAACCTCCCTGAGCTCCTCTTGCTTTGCGTGCAAAGCAGGAGGATAATATTCACTTCCCAGCAGTGCTCAGCAGGTGGGGGCCCCATGGCAAGTTCCAAAGACAGATGGTGCCGCCATCAGAAGGGCAGCTGGGCCCAGTGCTGGCGGAGCTCTTGGCTTTCTGTCCAGTGGAGCCAGCTCTGGCTTCACTCAGAGCCAGAGCTGCCGCCTTTGTCCCTCTCCCCCATCGCAGTCACTCCTGGTGACTGGTAACGCTCGGGATCAGAGCTGGAGCCCCCATGGAGGCAGGCTCATTGGTGCTGGTGGGGATAGCTCGGACCTCCCAGGCTGGCAGCTCAGCGTGGAGGGAGGCCGCCTCTGTGGACACTAAACATTCTCCAGAGTACAGTGCTGGGTCACAGCGGGACAGAGCCGGCTGAACCTGAGGGGCTGCAGATGAGACACCTAGATAGAGGTGGTTCCCAGCCCACCCTGAGCCAAGAAACGCCGTCCTGTGCCAAACCAGGGTGTCCTCCCCCGAGGAGGAGTCACACAGGCAGTGCTTTCAAGTTTCTTCAAAAAGGCCCCTAAGGGCCCCTGCTGCCCACGCTGGGGAGCCCGGGCTTTTCCCTGTCCTGCCAGGAAGTGGTGCCCCTGGCCAGCGGTGCTTAGTGTCGCTGGCCGATCGGAAGGAGACCGGGCCCTTTGATGACAGCGTGGTGGCTCAGGGCTGAGTGAGGCACGAAGTGCTAATTGAGTCACCTCATCAGGGCAAGCTGGGCCTGTCCTCCACCTTCTCAGCATCTGGGCACGTTGCGAGCTCAATCGTGTCCTCCTCGGAAATCACATAGCACAGTCCTAACCCCAGGACCTCAGGGTGTGACCCTACCCCACCTTGGATGGTTCCACTTAACACCGGGCTCCGAACGCTGCACCTGGATCTCCTCCCAGCTGGGGCAATGGGTGCCATCCTCTCTGGTGACACTGGGCAGTGGTGGCCCCGCAGATCCTCGTCAGCCCCGAGATCTCAAGGGGACACAGCCATGCTCTTTGTTGTGCTTGCTGCTGAGCTGGGATGGGCCCTGGGCTCTGTGTGCTGGACGCATTTTCAAATTGCAATAGTTTGCTTTTGGGATGAGTTTGTTGTAGCTCCGCGGAAGTGGGAGCGGCTCCATTTGGAGCCCAGGCCTTCAGAGAAGTCATGAAGCTAAGTGAGATCGTTCGTGCAGGCCCCTAATCCACCATGACTGGTGTCTTTCTAAGCAGAGATTAGGACACAGACGCGCACACAAGAAAGCCTGTGTGAGGACACAGTAAGAAGACAGCCACATGCAAGCCAAGGACAGAGGCCTCAGAAGGAACCTGTGGATGCAATGACTTCGGGATTGTGAGAAGATAAACGTCTGTGCGTGAGCCACCCAGTGTGCGGCACTTGCTCAAGGCAGCCTGAGCAGACTAATGGGGGTTCTTACCGTCCCTGGCTAGGGCTTCACCCTGCAGAAAGGAGGAGGAAGGACAGCAGTTTGAATGATGGCCATCTCTCACTCACCTTTTTTCATCTAGAAGTGCTGTATGGATGTTCTCTATTAGAATCAGAATCTATTAATAATAATAGTCGGCAGGAGCTAATTGTGGCTAATAGTAGGGTCTGAAGCCTAGACATTTTGGGAAACTTTCTCTAACAAAAAGAACGCAAGCTGGGTGCATTGGCACAAGCTGGGTGTGGTGGTGCATGCCTGTAATCCTAGCATCTCAGAAGGCTGAGTCAGGAGGATCACAATTTCAAGCCCAGCCTGGGCAACTTAATGACTTAGGGAGATCTAGTCTCAAAATAAAAAATACAAAAGAGCTGGGGATGTAGCTTAGTGTGAAGGCCCTGGGTTCAACCCCCAGAAGCACAAAAAGCAAAAAGAAAAGAAAGAAAGGGAATACAAAATTGTCAGTACAAACCTGGGATAAAAGTGGACACTTAAGTGAGAGGAGAAATAACAATTAGGAAATTAAAAAGCTCACAATGACCTCAAGCTTCACAAACTAAAAGATATTATAGTATTTTAACTAATTAACTGTCTGGAACACTTCTGTGTTTCCTTTTCTGCTGCCTTTTTGGGGGGCTACACCCTTTTGATCATCTTTTGACATGATGACCATTTTTTAAGCACCGTTTTCTGGAGAGACAATGGAAAGATCATTCCTGCTGTGTGCTTGACCGCCTTTAAATAAAGGCATTGATAGTGTTGTAAAGTTTCTTTCAGGTTCACTCGTTGTCACTGGTAATTAGTTTCCGTTGTGCAGTAATAAGAGTGACATTTTGAAGAATCACCACATATTCTTTTTCCAGTTTGCATTTTTGGCTACTACCGAGATAATTCTACCTTTCTATCTATCCTATTTGCATTTTGGTATGATCAGTAATTAAAAAAATTATGGATAGAGTTATCATGAAGTGAAGGTGCACATATTGTGCAGATATTGAATAATAAAATAGTGCTATGTGAATTGATGGACTTATAGATTGGTGTAATTATCATAACATAAAATATTATCAATAAAATAATGCTACATAAATCTGTGCCATCCGTAACCCATGTAGCTGTGCCTCTGGGACACTTGTTTCTTCAGATCATTTTGCTGCATCAGTAACAGGTTTGTGTGCCACTTTTTTGTGGTACTGGGGCCTGAATCCAGGGCCTTTGCATTGAGTTACGCCCTCAATCCCTTTTTTTTGAGAAGGATCTCACAGAGTTGCTAAGTTCCCCAGACTGGATTCAAACTTGCCATCCTCCTGCCTCAGCCTCCTAGAGTGCTGGGATTATAGGTGTGTGCACCGCACTCAGCCTGTGTGCCACCTTTTTCTGTACCAGCCATCAGGACCAGATGGATCAGATATGCTAGGATGCAATGGAAGACATTGGGATGCGTAGAACTTCTCAAACAGACACTACTTGGGTTGGTAGGATTGTTACAGTGGTACACCCAACAAACACACAAATCCCCACAAATGCTGCTATGTACATTTCCTGTCAGAAAAGAAATAAAAATACATGCTGCATTATTAATTGCATGTGCTGCATTATTGAGTGTTTCTTGATAGAGGCAAATGTCCATCTGCATGAAGCATCAATGAGAATGGATTTGTCACAGTTTTCCTCCTCTGATGAGCGGGAGGTTCTCCTGGCAAGCTTCTGGCTGCACACACCTCAAGCATGGCTTCTCCCTGGTACCCGCCTGCTTGTGGGGCTTGTGAGCCACAGGCCACTGGCTGATTCCATTTCCACAACGATCACAACCAGCCCTCTCGGCGCAAATTCTTCTTGTGATGCAGCATTGACGCTCTTCTGGAGAGGCACATTTACATCTCGACATGACCTCTAGCATCCATAGTGGGCGAATCAGGCCAGAGGACAGCAGTGTCCCTAAAGGCCATTTCTGCACTGCAGTGTGTGATGGCCAACACCCACTTTGCATGGAAGGAGCTGCAAACCCACAAAGCCTCGTAGCCTCGCTTCCATTTCCCTTTCGCTGGATCCCAGATAGCTACTCCTATATCATTGAACCCAAGGAAGGTGTGATAAAGTCAAGCTGGAAAAGGGCAGTGATCCATACAAAATATCTAAGCACTTTACTACCACTGAGTCATGCTGGGAAGGGGCCAGTGGCAATGCAGGACCTGCAGAGTTGCCTTCTTTGGATTAACACCATATTCATTCCCATGACGGAGACTCTCTGGGTGATTGTAAATGCTAAGCTCTTTCCACAAATGGTCCTGTGTGAACTGAACCTATGATCCTCTGGGTGAGTACTAGGCTCACTGCTCTTTTACAGATGAGAAAAAAAAACCCCAATGTTATTCAAATATGTTAAGCGTGGACTTGTGGGGCATCTGGCTTTAAAAGGAAAGCTATTTATTATCTTGATGGTGCAAAGGCTCTGAAAATCCGTTCTGGTGTTATACTCGCAACAATCTTCCAGGGACTGTTCTTATGGCCATTTTACAGAAATGTAAATTGAGGTGAGGGCCTGAACTGGAACTTTGATGACTACCAAGAAGTAGGAGACACACTGCTTACCCTTGGGAGTCCAGACTCCTCCAAAGGCTAAGAAATGCTTTTTAAGATGGAGAAGGCAACTAAAGACATGAGGATGTTAGGACTGCATGAGGGAGGAGTCTTAAAGCACAGTGGTAACAGCAAACAGGCCTTGACGTGGATCTCAGAGGTGGCTTTCCACTCAGTTGAGATTTGACCATAATCCTGTTTACCTGCCAAAGATGAGTTGACCTCATTGCTGGACTACTGTGGCTCCTTTGTGTGCATTCACAGATAATAGATGAAACTTTACTGGGAGTCTTTTGGGTCTAAGACCCTGAGCTGGCTTCTGGGTCTCCCGATGGAAGGGTTTTGAGTCCTACTGAGAAAAAAGCCAACTCACAATACTTATATTACCAGCCACTCCCATTCTTTGAGAATCTGTCATGTCCCTAAGCAATTTCCCGTGACCTGACCCTCTTCAAACTCCAAAAAAATCATGCAGATGAGCATTATTATTCTCCTTTAAAATGTGTGCTCTTAATGGACACATAACTGTACACAGGAATGGGGTCCAGGGTGGTGTTTTGGTATGTGCACACTGTTTTTAACAAGGGACAGGCTGTGAGTGGCCCGCTCTCTCTCCACTCAGGTTCACGCTGCAGTGCTCTGATCTAGAAAAGGTCCTGGGAGGTCAGAGTGGAAAGGTGGGAAGGCAGTTAGTTGGGCAGAGAGGGGGAAACCTGGTGCTCAGAGAGTGGGGCTGATTCATTCTGGCAGAGGGGCATCTGGGGCAGATGAGCGAAGTCAGAGCTTGGCAGGACAGTGGGATGGGGCCCAGGGTAGGGCTTGAACAAAGGAAGTGTAGTAGTAATGGAAGATGGTTTCTTCTTGCCTATTTCATACATTTATACAACACTGTTGTACAGTAATGTCTTTTTTCATTTCGCACATCTTTTGCCACATTTGCAAATAGAAATACAGTTGGCTTTTGTATATTTACCTGGTATCCTACAATCTTGCTAAATTCATTTAACAGTTCTAGTGCATTTTTGTACATTTCCTTGATTGTTCTACAGGCATGATTATATTAGCTGAGTACAAAGTTCTATTTCCTTTCCAATTTTGATACTTTTGTTTCTTTTTCTTGTGTTATTGCACTGGCTAGGGCCTCCAGCAAATGCTGTATAAAGGAATGAGTGTGGACATCGTTGTCTTGTTCCCACTCTTAGAGGAAAGAAAATGCAGTCTTTCATGATTATTAGCTGCAGAATTTTTGTAATGTCCTTCAAATTGAGAAAGTTCCTTTCTCTTTCTAGTCTGCTGAGAGGCTCTATCCAGAAAGAGTCAATTCTTAAAATTTATGCCTTGGTCTCAGTTGTGCCCTGGGGAATTGATAAGGGTTGTAACTTTTGATTCATGTGTACAGCATTTATTGGTCTGGGGCATTTGAGAGATTAGGGAGGCAGAAGGCCAAAAGCATCAGTGGAGCACAGCACAGACCACCCAGTATCAACAGTAGAGACCTCCATGGAGCCTAGGCAGAAAGAGCAGAGCAGAGGGACCACAGGGACTGGTTCCAGGACACTGGTGAGGCATTGCCATGGAAAAGTCAGGAAACAGTTGAGAGTATGGAAAATGGGGTTGCTTCTCCCAGCCAGACGACCAGTGGGGCTCCCTAGGAGCTCTGGATTTACTATTAGAATTTAACTGGAGAGAAAAAACAGTAGTTCATTCTACTTTGGAGTATGGGAAAATTTTAAACAAATAATTACATTTTTATACATAAAGGAAAGTTCAAAGGGTACCACAAGGAAACATCTGAACATCTGCCCTCCCTACGTACCATGGATTGAAAATCCCCTCTAAAATTCATGTTGAAATTTAATTGCCACTGTACCAATATTAAGAGGTGGGACCTTTAGGAGGTGATTAGGCCACAGGGGCTTCACCTTCTGGGTGGGACTGGTAGTGCCATAAAAGGGCAAGTTCAGGCTCCCTCCTGGCCTCTCCTTGTTGTTTTGCCATATGGAGAACAGTTTTCTTCCCTTGGCAGGGTGCAGTGTTCAGCATGCCATCTTGGAAGAGGAGATCAGGCCCTGAGCAGACACGAAACCTGCTGGTGCCTTGATCTTTGACTTTCCAGCCTAAGGTCCAAAATTGTGAGAAGTAAGCCCTATTGTTTATAGATTTCTCAGCCTGAGGTATTCTATTATAGCAACATAAAACATACTAAGACACCACAACATAGTCACCAACTGCTAACATACTGTCATGTTTGCCTATGTCTTTATATAAGGTTGAGCAACATTGTATTAGTCATTTTACTATCACTGGGAAAAACTACTTGACACTTGAAACTTAAAAGAGAGGTTTATTTTGGCTCACAGTTTCAGTGAATTCGATCTATAATGGGCAGGCTTCCAGTAAGAAAGGGCATGATAGAATGGCATGGTGGAGGAAAAACTGGTCACTGTATGGCAACCAGGAAGGAGAGAGAGAGAGAGAGAGAGAGAGAGAGAGAGAGAGAGACAGCGCCAAGGAAAGAATACACCCTTCCAAGTCACATCGCCAGTGATCTGCCCCTTCTGAGCAGGCCTCACCTCCTAACATGAGACTTCTGGGGTATATTTTAGATCTAAACCATAACATACACAGATTTGCCTTTTTTGCTGATAAAAAATGGTTGAATGTAGCAAACCCAATTCCTTTGGTTTGATCTTAGCATGAGAGAGATAAGTTAATTTTGGCTTATGTTTACAAGTTTCAGTCTTGCATGGTCAGTGGCATGGTGGAAGGGCTTGGATGGAGGAAAGCTGCTTCCATCATGATGGCCAAGAAACAGAGAGAAAAAATTGCCAGAGAAGGAGATACACCCTTCCAGGTCATGCCATTAGTGACCCATCTCTTTTGATCAGACCCCATCTCCTAACATCACATTTAGCTATGTTGCCCTCATGATTTAATCATCTTTCAAAAGCCCTGCCTAGCCATGCACAGCAGCACATGCCTGTAATCTCAGTACTTGAGAGGCTAAGGCAGGAAGATCACCACAATTTTGAGACCAGCCTGGGCTATAGAGTAAGTTTAAGGTCAGCCTGAATGGCATAGTGAGACCCTGTCTCCAAAATAAAAAAAGTCCTCTCCATAAGTGCATGAAGCTTTGGGAAGACATGTAGATATAAATGATAACACCTTGTCACTCAGGAGGCTAAGACAGGGAATCACATAAACCTATCTTAGTGTGGGTAACTTAACAAGACCCTGTCTCAAAAGAAAATTTCAAAAAGGGGCTGGGTTCAGTGGTAAAGAGCTTGCCTGGTATGCCTGAGGCCCTGGGTTCAATTCCCAGTACTGCAAGCAAAAAAGAAAAAAAAAAGTGGTAGCCAGTTTCCAACATGGTCTGCAGTGGTACTCAGATACTTGTGGATTCCTTTCCCACAGTGAATAGGGCTGAACTGGGTAGCCAACAGGACATAAGGAAGTGATGGAGAGATTTCTGAGTTTAGGTCACAAAAACACTGTGACTTTTACTTGCTCTCTTGAACCTCTTGTTCTGGGAGAAGCCAGATGCCATTGTCTTAGTTACTTTTCTTGTTGTTGAGACCAAATATCTAACACCCACAAGTTAAAGAAGGAAAGGTTTATTTTGGCTCGCAATTTGTAGGGGTTTCCATCCATAGTCAGCCAGCTCCAAGGCAGGGCAGCATGGCAGAGGAGAACAGTGCATAGCAGGAAAGGCAGGCAGCAGCAAGCAGCAAGCCTGTTTTCTTTCTGTCCCTTTATATTCCATCCAGGCTACAAGCCCATTGATTGGTGCTACCCACAACCAAGGTTGGGCTTCCATTATCCACACCCAGATCTATGCTAAACCAATGTAGTTATCACAGTCTAATCTAGCATCACACATCCATGATCCAGTCACCTCCCAAAAGTCTCATCTATGAGCACATGAGGTTTTGGGAGCCATCTAGATAGAAGCCATAACACATGTGAAGGTACTTACACAGAGAAGCCCACATGGCAAGGAACTGAGGCCTCTCCTGCCAACAGTCAGAATGCATTTGTCAGCCATGTGTGAGCCATCTGTAATCAGATCCTCTAGCCCCAAACTTTCAGATGGCCATATCCCAGACAACATTTTGCCTGCAGCCTTGTGAGAGATCCTGAGCCAGAGGCATCAGTCCAGCTGCTCCTGGGCGCTTGATCCACAGAAAGCAAGTGATAGAATAACTGTTTGTTTTTATTTTCAGCCACTAAATAGGAGGCTTACTTGTTAATTACCAATAGGTATCAATTAAATAGATGAGAAAGCTGACTACTACAGAATACTGATACCAAGAATGGGATCATTGCCATGAATGTACCTGACCACGTGGTTTAGAAGCCTTTGGAATTGGTTTGTAGGCAGAGTTTGGAAAGGTTTGGAGATGTGAGATAGAGAAGTCCTAGAACACTGTGATCAATGCTTGTTGTGTGATACTGGTCAGAGCTCAGAAGACCAGAATGCTCATAGGAATGCAGACAGTAAAAGCCAGGTTTGGGAGGTTTCAGTTGGGAACAAGGACTCCATTGGCACTTGGATGCTTTGTCTGAAAATCTGTCTACATTGTGCCCATGTCCTGAGACTTTGTGGGAGACTGAGATTAAGGGCAGTGGATTAATTAATCTGGTGAAGGAAATATCAAGGCAGCCCAATGTTCAGGCTGTGGCACAGATACTCCTATCTGCTTTCAGCCAGATTCATAGTGAGGATCAGGGGCAAAAAGCAGAGCTGAATGATGTGAAGCTTAGCCAGAAGGAAAGCACCTGTAAAGTTGGAGCAAAGGAGAGTGTGGTTGATGAAAAGATTTGCATTAAAAAGAAGCCAAAGGACTGAGGATATAGTGCAGTGACATAGCACCTGCCTGGCAAGCATCAGGCCCTGAGTTTGATTACCAGTACCAAAAAAAAAAAAAAAAAAAGAAAGAAAAGAAACCACGTATTTTGTATCAGAATGATAGGAAAGATGGCTTGAGAGCACTTAGGAACTGGCCAGATTCTAATGTTTCAAAGACTCAAGGGTGTAAAAGGGTAAAGATAAACTCCTCTGAAATGACACAGATTGGTCAGAGGAAGAACTGCCCAGCCACATCTAGGGCTCTGGGTGGCATGGTCTAAAGCTCCATCCCTAGCCACTAGAAGGCTGTGTCCTGTGACTCTTAAGGTTATACCAAGTCACAAGGATTTTGTGAGCTTTTGTGCCCACTTGTGACTTGTCCCTTTTCCATCTGCTGCTCACAGACCTTGTTGGTATTTCAGCCCGTCACCCACATCTCTGTACACTGAAAGCTGCACTGTCCAGTAGAACTTTCTGAGATGATAAAAATGTGCTTTATCTACATGGACAAACACCGTGGCCACTAGGCACATGTGGGGGTATTGAGCATTTGAGATACAGCCAGTATGACAGAGGAACTGGATGTTACATTTTATTTAATTTTAACTCATTGCAATTTATTTGCTATGCTGAAAATTGAACCCAGGGCATTGCCCATGCTAGACAAACACTTTACCACTGAGCCGCACCCCCAGTCCTTTACTTTATCTTAAAACAGGGTCTAGCCAAGTTTCCCAGGCTGGCCTCGAACTTTCGATCCTCCTGCCTCAGTCTCTAGTAGCTGGAGTCACAGGTGTGTGCCATGTCGACTGTCTCATTAAAACTTAAATAGCTACCTATGCTAGTGGCTATGTATTAAACAGCATGGACTTAAAGATTGTTCACTGGACCACCTACAGTTTTTTGCCTGAGGGATTTTTTCTGGTCCCAGGAGCACCTCTGTCCCCAGATCCTGGCAATTAAGCAAGTTAAAGATCCTGCTTCCGACAGCCTCCCTGCAACTCACAAACTGGTGAAGCTCCTGGATTAACCTCACTTGGGTTAACCCAGAGAGGCCACACCCCAGTTGCCCACAGCCAAAAATGACTTGATATTAATGAGGTATTGATGAGGTCCTCTCCCTGTTTCTCTTCTCCAATAAACCACAGTCAGCCCTCTGTATCCCAGGTTCTGCATCCATGGATTCAACCAGCCATGAATGGAAATATTTGGGAAAAAAATCGCATCTGAACTGAATGTGTACAGAATTTTTTTCTGGTTTCTTAAACCATACAGGATAACAATTATTTATATAGGATTTACATTATACAAGGTATTATTTTGAAAATCTGGAGATGATTTCAAGTATACAAGAGGATTTGCATAGGTTCTATTCAAATACGATGCCATTTTATTGCAAGGGACTTGAGCGCCTATGGAGTTTGGTATCCAGAGGTGCAGCAGTGTCCTAGAACCAGTATCTGAGAGGTGATTGTACTTGCACTTGAGCTGGTTTCAGGCTCTGCTGTGGGAGAACCCAACAAAGACATGCCTGCCGCAGTGAAGCGCAGGTCAGAGACAGGTGCCCATGGCATCTGTACTTTTGTTTTTGTTTTTGTTTTTTCTCCGGTACCAGGAACCGAACTCACGACTTTGCGCTTGCCAGGCAGGCGCTTTTGCCGCTGAGCTAAATCCCCAGCCCCGCATCTGTACTTTTGCTTACACACACCGGCTCATTTTTTCTCTGCTTGGCTCTGCCAGAAGCACTGAGATTCTGCAAGGGTGGGAAGGACCTCAGTTTCTGGGTAGGGTCAAGGTCAAGCTGGCCAAGGGACAAGAGTGCAAGAGCAAAGCTATGTGCAGTCAGTCCAAAGTGAAAGGTGGTTTACTGAGTTCACCTTTTCTTTAGTGTTGACTTTGCATCCAGTTACGCTACTGAATTTGCTTATTAAATCTGGCAGGTTTTTAGTGGAGTTTTTGGGGTCTTCTATGTAGAGTATCACGTCATCTGCAAATAATGATAATTTAATTTTTTCCTTTCCTAACCTTATTCCCTTTATCTCTTTCTCTTGTCTCATTGCTCTGGCTAAAGTTTCCAGGACTGTGTTGAGTAAGAGTGGAGACACTGGACATCCTTGTCCTGTTCCTGATTTCAGAATAAAAGCTTTCAGTTTTTGTAAATTTAGTATGATGTTGGCTGTTGGTTTGTCATAGATGGCTTTGATCAGATTGCAGTAAAGACCATTTATTCTGATTTTCTATAGGGTTTTTATTATGAATAGGTGCTGGACTTTGTCAGAAATGTTTTCTGCATCTATTGAGATGAACATATGGTTTTTGTCCTTGGCCCTGTTAATATGCTGTATTACATTTATTGATTTATATATGTTAAACCATCTCTGCATCCCTGGGATGAATCCCACTTGGTCATGGTGTAGAATCTTCTTGGTGATTTGCTGCATTCTGTTTGCCAGTATCTTATTGAAGATTTTTACATCTTTATTTATTAGGAGATTGGCCTGTAATTCCCTTTCTTAGTTGACTCCTTGTCTGGTTTTGATATCAGGGTAATGCTTGCTTCCAGGAATGAATTTGAGAGTATTGTTTCCCTTTCAATTTAATTTTTTTTGGGGTACTGGGAATGGAACTCAGGACCTTGCACTTGCTAGGCAGGTGCTTCCCTTTCAATTTCATTAAAGGGTTTGAGAAGTAGTGGTGTTAGGTCTTCTCTAAATTTCTTGTAGAATTCAGCAGTTAATCCGTCAGGGCCTGGGTTTTTCTTTGTTGGTAGGTTTTTAATTATATCTTTGATTTCATTGATTGATATTGGTTTATTTAGGATTTTTATATTTTCTTGATTTAGCTTTGGTAATTCATATGTATCTAGCCATCTGTCTACTTGTGCAATTTCCATTTTATTAGAATACAAGTTTTCAAAGTAGGTGTAGATGATCTTCTGGATTTCTGCAGGGTCCATTGTGATTTCACCTTTTCCATTCCTAATTGTGTGGATTTGAGTCTTTTCTTTCCTTTTTTTGGTAAGGTTGGTTTGTTGATTTTATTTAATCTTTCAAAGAACCAACTCATTGATTCATTGATTCTTTGTATTGTTTTGTTAGTCTCCAATGAGTTAATTTCTGCTCTGATCTTTATAATTTTCTCCTTTGTACAAGCTTTTGGCTTAGCCTGCTTTTTTTTTTTGGAAGTTTGAGGTTCACCATTAAGTTGTTTATTTGCGCTTGCTCTGTTTTCCTGATATGGGTATTCACTGCTATAAATTTCCCTCTTAGGATTGCTTTCATTGTGTCCCATAAGTTCCGGTATGCTGTATTGTCATTATCATTTAATTGTAGAAATTATCTAATTTCTTCTTTAATTTCATCTGTGACCCAGGAGGGTACTATTTAATTTCTCTGTGTTTATGAAGTTCTTGTGGTTTCTTTTGCCATTGATTTCCAATTTCATTGCACTAAGGTCTGATAATATGCGTAGGGTAATTTCAATTCCTTTGCATTTACTTAAGCATGTTCTGTGAGCTAGTATGTGGTCTATTTCGGAGAACGCCCCGTGTGCAGCTGAGAAGAATGTATAGTCTGATGCTGTGGGGTGGAACACTCTGTAGACATCTACTGAGCCCATTTGTTCAAAAGTTTGGTTCTGTTCTAATATTTCATTGTTGATTTTTTGTCTAGTTGATCTATCTTTTTGTGACAGTGGGGTATTGAGATTCCCCAGTACAAGTGCCTTAGTGCTTATTTGATTTTTCATGCCCATTAATATTTGTTTTATATAGCTGAGTGCACTTCACCTTTTATTTAGAAACCTTTTTCTTCATTGTGACGCATATCAAGGGGTGACTGGGCTGCGAGGGGAAGGTATTTGAAACTTTCACGTTGCCAAGGCTCCCTTCTTCTGCCCAGAATCTCCTTCCGTGCCTGGCCCCAGCATTTCCCCTTACTGATTTCCCTTCTTTAGTACGAGACAGTGGACTCCAGGACCCCTCCTGATAAGTGGCCATGTCTATTGCCACCTGTCCCAGCAGTCTTGAGATCCAGGATTTTAAAAATGGGGCTGTCCCTTTCTTACATTACATACAGCACTGCCCCTGGAATGAAAGCCTTTCTGAGACTTAAATGTTTACGATACTTCACTGTACCTCTTGTGAGGAGACTTCCCTACCCAACCTTGCTGTGGCGGACTGTTCCCCTTTGCTTTCTTGTGGTTTATTTCTGTGAGAAAGTTCCAGTAGTGGGCTGGAATTTTTTTTAAAGCTACTGTTTTTCTTAAAGGGTCCTGGTAGACTGTCTGACAGGACCAAGGGACCATGGGAAAGTCCCTCTGCCGCTTGGCCTAGAGCTTGGGGGTGGGGGAGGGTGGGAGCATGATTATCTGAGGGTGGAGGTCACCAGGGGGCTCCCCTGGGCCACAGAGGGATCCCATCCTTTGGCTGAAGGGCTGATCTCCCCCACAAGAACATGCTGCCAGGGCTGAATGGGGAGAATTTGGAGCGGGTGTAATTGCTTATGTAGTTTTAATTGCTCATTCATCATGCTAACAGGCCCAGAGTGCGGATCATTTGCAGAATGCTTACTAATTAAAAGAGCAGGGGTGATGTAGGGTAATGGGGGGTGGTGGGTAAGATGAGGTGAAGAAAAGCCAGAATGTACAGCAGGGGAGGGACATGGAGGTGCAGACAGAGGTTTGTCTCCTTTCTGACACCAAAGGAAAGCTTGTCCACACTGGCATTTCCTCGTTGTGGGTTTTAAGCCCAGAACAACACGGCTCTCAGCTCCCTGAGCTCCAAACTCACTTCCCATTCCAAATGACTAGCTCTCTCTTCCTTAGGGACAGCAAAATGTGGGTTTTGCTCTTGGTTCCACAAACACTGCTGGAGTTGTTGGATTCTGGAAGGAATTTCCAATTTTCTGAGAGAACTTCCAATAAAATACCTATTCCTAGGCCTCATTGTGGGTTTCTTGGATTCCACCCCCCAAGCAGATTCTGAGTCGAGGATTTGAGGGCAGAGAAGTTTATTTGGAAGGACTAGAGGGAAATGAGATAGGGGAGGGAAGGCAAAAGAGAGTTTGTTGTCAAGAAAGTTACTTCTTGGAAACTGGGGCTTAGTTCCACTGGGGGCCCTGGGAGACAACACAGAGTATCACAGTCACCTCACCCTAGGGTGACAGAATCAGGTGTTCATCCTCCAGCTGCCCTAAGGGAGGGGTTCTTCATTCCCTGTCACCGTCCCTTTTAGCCTACCCTGCCGGGCTGAGCAGGCTCCAGCCCCAAGAGGAAGCCCTCGGGCTAAGGAGGGAAGATTCCGGCACTGGTATGTGTGCCGGTGACAGGCCCCCAGGGATTCATACAGGATGGGGACACTGTCATACTGCTGTAAGGGAGCCCCTGTCCCCAACCAACTGTGATGCTCATCTGTCTTCAGCAGCGGCTCAGCAGTTTCTGGAACAATTGGCAAGTTGAAATAACGTGCTAGTCAGCTTTCCATTGCTGCGATAAAATACTTGAGAAAACCAATTTCAAAGGAGGAAAGGTTTATTTTGGTTCCTGGTTTCAGAGTTTTCAGCCCATTGTTTCTGGGCCTGTGGTGAGGCAGAGCAGCACAGCGGGGAGCACAAGGTGGCAGCCAGGAAGTAGGGAGATAGTAAAGAGTGGAGGCCCCAACGCCCCCGTGAAGGGCAGCCCCAAATAGCCTCACTTCCTCCCATCAGAACCTACCCCTTACAAGCTCCCCCACCTTCCAATAGCGCCACCAGCTGGTAGCTAAGCTTTTTAACCCATGGGCCCTTGGGCCACATCCCAGTATCAGCCAGAACAGAAAGGGCAGTGTTTCCCTAGGGGAGTGGTTTATGGCATTCTTTTCCTCTCCACTTTCTTCTTATTCCTTACCTAAAGGGCACAACCGCCTGGCCCTGAAAGCCAAAGGAGACTTAGTAACCCTTTATTGGGAAGGAGGCAGTGGGCAGGGAGGGAACTGAGGAGAGCCAGAGATCAAGCGAAGAAGTGTCCTTGCTCCTAATGACAAATGGATGCAAATGGATGGCATTGACATACACAACGCTCCCCCCTCCGAAAGAAAGCCTGGGGTTATGCTCAACTCTTGGCTCAACGACTGTAATTCTACAACTGTCTTTTCCACCTGAAAAAGTACATAGGAAGGCAGCTGAGTGTGAATGATAGTATGACAGTGATAACCTTGAATTAATTCTAATTTATTTAAGCAAATAACGAGATGGATGTATTTTGTTGTTAATACTAAATTTCTTGGGAAGCAACTCAGCTGATGGGAACCGCTATTTTATACCATCAGAATAAAAATGTTTGTTTTTTTTGCTCCCAGGGATGTAAACTCCCTGGAAATGATTTTATTTGCATGCATGACTGACTTTTCATTAGTTGATGAATAAATCAATCAACAAATATTGATTGTCTATAAGGCATGTTAGGGTTTTATTGGAAATATAAACATGGTCTTTGCTTCCAAAGAGCTCACAATGTAATTGGGGGTAAGAGCTGTAGACAGGGAAATTTAATTTATAATGCAAAGCAGCATAAAAATGCTGAATGAGTGGTGTACATTGACTGGGTTTGGGAGAAATCGAGGAAGTCTTTGGAGGAAGGGTGATTTGAACTGGGTATTGAGGAGTAGGTAGGAGTTGCACAGAAAGAGAAAAATGGATGGCATTGCAGGCAAAACAGAAGTGCCAAAGAAGAGATGCCCAGGCCTGTTCAGAGACTGAGGGGACCTGCTTAGCTGCAGCGGGGTACATGAATGGGACAGATGTCACCCAAGCTGACTCTGAGTCACACCCATTCAGAGAACCATGCAGCCCTCCATGTTGGAACTTGGTCACTTTCCATGCAACGGAAGACAGGTCCCCCATGGCATGTTTCTATCTTGTGCTCAGAAAAGCAGACAGATTCCAGGCAGGGGCTGGGGAGCTAGTGAGGATCGCAGGCACTCTCTGGACCATACCATGTGGCTCTGCCAGGGAGCATGGCTTCTACTGCCCTCTGCACAACCTCTGAGCCTTAAGCAGCTGCAGTTCTCGTCACATCAGGCATGTGCAGACGGGTCAGGCCGGGACAACCTGCCTCTTGCCCCCACGCTCCCTGGCCACATGGAAGGAGGGCTTCTGGATTTCAGGACTGAAAATACCAGATACCTTGTTAAATTCAAATTTTAGATGAACAATAAATAATTTTGTTAGTATAAATATGTCCCATGCAATATTTGGAACATACTCACACTAAAAAAAAGCATTGTTGCCCTGAAATTGGGACGTAACTGAGTGTCCCTTATTTTATCTGGCATCCTCAATGGGAGGGGGTTGATGACCCACATGTGGCCAATCAGAATGCTCTGGATTGAGTCACCGTGGTTGGTTCACAGTTGAGTGCCCATACATTTGTTGGTGTTCCAGGTCTGAAAGCTTACAAGCTGTCAGGATGAGAAAGTCTTACAGTTACGGGAGGCTTCCCCAGAGAGGCACCTGTCTGACGATGGAGTTCACACAGAAAGACAGAAAGCTGGCACAGAGAAAAAGGTGCTTAAACACATTGCTTGCTTCAGCATCATGATGGTTAAACTTGATTGTCAACTTGACTAGCTTGAAAGACACTTAGGAGATTAGTTAAGCACATTTGTCAGTGTGTCTGGGGGGGTTACGGGCAGGCGCTCTGGGGACTATATCTGGTCCCTGGCCCTTGCTCTCTAGCTCTTGTCCTGCTCTCTGCCTCCCAGATGCTATGAGGTGGGTGTCTTTCCTCTGCCATGCCCTTCCGCCGTGATGTTTCTGCCTCAGAGCCAGCTGACGATGGACTGAATCCTTTGAAACCATCAGCCAAAACAAACCTTTTCTCCTCTAAGTTGACTTTCTTGGATATTTAGTTAAAGTGATAAAAATCTGATTAAGACAAGGATAATTCCTTGAACTTCACAGTTGTAGGAGCTGCAGTGGTTTGCGGTGGATCAGCTCTAGTATTTCTAGCCAGCCCAGGAGATGTCAGGGTAAACCCACAGACCTCTGTGGATTAGCATCTCTCAGCCCCATCCTTCAAGGTGAGCGCAGGGGGAAGGATTAGGAAGGGAAAGAACAGAGAGATGAGGCTCACCTGGTTTGCTTCACGGCGGAGGCTAGGGTGTAGTTCAGTGCAGGTCCACTACAGTTATAGGAGCCAGTAGAGACCCTTTTGAACTGAAGCAGTTTGAGTTGGGAGTACTTCATTGACAAGTGACTCAAGCCCATAGGAAGCAAACCTGACTAAAGCCAAGAGGAAGTCTGTACCTGAGACATCCTTTTTTGTAGTACTGGAGATTGCAGCCAGGGCCTTTGCACTGACCTACATCCCCAGCCCTTTTTTATTTCTTATTTTGAGATAGGGCCATGCTAAATTGCTAAGTTGCCAAGGCTGGGTTCTAACTTGCAAGCCTCCTGCCTCAGCCTCCCGAGTGTAGGGATTACAGCAGTGCACCTCCATACCTGGCTATGAGTCACCCTCATTTAACTGTGGAGTGAGTAGGGATTCCCTGCCTTACAAGACAGTGAAACAAACCAGCCAGCTCCTCAGAAGTGCTGAGGTGTCACTTCTGTGATATGACCACCATCACCTCTGTCACATCCATGCAACCTCCTGACAGCTGGCAGAGGAGCCCTTTGCTCTCCACTGCCTCTGTCTTCCCTGCTCTTCTTCCCCTCGCTAAACTCAGGGCCTGGCACATATTGGGCAAGCGGACCTGCACTGAACTACACCCTAGCCTCTGCCGTGAAGCAAACCAGGTCAGCCTCAGCTGTTCTTTCCCTTCCTAATCTTTCCCCCTGCGCTCACCTTGAAGGATGGGGCTGAGAGATCCTAATCCACAGAGGTCTGTGGGTTTACCCTGACATCTCCTGGGCTGGCTAGAAACACTAGAGGGGATCCACCGCAACCCCTCACCGTCTCTCTGGACGGAGGGAGAAGAAGCCAAGGGGCAGCGTGATTCCATCGTGTGACAGGCAGGTCAAAAAACAAGAGAGAAACTCCGAGGTTTGGGCAATAGCTCCTTGGATTGGGTCTGTCTGTTTCCCCAGCTCCAGGATGTGCCTAAATACTGACTCCATCTACTCTCCCCACGACTTCCTGAGGCTGACGGAATTACAAAATGCCGACTGCATGTTTTGGACAAAGGCCGCACAGCATTAGTGCTGTCGGTGCTACTATTATTATTTAACAAGGCTAATCTACCACTGAAGGAAATGAGCACACATCGTGAAATTAATTATGGATGTTTTTTTTAAAATGACTGTTTATATCAAAAGGAAGGCCTTGCGTTTGCTGCACAATTTCAGGATAAGTCGTGTTTGGGAAAAATATTAATATTCAGAGCTGTGTTGATTAGCTTCACTCCTGTTGCTAAGCAACAAGGTCCTTTGTAGCCTCTGCCGCATTGAGTTTTTTCTGGGGGTGGGGGTGGGGAAGGGGCTGGGGGATTAGGAGGAGGAAACTATATTACAGGAAATTATTCCGCTGGTTCAGCCAATTCTAAAGTTGCCTAAAAAAAGAACCTTTAACGACCTATGTGATTCTAGTTGTTGGGTGAGGGAAACCGAAGCTCAGCCTAGAGCTCCTCACTCACCCACGACTCGAGTTTCGGCGTTGGCAAGACTTGTGTTTACTGGACTGGGGCTGCCCTGCACGTGGCCCAGGGCTGGCCACCAGAGTGGTGCTTCGCGGCTCATAAGGGGGCAGCCTTCCGGCACCAAGGCCGAGGGTCCGTAGGAGATTGAGAGGGGAGACGGCTACGAATCCAATGACCCAATCTGCTCTGCTAGCTGGTATGGCCTTTCACTCAGTTTCTGCCACTTGAATGGGGGCCATCGTGAGAAAGCCAAGCGACATGCTTTCTAGACCCAAGTAGAGACTTATGGACATTTGAAATTCACTGGAAACCCAGGACAGAGCACCTGACAGTCAGACTCTTCGCTGGTTAGCTCGCTGAGTTCTGGCACCAGCACTAGGAAGGATGTGGCACTCTCCAAGCTTCGGAGATTAAGACTCAGGGAGATGTAAGCGATTTCTGCAAGACCACACCAGCCAGCATAGGGCAGGTCAGGACTGAAACTTGAGTCCTTCTGTGTCCGAGTGCCATGGTCCCCCTCGGCTGGGCAGCCTGCCCTTTCCCATGTAGGAGGCCCTGGGTGAAGGACACAGAGAGGCCGGCTTGAGGCTTTGCGTGGAGTTGGCTTGTGGCTTGTCAGGTGAGGCCACCGAGTGAGTCTCGGGTTTCATTCCAGAAATTTATTTATGCCACTTTTCCAGTCACCACTGCTACCTTAACAAACCGCCTCAAACTTAGCGGCTTTTGTGGACCCATTTGACTGTGTGCTAGGATCTGTGGGTCAGGAATTTGGGCAGGGCTCAACCGAGTGGCTCTTTTGCTCTTTGTGGCATCCACAGAGGCCACCCAGTGGCAGAGGGTCCAAGACGACTTCACTCACGTCTGCTGCTTCACCTGAAGCGCCTACACATAGCCTTCCTGACACGACAGTCTCAGGCCCTTGAACTTCTGTGGTGACAGCATTTCGCCACAGCAGCACCCAGGTAGATGTCACATGGCCCTTTCTCAGCCAGCCTCATCAGTCACATTTGTCTCACACAAGCCACCCTATATGGGTTGAAGCAGTTATGAACCCATTCAGATTCAAGGGCAGTGGACACAGACCCAAATTCTTTTTCATTTTATGTATGTATATATGTATGAATGTATGTTGTTTTTTTTTTTTTTTTAAGAGACAGAGATCTTACTATGTTGCCCAGGCTGGCCCTGAATTCCTGGGCTCAAGAGATCTTCCGGTTTCATTCAGCCCCCGAGTAGTTGGAACTACAGGTGTACACCATCATGCCTGGCGTAGACCCTTATCATGATGATGCTCGTGATGGTGATGGTGATGGTGATGGTGATGGTGATGGTGATGATGTGGTATGGCCTTTGCACTGAGTTGCATCCCCAGTCCTTCATATTTTTTGAGACAGGATCTTGCTAAGTTGCTCAGGTGGGACTTGTGATTCTCTTGCCTCAGACTCCCAAATGCTGGCATTACAGGTGTGTGCCATCTTGCCCTATTTAGACCTCGATTTTTGATGAGAGGAGCTGCAGAGAACTTGAAGGCCACATTTTAAAGTGGCCCATGGTACCAAATTCCTCGTGCCACTGAAAAATACGTAGTTGTAACACTCTGGATATTCTGAAAATTGTGGCAATGTATGAATAGTAGAGGTTCGAATATTCAATGCTGTGGACTTGACTTGTTTTGAGAAATTTAGGTGGTGGTCAGTTTCTAGAAGGGAGGCTTACCTAGAGCTTTTGTTCTTTTCAGATGTTATCATCAGCTGAGGAGCCAGATGCATGGGGGAAGGTGTGGGCTCCCAGGGCACCCCAGGGTCAAGCCTTGAGCCCCAATACCTCAAACTTCACAGCGTTGAAATGGGTCAGATTCTGTGGGCTGACTGGGCAGCTCTGTTCTGCGTGGCATTGGCTGGGGCCACTTTTGCTGCCTCCCTCGCATCTGGCCTCAGAGGCTGGCTGGCTCTGGCCTTCTCTAGCACTATAGGCTCCTGCCCCCGGGCCTCTCTCCCTCCTTAGGCTCAACCTCCCCAGCACAGCAGCGAGACTCCTTTCCGAGGCAGTTGGCAGCCAAGAGGCCTCCAGGACTCCAACGCTGAGACCTAGGATTGGCACAGGGTCCCTCCCACTGCTCTCTCATCATGAAAGTGAGGCTCGAGGCCGATCCAGGTAGGTTCAAGAGGAACGGAAATAAATCTATGCCTCTTGACGGGACTTCTCGGAAGCTGTAGTTGCAGGCTTCACGCGTCCAGACCACTTCCTGAGCTTAACTAAAGAGCATCTGCTCTCAGAAGTCTCAGACAAGGCCAGTCCTAAGCAAGTCCACCTCCAGCCACAATAGTAGTAGTGGCTGCCGCTCGTACGGTACGCCCTAGGTGGCGGTCACTCTTTTGGGGGTTCTCTGCAGAGAAGCCCATTCACTCTTCACAATAACCCTGGGAGGCCAGTGCTACTATTCTCCTCACCCTTGAGATAGGGAAACTGTGGCACAGAGAGTCTAAGCGACTAGCCAAGGTCACACAGCTCGTTAAGTGACAGAACTGAGGTTCAGATCCAGAGGTTGTGCTGTCCTACCCCTCATCCCTTGAGGCTGGTGTCAAACACTCCTCTGGAGTCGTTCAGAGATGCACAAGATCATCTGTGGCCGAGACTGTTTCCCTGTTTCTAGTGCAGCAACAAAATTCTAATTTTAAGTCGGGTACGTGGCCACCTGGAAGAGAGACTATATTTCCCAGGCTGCTTTGCAGGTAGTTGTGGCTATGTGATTGAATTGAGGCTACTGAGATATCTGTGGAAGTTTATCTGGCTGCTTCCAGTACCTGCCTTAAGCTATCACTGATATTTGGCCACTTTTCATCTCTTGCTGCCTGGAATGTAGATGAGATGATCCGAGTTCTAACTGCCACCACAGAACAAGGGGACACAGGCTTCACCTTCATCAAAATCAGCAATGTAGGGGGCTGGGGATTTAGCTCAGCGGCAAAGCGCCTGCCTGGCAAGCGCAAGGTCGTGAGTTCGGTTCCCGGTACTGGAGAAAAACAAAACAAAACAAAAAAAATCAGGAATGTAGAATCATAGGCTGGAAGGATCCTGGATCTTTGAGGTCTTCTTAGAACAACAGCCAATTCTGTGCTGAGCTGCCTACTGCTGGACTTTTACACATGAGAAAGAAACCTCTGTTGCATTTAAGCCCCTGCAATTTTCGGTTTCCACCGTTCCTTGCCCCTAAGAAGCTCACAGTCTACTGGAAGAGACAAAATTACATAATTTTGATCAAAATAGAATAAAATAAGTGGTTTAATCATAGTGATAATACTTTACAAGATAAAACTAGGGTAACATGGCGTGTATACAAGATTATGGTCACTTCCAATGCTGAGATGTACTCTGAGAGCTGTACTTTCAGTGTGGAAATACTGAACTTTCCAGTACATTTACACAGTTTATAGAGATGGTGTGACTAAACTTAGGGCTAACCCAGAAAGCAGAGGACAGACGATAGCTAGATCCAATGGTAGAGCTAAAAGAAAAATGCTACGTGAGCCGTGAGCAAGGAGCAAGGAATTCTGGCAAAGAAGTCCTAATCAGATTTATGGAAGAAAGGGTAAACATTTTAACTTAGCCTTGAATTGGGGATGGCAGTTGTCAGAGAGAGAAAACAAGGGTGAAGGCCAGAGGCATAGAAATGCATAGGGCATTTGTAGAAGGACCCATGTGGCTGGGCAAGAGATCAGGGTGACAGTCCTTCTTGGCAGAGAGGAATGGGCTTGTTGCCCAGGTCCCCCTGGCAAGTGGCAGGCAGCTGTATGGCCAGGGATGTTTGCTGAGTGATGCACTGTGGAGATCTTGGTTGCCACTCTACCATAGGGTGAATTTTTGTGGATGGTGTGAGGTAGGGGTCTGACTCTATTCCTTGGCACGTAGATATGCAGTTTTCCTTGCCCACTTTTTTTTTCCCCTTTTGCCTATTGCCTAGATGACACATTGAGGCCACTCCTTGTGGAATAGGCACACGCCACATCTGCCACATGCACAGAATAAGGAGCAAGCAGAGGCCAGGCTGAGCTCTCGGTGTTGTTGTTCGCTTATTTTTTTTTTTAATGTGGGCGGTTCGGTTTTCAGTATTGGTGATCTTGCCCGGCACATTTTGAGAAACGCCCTGCTGAGAGTTGTGCGACTCAGCAGAGCTCCTAGAAGCCCAGGCTGCTCCTTAAGTGCCTCTCCCCAGAAATCTTTTCTTTTGCCTTGGTGAGATTTAGCAGGTTTGTGGATTAGCATAGTAACAATCAGCACAGTCCTGCTGTGAAGATGGCCAAGTGCCCAGAGCCTCAGTCCACAAAGCCTTTGTTAATAATCTGGTGTGGGATTAGGGCAAGGGACATAATCACGAGGTTCTTAAGAAAACTTTTCCAAAGACTGAGCTTGTAAAATATTTTTGAACAATGACAGTAATGCTTTAAGACGTTGGGGGAGTCAGTATGTCTGACCCATTGAACACTGGCTCTCCAAACTTCCACCTTCCAGGGAAATGTCAAGGGCAAATGGCCAGGATAAGGAGTGAGGAAAGCAATGCAAAGACTATGCCTTGAAATGTTGATGTAGATGACCCAGGACATGCTCCTTCCTGTAGCAGCTCCCTTCAGAGGTCCCATTCATTCATTACTGCACCTTATCTTTTCCTATGTGAAATTCACACAACATAAAGTGAACTACTTAGAGGGGAACTTAGGACATTCGCAGTGTGCTGCAAGCATCACGTCTGTCTAGTTCCAAAACGTTTTCATCACCCCAAAAGTCAATCAATTGTTTGCTGTTCCCCTCTCTCCAAGCCCCTGGAAACCACTAATCTGCCTCCTGATCTACCTATTTTTCAATATTTTATATAGATAGAATGAGATAATATTTGTCCTTTTCTGTTTATTGTCCCTCAATTAGCAGAATGTTTTCAAGGTGTCTCCATGTTGTAGCATGTACCAGTTCTTCATTCCTTTTTATGGCTGAATATTGCTCCGTTATGGATATACTACACTTTCTTTATCTGTTCATCTATCGACAGTCATCTGATCTATTTCCATCTTTTATCTGTTGTGAATAGTGCTGCAATGAATGTTTGTGTATAGATATTTGTTTGAATAGCTGTTTCAATTCTTTTGGGTATATACCCAGGAGTGGAATTGATGAGTCATACAGCAATTCTATGTTTAAATTTTGGGGGAACTGCCAAGCCGTTTTCCACGGTGGCGGCACCATTTGACACCCCCATCAGCAATACATACAGGTTCCAATTTTTCCACATCCTCATCAACACTTGTTATTTTTCTTTCAGGAAATTATAGCCACATAGTGGATATAAAGTGGATCTCATTGTGGTTTTAATTTGCATTTCCCTAATGACTAATTGGGTTAAACATCCTTTCATGTGCTTCCTGGCCACCTGTATGCCTTCTCTGGGGAAATATCTATGCAAGTCCTGTGCTGAATTTTTAATTGAGTCACTTGTTGGTTTGTGAGAGTTCTTTATATACTGTGGATACAAAATCCTTATCACATATATGATTCACATTTTCACCCATTCTGACTTTTTACATTACTGATAGCATCCTTTGATGCACCAAAGTTCTTAATTGTAATGACATCCAATTTATCTATTTTTCTTTTGTTCCCTGCTACTGGTGTCACATCCAGTACCAAATCTAAGGTCATGAAGATTTACTGTTACGTTTTATTCTAAGAGTTTTATGTACATAATGTGAGGTAGAGATTCATCTTCATTCTTTTTTTTTTTTTTTTTTTTTTTTGGTTTTTCTCCGGTACCGGGAACCGAACTCACGACCTTGTGCTTGGCAGGCAGGCACTTTGCCGCTGAGCTATATCTCCAGCCTCATCTTCATTCTTTTTCATGTGACTATCCAGTTGCCCCAGCACCATGAAAACACTATTCCTTCCCCATTGAATGGTCTTGGCACCCTTGTAAAAAAATCAGTTGACCATAGATCTGTGGGTTTATTTCTGGACTCCTAATTCTATTCTATTGATTCATACACCTATCCTTATTTGAATGCCACACTGTTTTGATTACTGTATCATTGTAGTAAATTTTGGAATTAGGAAATGTGCATCCTCCACCTTCTTTTCCTTCCCAAGAGTATTTTGGCTACCCAGTGTCCCTTTCAATTCCATATGAATTTTAGGATCAGACTTTCTATTTCTGAAGAAAAGCCCATTAGGATCTTGGGAAAGACTGTATTGAATACATCGCCTCCTTTAGGGAGTATTGCATCTTAACAATAGTAAGTATTCCAGTTCGTGAACGCACGATGTTGCTATGGTTTGAACATGGTATGCTGTCCAAAATTCTCGTTGAAACCTAATCACCAAGATGATGGTTTTAGATAGCGGGACCTCCAGGAGGTGATTAGGTCATGAGGGCTCCTCCTTCATTAGGGTCTTTCCGAAAGGACTTGTGGGAAGAAGAGTTTGCCACCTTCAACTCTTCTGCCCTTCGAGGACACAGTGTTCCTCCCCTCTCGAGGATGCAGCCCTCATCAAACAACTGAACCTGCCAGCACCTTGACCTTGAACTTCTTACCCTCCAGAACTACGAGAACATAAATTTCTGGCCTTTGTAAATTACCCATCTATGATATTTTATTATAGTATCACAAAGGAACTCAGAGGACATCTTTCCATTTATTTAGATCATCTTTAACTTCTTTCAGCAATATGTTGTAGTTATTGTTGTCCAAGTCTTGCACCTTCTTGGTTAGATCCAAGTATTTTATGTTTCGATACCATTATAAATGGAAATGTTTTTAAATGTCATTTAAAAAAATAGACTGACTTTAGTTTTTGGAACAGTTTTGAGGCTCACAGCAAAACTGAGCAGAAAGTGCAGAGATTTTCCATAGACTCACTGTGCCCACACACGCACGGTCCCCCTCACTGTCACATCAGGCAGCACAGTGTACATCTGTCACAACCGATGAACGCGCTCTGACACATCATTAGCACCCAAAGTCGGCAGTTTACATTAGGGTTCACTCTTAGTGTTGTGTATTTTATTTTTGAACAACTGTATAATGACACATATCCACCATTACGGTACAATACAGAATAGTTTCACTGCCCCACAAAATGCTCTGTGCTCTGCCAATTCATCCCTCCCTCTCTCCTCCACTGGCAACCACTGATGTTTTTACTTTCTCTCTAGCTTTGCCTTTTCCAGAATGCCACATAGTTGGATGCATACGGTATGTAGCCTTTTCTGATTGGTTCCTTTCACTTAGTAATGTGCATTTAAAGCTTCTCCATGCTTTTTTTTTTCTGTCTTTTTGAGGCAGGGTCTTGCTGTGCAGTTCAGGTTGGCCTTGAGCTCACTTTGTAGCCGAGGCTGACCTCAAACTCTCAGCAATCTTCCTGCCTCAGCCTCTCTCCTTCCTACGTCACTTACAGGGGTGCTCTCCATGCTTTAAAAAAAATAACTTGCTAACTCATTTCTTTTTAGCACTGAACAGGATTCCATTGTCTGGATATACCACAATTTGTCCATTCACCTCCTAAAGTACATCTTGGTTGCTTCCAAGTCTGGGAAATTATGAATAATGGATATGTAAATATCTATGCACAGGTTTCTGGATGGACATAAGTTTTCCCTAATTCAGAAAAATACTAAGGAGTGTAATTGCTGGGTCACAAGTAAGATATGTTTAATTTTGTAAGGAATCACAGAACTGTCTTCCAAAGCAGTTGTCCCATTTTGCAGATTCGCACCAGTGATCACTTTACATCCTCACCAGCAGTGTTGTCAGGGTTTTGGATTTGGGCTGTCCTAACATATTTGTAGCTCATTATTGTATAGTTCATTATTGTTTTAATTTGCAGTTCCATAATGACATAGGGTGTTGAACATCTTTTCATATGTCATTCTTTTTTTCGCAGATGTCTTTTTGAGACAGGGTCTTGCTACGCAGTTCAGGCTGGCCTTGAGCTCACTTTGTAGCCCAGGCTGGTCTCACACTTGCAACGATCCTCCTGCCTCAGCCTCCTGAGTTCTGGGATTATAGGCGTGTGCCACCATGCTCAGCTCACATGTCATTTTCTTTATGTGTTTTTTGATCAGGTATCTATTCAGATCTTTTGCCCATTTTTAGATCAGGTTGTCAATTTTTAATTGCTGAGCTTTAAGGGATATTTGTACTGTGGATGTAGCTCAGTAGTAGAGCACATGCAAAGCCATGGGTTCAATCCCTAGTAACACACACACACACACACACACACACACACACACACACACAAAGTTATTTATATATTTTGCATAATAATCCTTTATCAGGTATGTCTTTTGGAAATTTTTCTTCCTTACCTATGACTTGCTTCCTCATTCTCTTAATTTCATTTTCAGATTGTTCATTACTTGTTTATATACTTGATTTTTGTGTGTTGATCTCACATCCTGTGACTCTGCTGAATTCGCATGAGTTAGAAAACTTGAGAGTTGCAGAAAGGCCCAATTCACTCTGACGTGAACAGTAAGGGAGATTTATTGGCCCACAGAATTTTAAATATCTAGTGGGCTTCCAGCCTGCTTTTTGTTTGTTTGGGTTTTTTTTTTTTTGTTTTTTTTTTGGGGGGGGGTGGTTTTTCTCTGGTACCGGGAACCGAACTCACGACCTTGCGCTTGCCAGGCAGGCGCTTTGCCACTGAGCTAAATCCCCAGCCCCCAGCCTGCTTTTATCACGCCTCTTCCTCCATTTCTCTGTACTTCTATACTGAGTCTGTGCTTCAGTTGACTTTGCCCATGCTTGCTTGATGGCTGCCAATGGAAACTCTCCGTGCTTCTTCAGTCGCATCCAAACACAGAAAGAGAGCATGTTCCCTCCCTTGAAAGTCTTGCACATCTCTTTGATGGGCTAGTCTCTGTCACTCTGACAAAGAAGATGGAATTGCTCTGATCAGTTTAGGCACCTGAGGTTGGGATAGGTTCAAATGCACCTAAAGTTCTTGGTTGCTGTATAACAAGGGTGGAAGAAAGGATCTGTAGAGGAAAATCTCAGTGCTGTCAAGAAGGGGAAAGACAGGGACCGAGATGTGGCTCAGCAGTAGAGCACTTGCTTAGCCTGTGTGAGGCCCTAGGTTCCATCCCTAACACCACAAAAGGTGCTGGGGGAGGCTGCCCGACTCACGAAATGGGTACAGAGCCACAGGAACGTTGGCTGGATGCAGGAATAAGTGGAAACCCTTAGTCCTCTCGTTGATGCATGGTTCCCTGGGATTGTGGCACCTCCATTCTGGTAATGGCCAGCCCTTCAGCTTCCGCAACTCCCCTATGGAGATACCTGCCACTTCCACAGGGTGGGAAAGAGAATTCTGCCTCCTGGTTCTGTAAGTTCTGCGATCTCTGAGCAGCCAAGCCCAGTGAAGCAGACCTAGAAAACAGAGAACACTGGAGAAGCCACGTGCTGAAATGAGTATGGCGAGCCTGTGAATTAATGGTATGGCTTTCAAGTCGTCATCCACAAATTGCTCTCCAGGCCTTGTGCCTGAAATTCTACCATTTAGAATTCACTGCACCAGTTTAAATTTAAAATGCTTTCATACCTTCAAGACCCGGCCCCTATCACCACAAGATCTTTGATTTGCAGTCAAACATCCCAGCAGAGAGGGCGATACATCTTTCTAGACTCCAAACCGTAAGAACACTGATATGACCTGAAGGACATGTTCAGTGGTAAAGAATAACCTCACCAGAGAAACAGGGTCCGGGGTAGGCATCTCAGGAGCTTTGTGTCTTGAATTCTGAGAACTTATTTCTCTTCCTAGATACTCAGCGTGTGTCTAGTTTTTCCAGTGGTAGACTCAGCCCCTTCTCTGATTAACAGCAAGCTCCACTGTGGCAGAAGGTATTTCCCAAAGACAGTCATAATAATATCTCCTGTCCCATGTGCTCTTCTAGAACCTCACTGCTCTTACATCAAATAAGGGAGACCATGGCCTTTATCTTTGACCTCAAGTGGCTTTTGTTATTATCTTCACCAATAGATCATGGTAGAAGTGATCCTATGTGATTTCTGAGGCTAAGTCATAAAAATGTAATTTATACTCACCTTACTCTCCTGAGACATTTCCTCTTGGAATCAGGTACCATACTGGGAAGAAGTCCAAGCAACCCATGGAAAGGAATCAAGGCTCCCAGCCCACAGCCCCAGCTGATCTTCCAGCCAATACCCACTACCAACTTGCTAGTCATGTGGCAGAACCATCTTGAGGGTTGATTCTTGTAGTAGGCAGCATCTAACATGACCCTCATTTTGGGTATTCATGCCAGTGTGGAGTCATCTTCTCCAGAACGAAGACTAGATTGAGTACCTAGCTTCTAATAAGCATACAGCAGAAGTGATAGGATGATACTTCCAAAGGTTAGGTCATAAAAAGGCTGTGGCATCAATTATATCCCAATAAAGTAGGGAAAGGGAGGTTACAGTTTCCATTTTGGACACACATTTTCTCTCTCACATTGTTTGGCTGAGGGAAGCTAGCTGCCATATTGTGAGGCAACCTTACAGGCCCATGTAGTGAGAAACAGACCTGCCATCAGCCACATGGGTGAGCTTGGAAGCAGATTCTTCTGCCGGTAGGGCTTTCCAATGGGACTGTGACTTCAGCTGATGGCTCAACTGCAATCTCATGAGGCACCTCAAACCAGAGTCCTCCAGCTAAAAGAGGTCCCCAGCTAGAATGTACCTGTATTTCTGACCCACAGAAACTATGTGAGATAACAAAGATTTGTTATTTTAAACTGCTGAATGTTGGGGTGATTTGTTAGGCAGCAACTGAGAACTAATACAATCTTCCATTTCCCAGTCAAGTCAGCCCAACTGATACTGCAGAGAGGAGAGACAAGATGTCCACACCAAGTCCCCCTAATTACAGAACTGTGAGTAAAACAAAGATGGTGAGTCTTCTTGTCAACAAAGGTTTTTCCTGATTCTGACAGGAGGTTTCTCACTAGGCTTTGCAGTAGTTTGCTATGCAGCTCTGGCTCACTTTTTGCTCACTGAAGGCTATGTGACAGGTGCTGAGAAAACAAAGTAATAAACAAACTAAGTCCAATCTTTCATTTACTATAGACTAGTATGCTGGTGTGCTACAGTTGACATAACAAAATAGCTCAGACCCGGCGGTTTAAATAGCAGAGATGGATTGTCTCACCAATCCAGAGGCCAGAAGTCTGAGACCGGGCTGTGGGCAGGGCTGGCTCCTTCTCAGGCCTCTCCTCAGCCTGCACATGGCTGCCTTCACACTGTGTCCTCCATGGTCTGTCTGTGCGTGTCTGTGTCCCAACAGTCTCTTCTTATGAGGGCTGATGCTGGTCACAGTAGCTAAGACCTGCTCTGGTAATCTTATTATCATGTAATCACCTCTTTCAGGACTAAGTCGCCAAATACAGTCACATTCTGAGGTACAGGGAGATGAGGGCTTCAAAATATAAAATTTTGGAGGATACTGCTTAGCCCATAAGTCACAGCCAACACAGTTCCTTCTAAAAGTCCTCAAAGGACCAATTTTCCAAGAGCTGAAAGGTGTCCTCTCTTCTGTTTGAAGCATTTTATAATGGCACAATTTTCATAGCCTTCCTAAACTGTTTTTAACTCACCTGACAACCCCTCCCAGTCATCTCATCTCCCTATCTCCCTGCAGGCTTCTGTGCCCCCTCAGGGCAGCCCCAGAGCCCACTGAGGATGGAGGCCCGCAGTAGACACGGGTTTGAGGCAGTCATAGGGCCTATGGCTAAGGCTCAGTTGATCCGGGGTCAGGTAGACACACACCTGTGGCAGACATGGTCCCACAGAGGTCTCAGAGCTCTGGGCCTGGAGGTCACTGGCTTAGAGTCCAGACAAACATGAACTTAAAGGGCAAAACACAAGGGCTACCTTTCTAGTTATGTGGTGGCTTCAGCAAGGCCAGAGGAGTGGATTCCTGCTTCCCATTTAAGCATTTTGGGAGGATTAATGACAACAGGAGAGCTGATGGCCTGAGGCAAAGCAGAAAGCTGTCACCCTCTACTCAGCTGAATTCCATGGCCATCAGGACAGACACTTCTCCCGTGTTCTTCTCAGTTTTGGAGAAGAGGGACCAGTTTTTTCCTCTATAGGGTATTATTCTTTTCCAACAGATCTCCTGCGGGGGATGGGGGACACGGGACAGGCAGAAACTCTGAGGCTGCTGTCAACACAGGCTTTTCCTGACCCTGGTGGAGAGGCTTCTCAGAGGTTCTCACACATGCTGAATCTCTGCCTCCCTCTAACTCTGCTTTCTAGCCCGTCTTCCACCATCATCAGTGTGACCCCAGGCCAGGCCCTGTGTAGACACTTTGCTTTCTGTCATGACTTGAGTTTACACTGCTTCTGGAAATCCTACCAAAACTTTCCCCTCCACCTTTGAATCCAAGCCTTATCCCCGGATGACTTGAAGACACACGCGCGCACACACACACACACACACACACACACACACACTGCTGTTCCTGAGATAATGGGCTTTCCTGAAGTTTTTTCTGTCACAGCGCATGGAGTAAAGGAAGGTAGGAGGGTTCACTCAGTTTTCCAGTACTATGACAAATGCCCAAGAGAATCAACTTAAAAGGAGAAAAGGGTTTTTTTGGCTCACAATTTCAGAGGCTTCAGTCCATAGTCACTTGGCCTCATTGCTTTTTGAGCCTGTGGTGGAACAGCCTTACGTGGCAGGGAGTATGTGAGTGTGAAACCTGCTGCTTCACGGTGGCTAGGAAGCAAAGGGAGACAGGGAGGGGCTGGAGTCCCAGTACCCACTTCCAGGGCAGCCCCCGGTGACCAACTTTCTCACACCAGTCTCCTCCTGTAAAGGTCCCACCACCTCCCACTAGCACTCCAGGGTGAGAACCATGCCTTCAACACCTAGCCTTTGACATTCACGATCCAAACAACAGTAGAGGGGCTTGTGGCAGCTTCTGTCCCATCACACTGCCCCTATTAGAGGGCTGGGGGGCAAGTGTGGGGGCACCGAGAGGTAGCCTTCCTCCTAGGCTTCACAGCCAGCTTTCCTGCCAACATTTCCAAGCCTGCTCTTGGGGAACGGAACGCACCCTGCCAAGGAACACGCCGAGGGCCTGGGCGAGAGGCCACTGAGTCCAGAGCGCAAGCCACTAAATATCTCTTCAGATCCAGTCTAAACCTCAGAAATGTGACTTTTGGATAGGACAAAGGGTGCTGTGGAGCAAAAGTGGGACAAACAGATAACAATGCAGGCACCCCGGAATTCCACTCCATGGCAGGTTTATAAGGAAAGTGGCCTTTATGGGGGAGTCTCCGTGGGCCCTGTGCGAGCAAGGTCTCATTTTCATGGAGAAGTCCCTAGTCACTGTCTCACAGGGTGCAGGGGTCAAGCAATAAGCAGGCCTTGAGCACGCCCGCGGCCCCTGGGCCCTCTCTCGCCACGCCACAAGGATTATGAGCAGCCTCCAGGTCTCAGGCCGCCCTTGGCAGAGGCTGCAAGATCCTGATTCACAGGAAAACAGAAGCCAGTTCCTTGTCCTCTGGCAGCTGGTGTCTGCTGCGTCCGAGGGGGAGGTGATTGCTCGCTCCATCCCTGTCTTTCCTGGCCAATGAGATGAGTCAGCATATTCCCAGGCCCTCGCTGGGCCGCCAAGGTGATTTATAGTGAGCTCTGCAGGCCTGACGAGAGTGCACGGTGGGAGCGCATGTGCGTGTGCGTGCTTTCCGCAGCGCACACAGCACCAGATGGGGGCTGTGTTGGAGAGAGATGAAAACATTTGCAGGCCTCTCACAGCCGCTGTCTTTGCTGACGGCTTCTATTGGAGAAATTCTCCTCGCAGGGGAAAATATTTACTTTCGGTATCCTTCCATAATTTTTTCTTTTTTTTTTTTTAATGAGGAGTGGAGAGGGAGGAAGGAGAAGGGCAGTTTAGGCCCTAGTGCTCTCAACTGCTTCTCCCCCTTTTCTGTTTTTTTTTTGGGGGGGTGGTTACCAGGAATTGAACTCAGGACCTCATCCTTGCTAGGCAGGTGCTGTGCCACTGAGCTAAATCTCCAGCCCATCCTCCACCTTTTCTGTACGGGGGATGGAACCCAGGGCCTTGGCACTGAGTTGTACCCCCCAGCCCTTTTTTAATTTTTTTATTTTGAGACAGGTCACACTAAATTGCCCAGGATGGGTTTGAATTTGTGATCCTCCTGCTTCAGCTTCCCAGAGTGATGGGATTAGGCTCACTGAGCTGTTCTGAGTTAAGCACTTATGGGGAGACAGAGAAAGTGCTTGCCTAGGGCTGGCAAGAGGGACCAGGCTGCTTGGCTTCCTCCTGAGCTCACCTCTCTGATGGCTGCGGTGGCAAATGGGCCTGGTGCTGCAGGCAGGAACCTGCGTGTGTACCTGGGACACACCCATGGGCCTCTGCACGGGTGCTCAAGTGCTTCCCATTGATGGTCTTGCTGGGCTGCTCTGTGGAATTGCTCCAGTGTGCAGTTCTGTCCACCTCGAGGTTTGGTTGTATTTTGCATCTACTGGGCCAGGATGGCGAGGGAAGCTATGTTTAGAGGTCAACAAGCCCCAGCCAGGCTTTCAGAAGGAATCAAGATAGACCATGACGGCTATTTGGCCACCATGGGGAAGACTGATTTGTTTCTTCCACCTCTTCCCCGCAAAGCTGGTCTCCCGCTGTTGTGCAGTGAGCCTGCCCAACGCCTTCGGAGCTGCCCCTTTGCAGTTTGAGGCTCGTGGCCTGACATCCTTTCCCACTTCCATTGCCGCCATTGTCCCCACCACCGGCATCATCTTCCCCCATGTTTATTAAGTACCAGTATATGCCAGCTGTTATTCCAACCCCATTTCTTCCCCCAACGCAATCCTTTCCATAACACTATTGATATCCCGTGATAGGTAATTTGGGGTCAACCTGCCTGGCCCACAGGGTGCACAGACATTCGTCCAAATGTTATTCTAGATGTGCCTGTGTGATGAACATTTGAATTGGTGGACTGCGTAGAGCAGACTGCAGTCTACTGTGGAGAGGCCTCATCCAATCAACTGAAAACCAGAACAGAAGAAAGAGGCTGAGGAAGAGGGAATTTTGCCTGCCTTTTCAGCCTCCCTAGCTGTGTGAGTCAATTTCTTATTATCTATGTATCTATGTATCTATCTATGTATCTGTCTATCTATCTATCTATCTATCTATCTATCTATCCTCTATCTATCTTTCTGTTGGTTCTGTTTCTCTAGAGAACTCTGACTAATACACAACTTGGTACCAAGAGTGATTCTGGAAGAACAGAATTTTAAGGAAAGGTTTCTGGAATTGGCTCTCTAATCCGATTAGATTTAAAGATGGTAATCATCTTGCTTCCAGCCGTAAAGACAGCACCGGCAGTCCATGATGTGAGCGGGCAGTACAAATAAGCAAAATATCACTATTTGGTACTTCTAATCAACCACTTATAAGAAGCAAGGCGCTAGGGTACTGTGTATTTAAGACTTTCAAACAATTTTTTCCCAAACTCATGCATATAATGAACTTGGCTGGCTGCCCCTAATGCCACTGGACAAAGGGAGTGGTGAGCTTAGAGTTTCAAATACCCAGCTTAAGCACCACATAAATGCACTGAAAGCGTCTGTGTGTGCCCCGAAAGAGACCCTTCTCTCCTGAAGCTACGGAACCCAGAATCTGAAAAGGAAATCCAGAATCTCATTTTATAACTGGTTGAATTACAGTGCAGGATGAGATCCCAGTCTTGTGGGGCATCTACTGTTAAAATTAGTACCTATAACTACACCCAAGGCCCAGCAGGTCCCTAAAAATGAGGTACGAGGGATGACCCATGAGGAAGCCCACTACACTACAAAAGCACTTGAATTTTCTGATTTATGCAGACAGAAATCTGAGGGACGTGTATGGGATAATGGCGGAAGGAACCTAAGGTTGGATCTGACCGAATTTATTTTTATGGACTCACTAAGCAGAGATCCTGCATTTGATGTTGCACCTTAAGGAGCTCGAAGGGTCTCCTACAGTTTGTTTGGTTGGCTGAGCTGTGGATCAGAAGGTGATTGAGTGAATCGACCTCTTGGTTTATGTGGAGAAAGGGATTCAAAGGCTTAGGGAGATTGAGATGTTAGACCCACTGACCCTGGGAGCAGGTCCAGAAGACATGCTTTTCACCCACACTCTAAGAAATAATTGTGGAGGGAGCCCTCTCATTCTCAGAGAGCTCGGTGTTGGCCTTCTCTGCAGGCTGCACCTCAGAGTTAAAACTGCAGGAACTGAATCTGGGAGCCTAGGAGCAGCGGGAGTATCTGGATCTTGGTACGCCAGGGGCCAAGTGTCGAGCACTTAGCTGCTAAGAGTGAGGTGCGCCTGGTTACCATAATGGGTAACAGAGTTACTTCAGCAATCAGAATAGTTATACAGGCCCACATCATTGGCTAGATGATCGTGGTCTTCCTAGAAGTAAATAGATGGGAAACCTACCTTCTTGTGGATCATAAAAACAGAGTCAGAGCTCCTCAATCATTCCCATACTTAAGTCGGTTTACTGACCAAGGATCCCTCGAATGAATGGCAGGCTGTGCCCCTTGAGGAAGGACCTGGGTACACTGCCAAAATGTTGTACTAGCCTATTGCTTGTTTCTCTAGAGAACTTTGACTACTACATATCCCCATTTAACAGATGGGGAAAGTGAGGCATAAGGTTTTCATGGGAAAGTTAGGCTTTGGCACCTGGCAGTGGGCCTGTGTATTCAAATAGTTCCCCAGAAAATTCATGAGGGGAGAAGGAGCTGAGAAGATGGGCCCTGCCTGGGCCACTAACTTCCCCATCCAAACTACCTAGGCCGTGTGGTGGGAGGGGTAGTGAGACTTCCAGAGAGCTCACTTGCTACATGCTGGGTTAGAAACCTCTGTCCCAGAGAAGACAGGTGACGGAGGGGAAGCAGTGGGTGGAAGAACCAGTTTGTATTTCCACCTGGTTGTCTCTGTACCTCAGTTTTGTCGTCCTTGCATTGCTCCAAATCCTTGATTCCTAATGCCGAGGTGTGTCAGGCTGTCACTGAGGAGCCTGAGTAACGAGGGCCGCCACTGCACAGCGTACTCATGGGAAATGTGCCCAGCTTCCAAGGAAGAAACTGGGAGGGTGACAGTTTAAGGGCTTAATTCAGTTCCTCAAGCCCTCCTGGCCCAGTGGTGGCGAACCTATGGCACGCGTGCCGCAACTGGCTATTTGTTATCATTGAAAGCCCTAAAAGGTTCGCCAACATTGTCCTAGCCTGTTTCTGTAGAATGGGATGATGACATCAACCCCTGGGATTTCCAAGGTGCTGGATTAGGTACCCCTGCTCTGTGCTAATACAGGTGGCCACAGCCCAAGGTGTTTCCTTCCTCCCCTACCTCAGACTGTGGCTACAAGGCTCATCTCCCCAGCTGAAGGAGGAAAAGGGTTTCTCACTTCTTTTCCCTTTCCTTTACAGGAGCCTGAGAAAGTCTCAGGAGGCTACTGGGCCCAGCTACTCTCACCAAGGCTCAGGCTTGTGTTCTCTCTCGGTCTTCTCCCCTCTTCTTGTTTCTCGACTCCTTTCCCTGGTTCCTCTCTTGTGCTCAACAAACCGTTGCTGAGAAGCCCTCTGTGTGTGCATCTGTGCCGATTCGCTGATGGTCACACTTCCACCAGCCTTCTGCGTGTGAACGCTCACCTCAGCCAGGCGTCACACGGCTGGCTAAACCAGGGAGGAGGCAGGCAAAGACTGCCCCGTGGGGCCGTGTGTGTGTACATGTGGGCATCCACACGTGCCTGTGTGTAGGAGCCCACGTGCAAGTGTGTGCACTGTGTACAAGAGGAGCCCTGTATGCGTGTAAACTCACAGACACCCACATGTATACATGTGTTCCAAGCAGACAGCCATGTATGCACTCACACCAAAGCATGATTCTCCAGCACATGCACAAATGAGTCTGATAAAACCCTCTTCCTGGCCAGGCGTAGTGGTACACACCTTCAGTCTCAGCACTTGGGAGGCTGAGGCAGGAGGGTCACCATGAGTTCAAGGCTAGCCTGGGCTGTATAGTGAGTTTGAGGCCAGCCTAAACTGCATAGTGAGACCTTGTCTCAAAAAATAAACAAGCCAACAAATAAATAACAACAAAAACAAAAACCCTCCTTCCACTCCACCCCCAAAGTGCAAAGGTGCCAGTGAAAATCAAATCACCTCTAATGGGCTTGAAGGAAATAAGACAGAGCTGGGTAAAAGGAAAGCCTCCATTCCAGACTGGGCTCTCCTCATTTTGAAGCCAGTCATTATGAGATGTGCCATCTCCTAGAGGGCGAACATTTTTAAAAATAAAACAAACAAAACAAGGTTCATGGATTGGAAGGCTTAACACAGCAAGGATGCTAATTCTCTTCCCAATCTATATACTTAACACAATTTCCAATCAAATCCCAGCAGGATTTCTTATAAGTTTAGACAAGCTGATTCTAACATGTATATAGAAAGACCAAAAACTAGAACAGCCAGAACAATTTTGAAGGGGGGATGAAACTGGAGAAATCACACCACCTGATTTTAAGATGTAATATGCAACTACGGTAATCAAAATGCTGTTGTGTTGGCAAGGGAAACAGAGATCAATGGGATAGAATAAAGAATCCAAACACAGACCCACGAAACCTGTCAATTAATTTTTTATGAAGGTGTAAAGGCAATAGGATGGAAGAGAGGATGTGTTTTTCAGTGACTGGTGCTGGGAAAACCGGACATCTGGTTACCAAAAAAAAAAGTGAACCTCAACCCAAACCTCCTACCTCATATAAAAATTAACTGGAAATGAATCATACATTCACATGTAAAATGAAAAATGTAAGACTTTTAGAAGAAAATAAGAGAAAAAATAGAAGAAAATCTCCATTATCTAGAGCCAGGCAAAGAGTTCTTAGACACAAGACCAAAAACATGATCCATTAAAAGAAAAATTGATACATTAGATTTCATCAAAATTAAAAACTATGGTTCTATAAAAGACATCATTAAGAGGATGAAAAAGCAACTTCCCAACTGGAGAAAATATTTATGAATCATATGTTCAGCAAAAGACTTATATTCTTTATATATTTTTAATGAATGCTCAAAATTCAAAAATAAGGCTGGGCGTGGTGATGCATTCCTATAATTCCAGCACTAGGGAGGCTGAAGCAGAAGGATTGCAGCAAGTTGCAGGCCAGTCTGCGCTACAGAGCAAGACCCTGTCTCAACCCTGCAACACAGCAATAAGAAAACTAACAGCCCCATTTACGCAATGACCATAAAAAGGTGTTGGGCACCACAAGCCGTTAGAGACATACGCGTTACAACAATGGGGAGGCACAAACCGCACGCCTGTAAGAATGGCTAAAAGGAAAACCCCCGACTGTATCAAATGCTGATGAGGATGTGGAGCAACTGAAGCCCTCATACATTGTGGGTGGGGATGGAAAATGAGACAGGAACTGTGACAAACAGCTTGGCAACCCCTTAGAAACTCAAACACACCATGTCCACGTGACCCAGCCGTCCTAGCTATCTACCCAAGGGGAATGAGAATGTATGTTCACACCAAAATTTGTCCACAAACACGCCCAGCAGCTCTCTCTGTATTTACCCCAACTGGAAACAACACAAATACCCTTCAGTGGGTGAATAGTTAAACAGATGGAATCCAGCCATAGAGTGGAAAATAACTCAGCCATGAAAAGAAACAAACTACTGATCCACACAGCTTGGATGAATCTCAAAGGCATTATGTCAAGAGAAAGAGGCCAGTGATCAAGGGCTCACATGCTGCATGATTCCAGTTGTGTGACATTCTGGAAGAGGTGACTCTGGGTGACAGAGGATGGCTGAGGAGTGGCCAGACGTTAGGGCAGGGGAGAGCTTGACTACAAAGGGGTAGCAGAAGGGAGTTTGGGGGATGATGAAACTGTTCTGTATCCTGACTGCGGTTGCAAGAATCTATACATATGGCTGGGCGTGGTGGCACACGCCTGTAATCCCAGAACTGGGGAAGCTGAGGCAGGAGGATCCCAGTGAGTTCAAAGCCAGCCTGGGCTACATAAGCGAGTTCAAGGCCAGCCTGGACTACAGAGCGAGACCCTGTCTCAAAAAAAAAAAAAAAGAATTTATACAGATGATAATTGGACACACACACGATCACGTGCATGCGTGCACACAGGTGGGGGTTGTCTCTTAATGAAGTAAACATCTGATACTATTTGTCTGTTGGAAGGAGTCATCATTTCATTCGTCTATGAAGGGAGATTTGACACAGGTATTGAACAGACACATACGTCACCTGGAAAAGCCAGAGCTCAAGTATTTTGCAAAGAACATCCCTACCAACTCCCACCTGGATGCCACAATCCCTTTTTGCCACCACTTTACCTAACCTGAACCTTTTTCCTCTATAACAATGTGCCCGTGAGTGCGGGGACTGTGTGTGGGGATCCTGAATGGGCCTTGTCATCTCAGTAAGAACAAGGGTGCTTATGGACGCAAAGTGTCTGAACCTGAGACTGATTGCAAGACACCGAGGGCCCACGGTGATCTTGTCTTTTTTTTTTTTTTTTTTTTTTTTTTTTTTT
>NW_004955566.1:1750404-1763670 GCF_000276665.1 Chinchilla lanigera
GACCTTGCGCTTGCCAGACAGGCGCTTTTTGCCACTGAGCTAAATCCCCAGCCCCAGTGATCTTGTCTTGACCGTGTATTACTTGCCAGTGACTCCATGTAGCTGTCATGTCTGTCCCAGTTGGAACGCTCTCTCTCTCTCTCTCAAGCCCTCTCCCTTCTCCCTCAGAAAAGGGGACAGTCACGTGGAAATTCGACTCCTGATAAACAGATAAGCAGATTAGGGCTGGCAGAAATTAGGTCCCTCAAAGCAATCAGGCTGAAGATAAAACAGAAATTTAATGAAAATTGAAAATACAATCCATATTACGTAGCCATTAAAAATGATGTTTACCAGGAATTTGCAATAGCATGAAAAATGCTTATATCACCACATTGAGCAAGAAAAGAGCAAATTACCAAATTGCATGTATAGTTGATCACAATTATATTTTTAAAAGATGTATAGTCAAAAGACCGGAGATAAATACATTGCGATGCTGCCGGTGCCTGCCTCACAGTGGGAGGAGAAGACTTCCCCCACCATTCTCAACTTGAAGCTACAGATCCCAAATATTTTCTAGAATGCTTGTGTAAATCTAATTTAAATTAATCTTTAAATGTAGAAAATAGAACATTGGAGCTTTATTTTTAAAATATAATTTGGAGAACCGGTGCCATATGCGTGAACAATCCCATATTTATTCAGCACCTATCATGTCCTCAAAATCCTTTGCATAACAAAATCATCACTGCCAACCCCCCCACACACAAGGAAACTTCTGCAGCCTCCCACACCCCCTGCACGTGTGTGCTGTATGTGTGGCCGCGCTGTATCTGCACCCCTGGGGCAAGCTCAAGGGTCTGGCAATTTTACCAAACCAGACACTCTATCATAAACCCACGCCTGACCCTAAAAGATCCCAGTTTGAACCCTGGTCTCTCTGCCGGGGTCTTCCTTGACTCAGGTTCACCCTCCTCGCAGTTTCAGCCCAGCCCTCAGAGCACATCAGACCCCTGTCCTTTTGTATCTGGTGGCCCATTCTTTCTCAGCCAGCCTCCCCTGATTGACAGAGTCCACCTGTCAATCACAGGCCCTGACCGGCCTTTGAGGACTTAACTTGGGCCTCTCAGCCTGTGGGAGTTAATGGCAGCCTCCCCTGACACTGGCATTCTTCCGCTGGGGCTGCCACCTCTCCCGGCCACCCCGCCATGCCCCCGGAGGGTCCTGGGGCTTCTCACAATGCCTGGCCGCCTTCATTAGCCCCGTGGGTCTTCTGGGCCCCTTCCCAATGCAAGGCACTATTCACGCTGATCCCCACCCCCCAAATTCAGTGTTAGGCCACCTGACCCCTGTCAGCAGCAATTTCTGTGACAAGGCTCCGTGTGGGAAAGGCCAGTGACATCCTTTCTAGGCGGATCAAGCCCGGCGCGGCCTCCTGTGACCCTGCCCATCTCCCTCTGCCCTCCCTGCTGTGGAGACCAGGACGGGGTGGGGGTCCTGCAGCACACACCCAGCTGTGCCTGCTCTTACACTGGGGTTCCGTGGGGAAGATTCCAGAAAGGACTCTAGCATCGCTGGTGAGAGAGAAAAGCAGTCAAAGTTGATAAAGGGAAAGCAGACATAGGGTGGGATCTACGACGGGCAGAAATGGAGCTGAGCCCCAAAGGAGATGCAATGTGTGTGGGGGGAGTCAGGCGACATCACTTACACTGTGCTCTGTTAGGTCGCTAGGACAGCTCAGATTCCAGGGCAGAGGAGATGCATGCCACCTTGCAATGGGAGGGATGTCAAAAAATTTCTAGACTTGTTTAAAACTGCTTGGGACAATGCCTCTGGGCTAGGTCCCCCCTCATAATGCACTGAAGGCTTTTGTCTTGTCTCCATTAAACAAGAAACTCACAGAATCCCCAGTGGTGCCACTGAAAGGTTTATTATGGGAAAAGCCCCAACCTCAGACTTATACAATATTTGAAAGGCAATTTAAACTGGGACAGCCACCAGCTTCCAGCTCCTTCCATAGGGAGCTCAATATGCATCAGCTCACTTCCATGCCTGTCCCAGGTGTTGCTAGGAACAGCATATTCACAGGGTGCTGGGAGAAGGGAAGAGAAGTGTGCTTACAAACAGGGGAGAGCCACACATGGTGGTGCACACCTGCCATCCTGGCACTCTGCGAGACCAAGGCAGGAGGATGGCAAGTTCAAGCTCAGCCTGAGCAATTCAATGACCCTATCATACAAAAAGGGCTGAGGGTATAGCTCAGTGCAAAGGCCCTGAGTTCAACCTCTAGTACCATAGAGAAAGGGGTGGCGGTAGGTGGGAGAGGCATTGCACTAATTAGCAAGACAGGAGTGCTTGCCCCTTTCCGAGAGGCCCTAATAACACAGCCCAAGGAGGGGGCAGAAACTGCTGAGGTTTTCAAGCCCGGCCAGTCACACAGCTTCAGCAGATTCTTTGGGCTTTCTGGTTTCTCTGCTCTCCTCTGGAAGGTCGGGGAGGGTGAGCTGCAGGCCTGAGGTTGCTCCTGGTACCACCTCTCAGTCGTGCTGTACCCAGGGAAAAGCTTCCAGCTGGCCAGGGCCTGTCTAAGCAGAGGGGCAGAAACTGGGTGTGTGCCCTCTGATGGTGGCGTGGCTGAGGTCCCGTTCTCAGCCAGGGGACAATGTCACCAGGGAGCCAGCATCATGGTTTCACTCAAAGAAGTGTTCCCTTTGTGAAAAAGTCACATCCGAGGCCACTGTGATTGATATTAAAAAGAAATAAACCAACAGCCAGAATTCTTCTGCACTTGCAGTGAAATCTGGGGAGAAAAAAACGTGGCAATTATTCTAAGCTGCCTGTTATGGTTTCTGTCTAGATGTCCCCCAAAGCCTCGTGCAGCCGTGAAGATGGGCTTCCAGAGTTTGTGGTTGACTTATGGTCCAATACTGGGATTATGGATGTGAGTGCTACATCCGCCCTGGGGCGGGGAGCCTGCCTGCAATATAAAGGAGGGAAAGAGGCTTGCTCTCTGCTGCTCCTCCCTTTTCGCTCTTGTTGCTTTTGCGGTCTGCCTCCACCATGAACTGTTGCTCCTCTGCCATGCGACCCTGTTTGGAGCCATCTTATTATGGACTGAAACCTCCACAAACTGTGAACTAAATGAACCTTTCCCTCTGTAACTTTGGGCATCAGGTATTTTGGCTCAGCAATGAGAGAAAAGCAACCAAGACAGAATTTGGTACTGAGAAGTGGGATCATTGCTATGACTATACCTGACCATGTGGTTCAAGAGCCTTTGGGAATGGCTTGTAAGAAGAGTTTGGAAAGGTTCGGAGATGTCGCCTGAAAGAGTAGTGCTGGAATGCCTTAAGCTGTTCTGTATGGAAGATTCTAGTCAGAGCTCAAAAGCCCTGAAAGTTGATAAAAATCTTACTGGTAAGGCCAGGTTCAGGAGGTTTCTGCTAGGAAGAAAGACTGCATAGGTTGTTGAACTCCAGACGATGTATGTTATGGCTTGACAAAAGTTTGTCTGCATTTTGTTCTTGTCCAGCGAGTTTGCCTGAGACTAAGATTAAGGGTGGTGGACTAATTAATCTGGCAGAAGAAATTTCAAGGCAGTTGAATGTTGAGGTGGTGGCATGGCTACTGTTGGGGGCTTTTAGCCAGATTTATGTTGAGAATCAAGAGCAAAGAGCCCAACAGGGTGATTTAAAATGTTGTGAGTTTGGCCAGGAAAAAAGCTCCGGTAAAGCTGTGGATTACAAAGATAGAGCAGAGATCTTAATTGCTGAGAAGGAACAGGAGAATATAAAAGATGGCCTGAGGGTATCGCAAGAAGCAGCAAGTTTCCACCCTTTGCAGCCTCCAAACTGCAAAAGTGAAAGACTTTGCTTGGAGGAGAAAGCCTTAGAGCACCATGTTTCAGAATGGCAGCTGCTGCCACACCATGTTCCTGAATAGGAGTGGCATAGAGAATTTGTTCCTCAGAATCAGGTTCAGAGAGCTCAGCGATTCGGGCACTCGACCCCTACAGCCAAGAGAGAAGAAAGCCTGGCCACTGCTCCAGCTGGCAGCAGACCTTGGCATCATCCATGTGGTGCTGGCTTTAGGCATATGCAGAATGCAAGAGTTCTGAGGTTAAAGAGGCTCCCACTCAGATTTCAGAAGGAGGCCTGGGATGCCAGGCAGTGTGCCCCTGAGAGGGCAGTGTGTGAAGCTGTGAATGAGAAGCCAAAGGTGCAGTGGAGACCCCAGGAGGTTGGAAAAGCCAGGAATGTGGATCATCTAAGGAAAGTTGCAAGGAAGGAGCAAAGCAGGCCTAAGAGAGAAGCCATAAGAGCTACAACCACAGCAAGTGCTGTAGGGGCAGAGTCACATAAACACTTTGGAGTTCACAACCTGCCACAGATTACTTTGGATGTTCCACATGGACCTGCAGGACTTAATGTTTGCCCTGCTGGATTTTGGACTTGCTTTGGTCCCAATGCTTTGTATCTTCCTATCTGTACTTTCTGGAATGATAATGTTTGTCTTATACCATTGAACGTTGGAAGTGTTTAACTTTTCATTTGTTCAGGGGCTCACAGCTAAGAGTTTGCCTTAGATTTTGGAGGAGACTTGGGACTTGGACTTTTCAGCAATGCTGAAACTGTTAGGGCTTTGGCAACTCTTAGAAATGGACTAAAATGCCTTTTGCATAAAGGGATGTGCATGACTCTTTGGGGAGCAGGATGTTATGGTTTGTGTCTAGATGTCCCCGCAAAGCCTCCTGCAGCCATAGGGGTGGGCTTCTAGAGTTTCTGATTGATTCATGGTCCAATGCTGGGATTAAGGATGTGAGTGCTACACCCACCCTAGGGTGTGCAGCCTGCATACAGTACAAGGGACAGAAAGAGGTTTGTCTCTCTCCCCTCTTCCTCTCCTTTTGCTTTTGGTATCTTTGGCCGCCATGAACTGTTGGCCCTCTGCCACCTGACTCTGCCTTGGAGCCAGCTGATTATGGACTGAAACCTCCACAAACTGTGAGCTAAATAAACCTTTCCCCCTATAACTTTGGGTGTCGGGTATCTTGTCTCAGCAATGAGAGAAAAGTATCCAAGACACTGGCAGAAAAGCCACATGATCAATGGTCTTTAAAATCTGGGGTGCAGGTCCTGGGCACACCCCACATGGAGTCCTGGCCTTGGGTTTCCTCCACATTAGGTCAGCTCATCCCCAGCAGAACCAGCACTAGACACTGTGTCCTGCTGAGGGCTCGGGGCACAGGCAGAAAGGCTGCCCCATTCCCGTGAGGAGGGAGGGGTAGCAGGCCAGATGAACATGATCAGTACATCATGTATACATGTGTAGCTGTGTCATGCTGAACCCCATTAATATGGACAGTTAACTAATTTTTGAAAAATTTTTAAATGTAGAAGACCTGGGGGAAAGTAAGATCTTGCCTGATAAAAAAAGCCTATGTAGAGGACTAAGGGTCCAGCTCAGTGGTAGAGCACTTACCTATCATGTTCAAGGCCCTGGGTTCTAGCCGCAGCACCACAGCAGGGGACAACACATGAAACAGATGAGGAATGGCGATTTGGTTCCAGACAGGTAGGAACCAGAAGCATCCACCTGGCATGTCCTGGGGTCCCCTGCAGACATCTAGATTTTATCCATATGGAAGATGGCTTTCTCCAAGGATGGCTGCAGTGGGAGCTCTCATCATCCCACGTGCTCTTTGTACAGTGTCATGTCAAGAGGGATCTATGTGCTCTCCTTCTTGAATCTGATGGCCTGCGGTTCTGGCAGAAGTGGCACCACCTAACCTCTGAGGCTAGGCCATTAAAGGCCATCAAGCTTTCTTCCTGTTCTCTTTTAGGGTTTTCACTCTGAGAACCTGCAGAGCATGCAGTGAGGAAGCCCAAGAAACATGAAAAGGCCCATGTGTGTGTACTGGTAGCCTTAGCTGCAGTCCCCACCAAAAGCCAGCATTGACTGCAAGCTATGTGACTACAGGAGTTTCCAGAGGATTCCAGCCCCCAGCCCTTGAGAGACCCCAGCCTTCAAATCTTCCCAATTGATGGCCCAGACATTAGGGAGCAGAGCCAAGTTATCCTTGTTATGCCCTTCCCAAATTCCTGACACACAGAATCTATGAGAAAATAAAATAATGGTTATTTTGAGGTCATAAATTTAGAGCTATTTGTTACATAGCAATGATAACCAACACACCACTGAACTAGCTATAAGCTACATTTCTCAAACTGTTATCTTTGGACAGCTTACAACAGAATGGGAGAAGAGGGTAAAAATCCACTCTGGACACAGGGAGTCAGAATTGCTGGAGGCATGGGATCTGAAAAATCAATGTTTTAAACAAACACTTCCAAATGATTCTGAGGCATAACAAAATGGGCAGCACTAGTGATGCAGGGCTGAGGAAGCCATCTTGATTGTGACTGTCTTAGTTGTTGTTGGGGCTGAAAGTCACAAACATTCTAGTTCCCCTAAACCCCGAATGAGACTTTCTGAATGGGCATAGACATCCATGTCACCACCTCCCTCTCTCTGTGTGGCTCCTTGTCTTTGTTCATCTTCTGTTGATATAAAAGAACTCCTGAGACTGAATGCTTTCTACAGGGAAGTGTATTTTTTTTTTTTTTTTTTTTGTTTTTCTCCGGTACTGGGAACCGAACTCACAACCTTGTGCTTGCCAGGCAGGCGCTTTGCCGCTGAGCTAAATCCCCAGCCCCCAGGGAAGTGTATTTAGTTCACAGTTCCAGAGACTGGAAATCCAAGATCGGGCATCTGCATTAGATGAAGAGTTGACATTTGGACTGGAGCTCATGCACAGCTGAGTGACAAGATAGCAGGATCTTGTCAGAGATACCTGGATCCCTGAAAATCTGATGGAACAGAATCACTTTGAATGGGCTATTAAGAGGTGAGGCCCAGCTGGAGAAAATGGGTCACGGGGGCATCACCTTGGGGACACACCTTGTCCCTGACCCTTCCTCTCATGTTCTTCTTTGCTCATTCTGCTTCCTGGCTGCCATGAGGGGAGCATTTTTCCCCACCACACCCTTCTGCTATGATATTGCTGCCTTGAAGCCAGTCAGATATGGAGTTAAACCTCTACAACCATGAGCCTAAATAAACATGTCCTCCTTTAAGTGCTGGGTGTTGGGTATTTGGTCCCAGTGATGAAAAAGCCAATACAGTCACCATATTAGCCCTTGCCTCCATTCGTCCTGACTTCTATGTATAAAAGAATTAAACTAGCTTTTTTAGGCCACAGTGACCTCCTCTCGCTTGCAGTTGAACTTCACTTAACTGGTATAAACAATAGATGCCATGAGAGAAAGTCCTCTGTTTATTTGGTGTCCAGAGCTGAGGGCTAATGTTGGACTGCCAGAGTCCCTCTACGGCAAGGCCTAGAGCAATCTAAGACCGGAAATCCCTCTCAGGTCTAGATACAACAGGAGAAGCCTGCTAGCTGTTTTCCAGCTCCTTCTGCAGGCCACCAAGCTGTGGAAGACATTGGTGATACCCTGCCTACCATCTCCAGGTTCCCACGGGGACCAGGATATAGTCTAGCAGAGGCAGCTGGGTCCCAAGTGCCCAGGGGAGACTGAGGTCTCCTGGTGGCAGGTGCTGAGAATCTCGCTTCAGACTTAGCTTTGTGCTGAAGGCCTCATCAGGGCTACATTTTCATCTAATTGCTCTAATATTTGTTTACAATAACAGATGCCTATAGGGTAGGCAAACTCTCACAGCAAGTCCATACAAAGCAAAGAAAACAGGCTCGTGTAAAAAGAAAACAGGCTCACAGAGGTTCCGTGGAATGAGCAAACAAGTGGAGGTGCTGGGACTTTGACTTAAGTTCCAAGGACTCCAAGGCCTAGGGGCAAATATTTCCATGACCTTCTAGCGACCAGCACTCTCTCCTGTCAGCCAGCCGGAGCCAGCTCTCTGAGCCGACACACTTTCTCTCTCAGGGAGCAGACACCTGGGATACTCTCAAAGATTGGGCAACTTCTGTCATGGCAAGGTTGTTTCGCAAAGCTGCAGAGGGAGAGGAAAGAGAACATGCCAGAACAGGTGCCGGCAAGTGGGCAACGTCCCCGAAAGTGGTTTGTGCAGGATCCATGGTCCCGGGCTCAAGAGGGCTGTGGACAGACAAAATGCTACTGGGTGTGGCTGGTGTCCAGAGCAGCAGGGAGTGCAGCCTGCAGGGGGCGCCTGCGGCGGGGGGGGGGGGGGGGGGAGTGTCAACCCAGAAGTGCCCTGCCTTCCAGAGAATGATGGCTAATTGCTATTCTAGGGAGCCAGAGCCCCCTTGCCTAACTCCACTCTCCCCCTGAATTTCATGACTGGTAAACCACCAATTAGGAGGCAACAGAAACTACTAGCTGCTGATAAATACTAATTAATCGGGCAACTTAAAGTAAATGTTATTTAAAAAGCCAGAAGCACTTACCTATTCTCCAGTTAAGTTGGAAAGGTCATGCCGAGGTCACATGGTCACCCCGTTGTCTCCTATTCATTGCTTTTCTTTCCAGACTCTTCCTTCCCCTTTACCCACTGCACATGTCACTCTGATGTGTCTACTGTCCAAGCAAGGCACCAGTCACTTTTTTCTCTATCCTGCAATGATGCTTCAGTGGGGTCAGAGGAGGTTATAGAAGTGAGCAGAGACTTTGAGAAAGCTGGCCTTTGCAGAACAGAGTCAACCAGGGATGTCTGTGGGATCAGAAACTTCAGGTTTTATGAAGGTGGTCTCAGGGCTCTGGGTCTTGTCGCCCAGTCTGGACACTGTCCTATGGCTGGCATCTTCACAACCCCAGTGAAGGTGCTGTGGAAGTCAGAGACACCCCTTACTGGTTTCTGGCTTTCAGCCTTCCTGGCCATGTGACCTGTTGTGACCAATAAGATGCAAGCAGGAAGCGATGTGCATGGATTCTAGGCCAGCACATTCCGTGGTTAGAGTGAAACCGTCCTAAAGTCTTGTTTCCCCTGCCACCATGGATGGCAATACTCTCAACAGCAGCGCACCGGCCTTGGTCTTGCCCTGAGCACCAGCTATGGCAAAACTCCAGCAAACTCCAAAGCGGTGGATTGTATGTGTGAGAAATAAGTCTTTGTCATGTTAAGTGACTGCAAATTTAAGGGACCATTCTTACTGTGGCGTAGCTTCCCACTTGCTACAGGGTTCTAAACCTCTTGGTGTTTGGAGCAATTTTCCAATTTGGGGATTCCCGTCTACATACTAAACCAGTGGACAGTGGGCTCAGATCATTCCCTACAGCAGTTTTTGGGTGTCTTACAGTCATCTGAAGCTGTCGCTCTTCAACCTTCTGCCCTCTGATCTCTTGCCCCTGTGACTTCCTTTCCAACATCCTTATGGCAGAGGAAGCCGGGCATTCCAGAGAATCGTGACTTCCTCCATGCTGCTGTGCTGCCCATGCGGGGAGCCACACCTCCTCTCATTCTTTGACCTCAACGCCCAACTTGCTCAGAACAATGCTGTCTCTGATATAGTGTCAGCACAGTTTCATTCTCAATGGTGACTCAGTTGTCACGTGAGAACCCACTTCCAAGCAACAGCAACTTCCAAAAGCAATCCCAGGAAGGAAAGGCTTGCACAGCAGGGTGCAAAGTTTCAGCCACTGCAGTATATGAAATTGATCAAAAACATAGCGACCCAGACGTGGGAGTGCATGCCTGTAATCCTGGCACTTTGGGAGGCTAAGGCAGGAGGATTGAAAGTTTAAGCCTTGTCTGGACAATGTAGCAACTTAGTGAGATCCTGGGGACCAGTCAGGGGGAGAGTTACAGTGCCTGAATTCATAGGTCATGCTCCTGTCACTCTCTGCTGCATCCATCTGCCTTCCCTGTTGACAGTGTGCTTATGACATCAGCGCCATGGTTTAAAGTCCGAAGACATTTAGAAGGTGCCTGGGGCCAACAGTGACAACTTAATCTTTCCATCTTTCCAATCAGCCCGAAGAGCAGCCATGGCGGTTACTGCATTTCTTGGGCAGAGGACACATGGGGCTAGAATGGGTGTCACCAATGGGTGACTGGATACTGAGTGCCTCATCTGCCTCATGTATGTCTAGTTGACCACGAATATTTAGGGCTTTATGACTACATCATGGCTCTTGTGTTAGTGCTTCATGAATATCAGGATGCTCATGCTCCTTCCATCTGTTGGGTGTTCATACATAGGCTCTTCCTTATCTGTGGTACATTTCTTCCACATCACTACCTTACTTCTCTTTTTTTGTTTGTTTGTTTTTGTTGTTTGAGACAGGGTCTCACTATGTAGTTCAGGCTGGCCTTGAACTCACTATGTGACCTAGGCTGGACTACATAACTTGCGGCAATCCTCCTGCCTCAACCTCTTGAGTGCTAGGATTACAGGCATGTGCCACCATGCCCAACTGACTGACTTCTCAATGACAGACTCATCCATTCTTCTTGTCTTTTGTGCCTTCTGCAGCAGAACTGAACATTCTGAAACAGTACAGCAAATGTGATGGCTAGGACTCATCACACATCTACATGCGTTCACAGGACACGAGGCCCCTCAGCACCCTGTTCTGCTGGGTACCAGCTATTCCTGAGGTATCTCATCTAATCTGCACAACAGCTCAGCAAAGTAGGCCTTGTTATTCTTACTTTACACATGGGGACATTGGACCACAGAGACGTTTAGAAATTTGCCAGAGCTCTCACAGCTGGAAAGAAGTAGTTTCTGAATTTGAACTCAGATCTGCTGTATGTCCTTTCCATTATATCATGCTTTGGGACTGTGGTCTCTGCTGGGAGGTGAGTGATGCTCTTCCTCAGCTTGATACTTCCCAGCTTTTCACCTCTACAGTGTCTGCTCTGGTCCAAGGTGGCAAGTGTCATTCACCTGGGCTACTACAGTACCAGCTTAGCCTCCTCTCCTCACAGATCCAGTTTACATGTGGTTCCCAGGGAGACTGTGAACTGCACAGATCTGACTATATCATACCCCTACTTAAACCTCCAGTGGGGCTGGGGTGGGGCTCAATGGTACAGCACTTGCCTAGCATGCATGAGTTCCTGGGTTCCATCCCCAGCACTAAAATAAATAAAAGAAATAAACCAACACTCCAATGGTTGTCCCTTTCTCCCTAAATAAAGATCCAAATCCTCACTATGACCTATGACTTACTGCCAGACCAGCATAGCCTGGCCTCTGCTGACCACCTCACCTTCTCTCACCACTGTCCCCCTCACTGTCATCTGGCCACCCATGGATCTTCCATCAGTTCTAAAGTATGCCATGTTCCCTCCCATGTGCAATAGATATTTGCACATGCTATTCCCTCTGTCTGCAATTCTTTTCCTTTCCTTCCTCAACTGGCTAATGCCAATCCATCCTTATAGCTCAGCCTTACCATCCTGATCCTTCTAGTCACGGTCAGCTTCAAATTCTTTCCCTGCAGAACACTGGTATCCACTTGTAATTCTATTTGCATTAGTGTAAATATTTACTGACCTCTTTGATGACCCAGACATGCTCTGAGATCAGGGCCTTTGCTGCCCACCGTGGCCCCCTGCCCTCACCCCAAGTGTTTGTTATTGCCAATATAGATTCTTTCCCAGGGGAAATTGCCTGTGGAACCAAAACTGATAGTCACTTGTGTAGCGTGACCTCATGTGGCCTCAGAAGTCCCCTTCCTCCAATTATTCTGTTGAAAAATTCCACCATGACAAAACCATGCCTTTGAGATAGAGCTCTCTATGAAAATGCAGATCTCTGTGGAAGGACTTGCACATAAAGCCACAGTTTAGTTATAACCACATTTCAGTCACATTTGCTAAGCACCTCGTGCACCAGGGACTGTGCTAGACACTTACTGTCTGTTATGGTTTGTATATAGATGTCTCCCCAAAGCCTCATGTGGCCATAGGTGCTGCTTTTTGGAGGCGGCTGGATCTAGGGTGTGTGATGCTGGGATTAAGATTGCCCCACCCTGGGTGTGAGTGATACCCACCCAAAAGGCGGGTGGCCTGGATGGAATATAAGGGACAGAAAGAAGCTTTCACTGCTTTGCCACCTTCTACCCACCATGAACAGTTTCTCCTCTATGATGCCCCTCTGCCATGCTACCATCTCTTGGAGCCAGTCAACTCTGGATTGAAACCTTTACAAAGTGTAAGCTGAAATAAACCTTTCCTCCTCCAATTTTGAGTCACTTTTCTCATCCACAAGAAAAGTAACTAACACAAATTTTAGTACCAGAGAAGTGGGGTCATTTCTCTGACTGTACCTGACCATGTGGTTCAGAAGTCTTTGGAAATGGCTTATGCAAAGAGTTTGGAAAGGTTTGGAGATGATGGCCAAAGAAGCAGCCCTGGCATGCTTTAAGCTGTACTTGATGGGTCATTCTAATCAGAGTTCAGATGACTAGAACGCTGATAGAAATGCTGCCAGTAAAGACCAGGTTCTGGAGATTTCTGCTGGGAAGAAGGATTGCATTGGCCGTTGGACTCCAGACCATGTGTGCTATGCTTTGGCATAAAATTTGTCTGCATTTTGCTCTTGTCCAGAGACTTTGTCTGATGCTGAAATTAAGTGTGGCAGACTAATTAATCTTGCAGAAAAAATTTCAAGGCACTCTAATATTGAGGTGGTGGCATGGCTACTGTTGGAAGCTTTTAACCACATCTATGTTGAGAATTAAGAACAAAGAGCCCAGAAAAATGATTTAAAACATTTTGAGTTTGGCCAGAAAGGAAGCTCCAGTAAAGTTATGGACTACAAAGATGGAGCAGAGGACAACTTGGTTGCAGAAAAAGAATAAGACAGTAGAAATGATGGCCTGAAAACATCATGAGAGCCAGCAGGAATTCAGCCTTTGCAGCCTCAGAATTGCAAAGGTGAAAGACTTTGCTTTGAGAAGAGAGCTCCAGAACACCATGCTTCAGAACGGCAGTGGCCTACAGAATTTGTTCCTCAGGATGGGGTTCACAGTGTTCAGCAATCCAGGTACTCGACCCCTATAGCCAAGAAAGAAGGAAGCCTGGCTACAGCTACAGCTGGCAGCAGACTTTGGCATCATCCATGTGGTGCTGGTTTTAGGTGCATGCAGAATTACAAGAGTTGTGGGATCAGGAAGGCTTCCACCTAGATTTCAGAAGGCCTGGGTGGCCAGGCAGTGTGTGCCTGAGAGGGCAGTGTGTGAAGCTGTGAGTGAAGCCAAAGGTGCAGTGGAGACCCCAGAAGTTTGGAGAAACCAGGAACATGGATCATCTGAGGAAAACTGCAAGGAGGGAGCAGAG
>NW_004955566.1:1763770-1834146 GCF_000276665.1 Chinchilla lanigera
AGAGGGCAGTGTGTGAAGCTGTGAGTGAAGCCAAAGGTGCAGTGGAGACCCCAGAAGTTTGGAGAAACCGGGAACATGGATCATCTGAGGAAAACTGCAAGGAGGGAGCAGAGCAGGCAGGCCCAAGAGAGAAGCTGTGGGAGCTAAAACAACTGGCAGTGCCATAGAGGTTGATTCACCCAAGCCCTTTGAAGTTCACATCTTACCATAGATTGCCAGGGATGCTGGACAAGGAACTACAGAATTTAATGTTTGTCCTGCTGAATTTTGGCCTTGCTTTGTTCACCTTTTGTCCCCCTATTCTTAACTTTTAAAATGGAAATGGTTATCTTATGCCATTGACTGCTGGAAGTGTTTAACTTTCTTTTCATTTGTACAGGGGCTCACAGCTAAGAATTTGCCTTAAATGTCAGAGGAGACTTGGGACTTGGACTTTTTAGCAATGCTGAAACTGTTAGGACTTTGGCAACACTTGGAGATGGATTACAAGCCTTTTGCATAAAGAGATAAGCATGAGCCTTTTGGGGGCCAGGAGCAGAACGTATGGCTTATATCTAGATGTTTTCCCAAAACCTCATGCAGTCAGAGGTGGAGCTTTTCAGAGGTGCCTGGATCTAAGGTGTGCAGTGCTGGGATTAAGGGTGCCCCACTCTGACTATGAGTGCTATCCATCCAAAGGGCAAGTAGCCTAGATAGGCTATAAGGGACAGAAAAAAACTGCTTAGCTGCTTTTGTTCCTTTTACCTACCATAGACTGTTTCTCCTCTGTAATTCCCCTCAGTCATGCCACCCTGCCTTGGAGCCAGCCAACTATAAACTGAAACCTCTACAAATTGTAAGCTGAAGTAAACCCTTCCTCCTTTGACTTTGGGTATTGACTATTTTATCTCAGCAATGAGAAAAGTAACTAAGACACTACCTTTAAGGCATGTTAGTTTCCCATTGCACTGTATAAATTATCTCCAAACAGACAAGTGCAGAACACCAAGCTTTCATTTTCTCCCAGTTTCTGCAGGTGAGGAATTGGGTGTGGCTTAGCTGGCTCCACCTGCGTCTGTGGGAAGGGCTGCAGGCCCTGACGGGGTACCTGTTGCCTGGAGACATCAGTTCCTTGCCATGTGGCCTGTCCTTTGGAGTGACTGAGTGAGAGAGCAAGATAGAGCGGGCAAGATGAAAACCAAGACTGGAAGTGCCACCCTCTCATTTCTGCCACATTCTATTTATAGTCCTTAAAGTGAGTCAGGAAGTCCAGCCCACTCTCACAAGGAGGAGATGACACATGGAATGGCTACCAAGAGGCAGGAATCATGGAAGACACTGTGGAGGCTGCCTGCTGCATCTGGGTTCTCATTTTGCTCTCCTGGCAGCCTTAGAAGGAACTCTTCATTTTAAAGGGGGAAAAGCTGGTTCAGCAAGGGAGAGTGTGATGATTACATTTTAGGTGTGAATCTGGCAAAGCTGTGGAGGCCAGCTGTCTGGTCATGCAACAGTCTAGATGTTGTCGTGAAGGCATTTTGTGTATCTAGTTTACACACAGTCAGTTGACCCATTGTCAAAGAAACTGCCTTCCATATTGTAGGTGGACTTAATCTAATCAGTTGAAGTCCTCAAGAACAAAACTGAGGTTTTCCGGAGAGGAAGGAACCCTACCTCAAGACTATAACATAGAAACCCTGACTGAAATTCCAGCCTGTCAGGCTGTCCTATAGGTTTCAGACGTGAGATTACATCAAACCCTGTCTGAGTTCCAACCCTGCCATCTTGCCCTATGAACTTCAGACCCAAGACTGCAGTATCAACTCTTGCCTGAGTTTAGCCTATGCTTTGCCCTACCAATTTCAGGCCTGTCAGGCCCCACAGTCACATGCACCAATTCCTAAAAAGTACACACATGCACACACACACACTTACACACTGAAGGGATTCAGGACATACTACCCCAATATATGGTGCTCTGGCATTTTGAAGATTTTAAATGGAGAAAGGGCAGTTATAACAAAGACTCTGGTGTCTCTTTGTCCCCTATAGGAGGTTATAAAAAACCCTCACCTGAGAAGTGCCCTCCCCAGACCCACAGGACAACTGCATCTTTATCTCACAATTGGCAGGATGCAGAGAACACTGAAGGAACAGGGCTTGCTATGTCCCCCCAGTTTACTGCCCTTAGCTCCTATCCCTTTGTCTCATAATATTTTCTAGCACTTTCCGCCCTTCAGCAAACCTAGTACAATAACACTTAGGTTTAACATCTTCTTTGGGTTTCCATTTCCATACGAAGATATCTATGTCATGTGACACTTATGTGTTCACTTTTGTCTTGTTAAACTGTCTCTTGTTGGTCTAATCTATAGGGCTTGGTTTTCTTCCCCCATGATACCACACACACACAGACACAGACACACACACACACACACACACACACACACATACACAGAGCACTGGTTCTGTGTCTCTAGAGAGCCCTGACTAACACAGTCAGTTGTCCCAAGTCACATGAGTGGCAGAGCAAGGAGCTGGGAAAGAAGGTGTGAGGAAATATTCACACGCGCACTGAGTAGTATGGCAGTTTGTGCTTTCCAAAGATGGTTACCACAGACCCCAGCACATCCCAATCCACATGCCCCCCTCTTTTTGTCTGGTGCTGGAGATTGAACCCAGGGCCTTCACACTGAGCTATATCTGCAGCCCTTTTGATTATTTTTTTATATTGAGACAGGGTCTTGCTAAGTTGCTAAGTTGCCCAGAATGGGCTCAAATTTGTGATCCTCCTGTCTAGACCTCTCAGAATGCTGGGATTATAAGCATGTGCCGTCATGCCCAATTCACACACTCTTCTTACAATGTGCTATTGAGACCTTGCTCATCAAAAAGTGGGGTCTATGGTCTGTCCCTTTGAATCTGGATAGGTATGACATTATTTGATTTCTAAGTCCAGTTCTTTTTTTTTTTTTTTTTCTGTCTTTTTGAGACAAGGTCTCGCTCTGCAGTTCAGGTTGGCCTTGAGCTCACTTTGTAGCCCAGGCTGGTCTCGAGCTCACAGCAATCCTCCTGCCTCAGCCTCCCGAGTGCTGAGATTACAGGAGTGCACCACCACGCCCCGCTCTAAGTCAAGTTCTTAAAAGGTAACGTGGGGCTGGGGATATGGCCCAATGGTAAGCATGTGATTAGTGCATACAAGGTCCTGGGTTTCATCTCCAGCCCTGAAAAAAAGTAGTTTCACTTTGCCTACCTGTCCTGAGTTGCTCCCTTGATGCTTAACAGCTATCCTGTGAGCAGCCAAAGCTACCCATGTTACCAGGTTCTGGAGACTCCCTCCTAGAGATTCTTTCTAAGTTCTTTTTGTACTGAACAAAGAGCTGAACAAAATAAGCACAAAAGGAAGTGTAGTTATACATTTATTAAAGGTAGGAAAAGAAACATGCTCTGTAGGGCAAGTGTGGGCCAATCGAAAGTAGGAAAAGCAGTGCCCTCTGCAGGGTGAGAGCCCTCCACTGTGAAAGAGAGCACAGGGGCCACGAGCTCAGTGGCCACCATCTTTTGTATCCCCCACTCCTCAGGCTAAGGTCAGGTCTTGGCTGGTCTATCAAAATCTGCTTGAGTTCTCATGAGAAGAACTGAAGACAGCACTCTGATTTGTTCTAGGTGCAGGGTTTGAGCACATTTCTCCTGGATTTTCATGATGGCCAGGTCACACCTACTTGCCCAGCTGGCTGGCCATGCCCTCATCTCCTGCCCCATTTTCCCCTGAGAGACATAAATCCCCATAATTCTTTATAGGGTGCTGAGGGTATGCAGGTCTCTGTCTTCATATAGCTACTTTCTATGGAAACGGGCTATAGGCCCTACCTACTGGGGATTATGTGCTCTCAAATTAATTTAGGATGTTGTGGCTTACTGGCTGGGTTGAAGAAAAAGAAAACCTATCAGAAGACAATAAGAGCCCGGTGTGGTGGCACACACCTGTAATCCCAGCACTCAGGAGGCTGAAGCAGGATTGCCATGAGTTTAAAGCCAGCCTTGGCTGCATAGTTCAAGGCCATCCTGAATTACAGAATGAGACCTTGTCACAAAAAAAAAAGACAATACAAAAGGAGTTAGTGTCTGTATGTGAAAAACTTTTGAGCCGCCTGTTCAATGGGAGAAGGCTTGGCACATTTTTCAGGACGGTAACTTCACTATTAGGTTGGGGATATAGAACCCAAATATAAGAAAGAACAGGTCAGATTTCCACACTTCCTATATAGGAAAAAGTATGGCAAAGAGGAATTGTTACATAGGCTACCAAGAGCCTGAGAACCATAGGCCTAGCAAAATTACCCACATTATGGATCTAATATAAAACCAAAATTCTCATACAGTGCCCATGTAAGCTGACTCTACTTAAATGCACCTGGAGTAGGACTTGAGTTTGCTTTTTGAAGAGGAACCTCAGGTCTTCCAGAGGCTCACAGGAGTAGCTTTTCTTTTTGCTAGTCCTCTGAAAAATTGAACAACCATTGCCCATGTAGGGTTTTTATAGCTTTCGACTGCATCCCTTGAGGAAAGACCAGTTTGAATATGCCTCAGAAATAGAGAATAAGGCTAGAGTCTCAAGGGATTGTAATTCTGTCTTTCTTCCCTCTCTATCAGCGCTTTGATTTTCCAAAGAGACCTTAGATATGTCTCGTTGGCATCCTTTGCAATGAATGATAGCAACTTGCCTAGGAAGATAGATTGCCGCTAGGAGTTGTAGAACTGTTGTGCGTGTGCCTTATAGATGACTACTTAACAGCTGGCAAGCCCTTTTCTTTCTAGATTGCTTCATGGGTATGCAGCACCAGGAAGGCACATTTGGAGTCTGTGTATATATTTAGGTTTTTGCCTTTTGCCTGACAACTGCATAACTGACCTTTCCATGTCCTTCTTGAACAAAGCTAAATGAACCAGCCTTCCTTGGAGTTTTGGAGGGGCAAGTCACTGATGTTCTGCCTGCTTGCATAGGTCTGGGAAATCTGCGCACAAGAGTGGCCAACCTCTGAGCCTGTAGGCATCTGCGAGGTGGGATTAAGAGTAGTGCACTTCTTTATGGTAACCTCAGGTTGTCTGGAAGCATGGCCTGGTGTAGTCCCAAGAGGTAAAATCTGCTTTGACCTTTGCCAGAATTGAAGAATCGCCCCCAATCTCTTCCTAGTGAGGAAGCAGGACACTGTAGAACAATTAAAAACTCATGGTTTGAGCATTTGACCTTCAAAGTGATGTGTCAAAACAGGAGTAAAGAAGCTCTGCTAGGGGTCTCCATGACCCCAATTATGGTTATAGATCCAGAGAAGGGTTTTCCAGAGAAGGAAGTTAAAACGGAAGCCAAAGGAATTGAAATCACTTTACCTATGACACCCAAGGTCATCCAAGGTTTCTCAAAGGAGACAGAGATTTCTGTTGACAGGGCATTGCAGGTTGTCCCAGGCTCCTTTAGTCATCTTCATCAGAGAGGACGATGAGAGTTTTGGATGCCTATCCCCTCGCTGGGAGCAGGGACAGTCAATCCTCCAATGCCGTGAGTCAGGCACATTGGCCACCTGACCCACAGTAAGGCCCGGGTGATGGCCTGGTACAATTGCACGCTCAGTGTCCGGTTTTCTTGCAGGCCTTGGCTGACCCTCAGTTTTCCCTTTAGCAATTTGGGTGTGCTTAAAGCATTGCCAATTGCAACAGCCATAATTTTGGTCTGCCTTTTTTCACAGCCCTTCTCTTTTTATCCTCTTCTAGATCCCAATTGAACACAGAAATGGCTGTGTCCAGAATTTGGGTCACAGGGCCCATCTGGAAACCTATTGGGACCTTTTGAAAATACCAGGTATCTCTAGGGTGCCAGCCTGTGATGGAAACAGGCAGGAGAGACCCATATCCCCCTGAGAGACAAGCAGGCATCTAAGAACAGGACCATCAATAACATTTTGTTTTTCCTTTGGAGACCTAAATACCATGACTCTTGGGCCTTTACAGAGATAAAGAGCCATAAAAGCCTGAACACAAAAACTTCACACCACCTTCCTTGCCTTTTGCAGAATTTAGACTGCCATTCTGTCCCCATCTCTTGCCATTTTCTAGTTCATCCTGGACCCAAACAGTATTGAAATAGTAGATAAGTTTTTAGAGACTGGAATGGAGCCCCCAGGGCTCCAACCACCTACCTTCAGGGTGGAACTGTTCCCAATTTTTAAGGCTACAGCCTAATGGCAGGGTGGCTGGGATCTGTAGGGTGCTTCCCATGGCATGCCATGAGGTCTATGGGGAGAGGATAAAAAGTCCTTCAGTAGGCATCCCTTGCAGAAGGATGCCAACACATTGAGTCCTCAAGATGTCCCTTGTGAAACTGAAGAACTATTTGTACTAGCCAGATGTCTCCAGCCCAAGTGGCACCAGTGCTTTCTTATTTGTTTTTCTCTGTAGAACCCTTCACACCCTGTGGCTAACTGACTCTTTAGAGAGAAGAGTAGAACACCCACACACACCTCTTGCTTAAAAACTCCCAGGAGATCAGGGTAGAGTCCCTGAGGGCGGGCTCCCTTGGCCACCTGAGAAACCAGTATCCCTCACACTCATCACAATAATAAAAACTTTGGTAATTCCTTTGTTTAAACAAAGGACTAGAGATAGCAACTTGTTTCAGACTCACAGTCAGTTGAGTTAATCTTTACTGGCAGTTTCTGTTGTTCCATGCAGGCCATCAGGCATATATTTCTAAATTGCCTGAATTTGTGTTGGAGGAAACAAGGAAGGACTCTAACCCAATTCAGAAGAGAACTGGGGAGGAGGTCTATATATTTAGGCTTAGCTCTTATCTATACAAGCGAGATTTCCTGTGCCCATGAGGTCGGTTCAAAGAGAAGAAAACATCAAGCAACATGGTAAAACCATGTGACCAACCCACACCACCAACCAAAATGCCCACCAAACGTGGCAGAAAGGCAGACCGTATGAAACAAGGCCCTAAGAAAGTGAGGCACTAAGGATACTCAGAGATTTTAAAAGGCCACCTAGGGAAAACACCCAGATAAGACTTTGAGCAGAAGCATATTCCCAAAAGAGTGAGAAAGCCAAACAAAGTATCACAGAGAACAGAAACATGAAGGCAAACAGGCACATGAAACTCTAGGTCGTATGTATGGAGCCTGAATGATCTGCTCTGTGACCGGATTAATAACAGGCTCCCCGGCAGCTCTTAACTGACTCAAACCTGCAATGAGTGACTGAAAATGAGAAAGAGAAGACAGAAAATGGGAGCAAAACTTGAAGCAGTACCGTGGGCCTCTTTTACTGACTGGGAAAAATACAGAGGCCATACACTTCCTTTCCCCTGTCCCATGTAGTGGATGCACTAGGTAAGAAACTGTTGCTGAAGCCATGAGATAACTTCCTGAGTGCCCCAGATTCCATTCATTTCTACCATCTTCTAGCTTCCTACTTCACTCGGCAACCAAAAAGCCTATCCTGGGAGAGAGGGGACAAGAAGGGGACTGCAGCTTTCCTAGGGGGCGGAGAGGAAAAGAAAAAACTAAAGCAGTCCTTCTTCCCTGGTTGTGTAGACTTCAGAACGAGAAACAAGATCATGCCCAAAGGGCCTTATCTCCTCATGACTGGCCTTGTCGAAATATATTACCAGGTCCTGGGGTTCTAGAGACTCCCAGAGATTCTCTAGCTTCTTCTTGTCCTGAACAAAGAATTGGACAAAACAATCATAGAAGGTAGTGAGGTCTTACATTTATTAAAGGTAGGAAAAGAAATGTGCTCTGCAGGCGAGTGTGGGCCAATTGAAAGTAGGAAAAGAAGTGCCCTCTGCAGGGCGAGAGCCCTCCACTGTGAAAGAGAGCACAGGGGCCAAGAGTTTAATTGTAGCCATCTTTTGTATCCCCTACTCTTCAGGCTCTCAGGTCTAGGCTGTCCTATCAAAACCTGCCTGAGTTCTCCTGAGAAGAACTGGGCACATTTCTCCTGGATCTTCGTGATTTACAGGTCCCACCCACTTGCCCAGCTGGCTGGCCACACCCGCATCTCCTGCCTCATTTTCCTCTGAGAGGCATAAATCCATATAATTCTTTATGGGGTGCTGAGGGTATGGAAGTCACTAAGCTTTGCAGTGATTGGCAATAGATTCCTAGGTTATGTGCCATGCAAGAGGCCCAAGGAATGGACTGGTGAGCAAGTAGATGTGATCTAACTACGTTTTCATTGGTCATCTGGGGCTGGAACAAAATACCATAGCCTGGGTGGCTTCCTCAACAGAAATGTGCTTTTCACAGTTCTGGAGTCTGGGGGCCCAAGATCAAGACACACACACAAATTCAGTCCACAGTGAAGACTCTCTTGCTGACTTGCAAATGGCCATTCTTGCTGAGAGAGAGAGAAAGAGAGAGAGAGAGATAGAGAGAGAGAGAGAAGAGGAAGGAGGAGGAGGAGAAGTAAAAGAAGAAGAGGAAGAAGAAGGAGGAGGAGGAGGAAGGGAGAGAGGGAAAGAGAGAGAGAGATCTCCTATCCTAAAGGCACAAATCTTACCATCCCATCATGAGGGTTTCCCTGCCATAACCTAATCCCCTAGCAGTGGCCACCCCTCCTAATGCCATCCTATTGGGGATTAGGATTTCAACAAAGGAATTTGGGGGAACACATTCAGTGCATGGTAAGCATTAACTCCAAATGGGGGGATGGTTTGTAAACACATAAACAAACAACTAAATAACGTCATCACTGCTACTCTGGGACACCCACCCTGGAGTACTGCATGCGCCCCAAGTGGCCAAGGAAGGCCTCTCGGAGGTCACCATTGCAACGTTAATGATGGGAAGAGGCTGCGGAACTTGGGACAGAGGAAAGGGATCTCCAGGCAAAAGGGCAGTAAGTTCCAGGCTCTACCCAAGGCCACACTTGAATAGTAGCAGCTGGAGGTGGCAGAGGGCTCCAAGCAGGAGCCCCAGTGTCTGCAGCAGGGATAGGAAATGGCTAGTGGTGGAGGTCCAGGACGTTTGTCATTCCCTCCCAGCCAACCTGTTGGAGAGTTGGGGGGTGGGGCACAGGTCAAGGCCAACACTCCAGGCAAGCGGGCCTTGGAAGGCACTGGCACGGCTGCCTCTGAGTTGATCGAGTTTGGCCAATGCCTGCCCTAAGCTGAGCAACCCCACTCCTGGGAAGGGGTTGGGAAGGAAGCTGGGCAGCTCCCCTGCATGTCAATGGCTCTTTCAATTTTCAATAAGCTCAGCAGAACCGTGGCCTTTGTCTGGGCACTTGCTCTGGGGCAGATCCCATACAGGGCCTGAGCTGCAGGCAGGGGCTAAGGACAGGGCAGTGGGGTGTCCTCACAATAGCAGGGTGAGGAGGTTATAGCTTCAGCGTCAGCTGCCCAGAATCTCATCCCAGGGGCTTTTCCTGCTTTTGTTGTGACAGGTCATGGGCTTGATATTGGATTGGGGCCTCTTTTGCAGTGAACTGGCAAAAGAAACTTGGGTAGGGGGTGGAAGGCTGGATTTGGCCAAGGTGACAATGGACTAGTGAACCCCAGGGCCAGGGTGGAGTGGGCATCGGAACAGGCATCTGGGAGGAGTCTGAAGGCTTTGGGTCCCTTGCTGACTCCTGCATTTTGAGCTCCATGGAGCTTAAAAATCTGTATTTTAGATCGCCACTGTCTTGGACAAGGCAACTCTGGCAGGGTTTTGAGGGAATGATCTTGCCACTCAATGACACTGTTGGGAGACTGAGGACTCTCTAGGAATTGTAAATTAATGCTGTCAAACTGTACATTGTCATTCACAGGAGCGGGGTCATCAAATGTGCTAGTCACACAATGGAATACTACACAACAATAAAAACAAATGACTTTTACAGACACCCTGCTCAGTGCAAGGAAACAGACACAAAAGAGTAAATGCCGTTGGATTCCATTTTTATGACATTTAAGAACAAGTGACACCAGTCAATCACACTGCCGTAGTGATTGTTTATGGGGCACACACTAAAATAGGAATGGGACAACCTTCAAGGGCAGGTGCTGGAATTGTTCTAGGGGTCCATGTGAGTGATGGTTATACATGTCTACATATATCCAAACTCATCTAGCTGTACACTTACATGAAGTAAGCTCTGTGCACTCTATCATGTGCATGTTAGACTTCAAAAAAATGAAAAGGAAACATGCGCTGCCTGGGGAGAACTCTGCTTATATCCCCTGTACACAAACACACACAACATGCACAGTTGCACAAGTCAGAGGGAAGCACTGGGAGTTAATTAGCCCAGGAAAGTAAGGCCAGTTCAGGGAGCCTTGTTGCACCTGTCGTGACTGGGGGATTCAAGCAGCACTTGTCCCCCACTTCAGTTCTCTTCCTGTGCACAGAGCTTTGGGAGGGGCTGCCCTTGAGCACAGAAGCCAGGCAATCCATGGCCCAGTCACTGCCTTGCTCTGCTACAACAAAGAACCACGGAACGGACAGCTTATAAACCACAGAAGTGTGCTTCTCCCAATGCTGGATGCTGAGTGTGAGATCAGGGTGGTGTCAGGGTTGGGTTCCTGGCAGGGTTTGAGTCAGGAGACCAGGGTGTGGCAAACTGGCTGGGCAAGTGGGCATGACCTGTTGATCACGGAGATCAAAGACGTGCACAGAAGCCCTGCACCTGAGACCAATCAGAGAACACTATCTTCAGTTCTTCTGGCAATAAATCAAGGAAGAACAACCTAGACCTGACCTCAGCCTGAGGAATGAGGGATACAAAAGATGGTGGCCACCGAGCTTGAGGCCCCTGTGTTCTCCTTCACAGCAGAGGGCTCTCACTCTGCAGAGGGCACTGCTTTTCCAACTTTTAATTGGGCCACACTCACATGCAGAGCATGCTTCTTTTCCTACCTTTAATAAATGTAAAGCCTCGCTATGTTTTGCACTTGTTTTGCCCAATTCTTTGTTTAGGATAAGAAGAACCTAGAACAAATCTCTAGAAGGAGACTCCAGCGCCCCAGAACCAGGTAACAGGCTCACTGCTTGGCTCAGACTGCTGACTTCTTCCAGAGCCTTCATGTGGCAGAAGGAGGGCAAGAGCTCTCTGTGGTCTCATTTGTGAGGGCACAAATCCCACTTAGAAGTTCCCACCCCATGACCTCATGCCCTCCCAAGGCCTCATTTCCTAGCATCATCGTGCAGAGCATTAGAATTTTAGTATGTGAATTTTGGGAAACACAAACATTCTGCCCATTGTGCTCACCCTCCTCATGGCTCCTGAACTCCCATGGCAGGGAAGAGGGCATAGGCCTTTGCTCTCTTCGTGCTCTTTGGCACTGTCTTTGCTGGGGCTTTGCCCACAGCTTCCTCCTGGAACTATGAATCTGGCTACAACTCTGTGACCACAGCCTTCCCTGTGGAGTTCCTCCACTTTGCTCATTTGGGCTCTGGAACACATTTGCTGTTTCAATTGAATGTCTCAGTTTTCTTTAACCTGTCCATGTGTTTCCCTGCTTTGCCCTTCTGTACTTGAGTGACCTCCCCACATACATTACACACATCCACAGAGGGACACATGCAAGCTAGTACACATGCACCTAGAAGGGACTCCAAGCACGACAGTTAAGGGGCAGCTTGGGGAGATCCTGGAGTTTGAATCGTGGAGCCAATAGGACTTCAAAAGCTAAAAATGAAAGAAAGCATGGATGAATTAGTCACTGTCTTACTTTTCTTGTTGCTGAGAGAGAATACCTGACACCCAAAGTTAAAGGAGAAAAGGCTTATTTAGCTCACAGTTTGTAGAGGTTTTAGACCATAGTCAGATGGCTCCAAGGCAGGGTGGCACATGGCAGAGGACAACAGTTTATGGCAATGGAAAACAGCAAAAGCAACAAGGGAAGGGGAAAACAAGGCTCTTTCTTCCCTTCTATTGTATCCAGTCTACCAGGATTAGGGTGGTGCCAGCCCAATCTCAGACTGATCCAGGAATCACCCATCCTTAATCCCAGCACCCTTAATCCCAGCACTGAACCATGACTCAATCACACACTCTAGATGCAGCTACCTCTGAAAAAGCCCCATCTAAAAGTGCATGAGGTTTTGGGGGCACATCCAGACACAAACCATAATAGTCACTTAGCAAGTGCCCTTCACACTGGCCCTGCAAGCTAAAGCAGAACTAGGAAGGGTGGACCTTTCTCTGAGCCAGAGTGACATTTGCAAGGGCAACAGCTACCAGTGCTTGAACCTCCTCAGATGTCCCCTCCAAAATGACTGTCCCATAACTATCTTATCAATGTGAGACTCTGTGCAAATAGGGAAGTACTGATAGGCAAGAAACACTCTAGGGCATAGTTTCTGCTCCTAGAGTGCCTCAGTATTTATTGAACCCCCAAAATGGATAGATGGCCTCCAGTTAGCTATAAGATATTGAATATACTTATGCGCCTCCATTGTCTCTCCTGTGGCACCCATTAAAATGACAGTAATGGTAAAAATACACACACACACATTTGGGGGGAAGAAAAAATAAAAGAGAAAAATGCAGCTATTGAAAGGTGTCATTAACATTTTGGAAGCCAGAAAGCGAATGTATAAAAGTTAACTGACTTCACAGACTGGCCACTGCTGGAAGCTGAGTGACTATGGGGATAGAAACTTCAATGAGCAACCTGGTTCAGGTAGCAGCAGCCCAGAAAGGATGAGGAATCACAGGTGCCGTACTGCAGAAGTACAGATGGGCTGAAGACAAGACTGCACATCTGCTGAAGGAGCAGAGACTGTGCCTCTCAGCCCATCTGAATCTATGGTTTGCTTTCTAGAGACACTGAAAATGAAGGTCTCTGGACTCAGAAGATTGTGCTCAGTTTATCCCAGGGCACCATACTGGAAAGAGAGGATGTTACACCAGAGACAGAAGGATCAATGATCACTGTTATTGTAGTCACTACGTTTTGGGGTGATTTGTTATGCAGCAGTAGATAACTAATTCAGAAAGTAAACTATGAACATGGAAAGTGTGAGATGTTAGCTTTCCATCACTATAACAAAATACCTGAGGTAATCAACTTGAAAAGAGAATAGGTTTATTCTGGCTCACAATCTGAGAGATTCCAGTCCACCATCAAGTCTCCCCATTATTTTGGGCTTGTAGTGAGATAACACATCTTAGTGGTGGCACATATGAAGCAAAACTGCTCAGCTTGTCAGGAAGCAAAGGAGAAGGAGGAGGTAGCCTTTGAAGGCACACACTCCACTGACCTAAAGACTTCCCACTTGGCCCTGCCTTTTAGGGTTCCATCATCTGCCTATAGTGCCACAAGATGGTGACCAAGGCTTGAACACAGGGGTTTTGGGGGGACATTCAAGGTCCAGACTTGAGCATGTGGTATTCAGATAACTGGAGATCCCACACACTGGAGAGAGGTAAGTGGCATTGTCACTTTGATGCCGGGGAGATGCCAAAGTGGGCAGCAGCTCAGACTGGAACCCAGGTGGCAGCCACAGAAGCAGAAATCTGCAGGACTCTGGAATGGGGGTCACCTAAATATAATTCACAAGGCTGAAGGGTTTGTTTGAGTGTATTCAGAAGAGACACACACTTCTTTGGGAGTAAATTCGTAACAGGCACACAGAACTGGGTGTGGTGACGCACAAACACAATCCCAGCACCCAGAATGCTGAGGTAGGAGGATCACCATGAGTTTGAGGCCAGCCTGAACTACATAGTGAGTTCAAGGCCAGCCTGAACTAGATAGCGAGAACCTGTCTCAAAAAAAAAAAAAAAAAAGTACACAGAAAGCTAAACAAACAAAAAGAGGCCAAGAGATAAATATTAACTCTAAGGAAAATAAAAATTTGTGCAGCAAAGCACATGTATTTAAAGCATACAACATGAATAAATGAACATACTATAGACACTGAATACTGATTGACCAAACCATTGTGATATAATTTTACTAGGATTATGGGGGCAAGAGACAGTGTAGGTATGGTCTGGTGGGGCCTGCTCAATTTGATTTTTGAGTAAAATAAAATTTGTTTTCTAGGATAACCCCACCAAAGTGCCACTGAGTGGCTTAAAACAACGAAGATGCATTCTGTCAAAGGTGCGGAGATACAGTCCAAGACCATACATGGGGCAGGCCAGGCTCCCTCGGAAGGCGCTAGGAAAGATGTCTCCCAGGTCCCTCTCCTGGCTTCTGGTAGGCCCTTGACTTGTGGCAGCGTAACACTAATCTCCACATGGTACCTGCCCCTTCTCATAAGGACAGCAGTCCTGTGGGGCCCATCCTACAGTATGACCTCATCTTAATTAATAACATCTACAATAACCCTCGTTCCAAATTAGGTCCCATTCACAAATACTGGGGGTTATGATGTGAGCATCTTTTGGGGGGATACAACTCAATTCATAACAGGTGGATAATGTCTAAGAGTAATAAATCCAGAAATAACCTCATTGGCGGGTTATTCAAAAATACGGAGGCAAATATGAGAAGAAACAGATTAAGCAGTCAAAATGGTTCCATCTGGGGTGGAAGCCAATGGGGCTATTCTTTTTCTCTTATAAGCCTGAGGGGACTGCTTGCCTGCTTAAAACACGTACACTGTACTCGCTTAGGCGGGAGGATTGCAAGTTCGAGCCCAGCCTGGGCAATTTAGCGAGGTCGAGTCTCAAGAGAAATGAAAAGGGCTGGGGATATAGCTCAGTGAGAAGGCCCTGGGTACATTTCTCACAACTCCGATTAGCACACTCATCACATGTCCTTACGGTTTGATTACTCGTCTGTGGTCCTCACAGGACCATAAACTCCTGCAGGCTAATCATAACCACAGCCAATATTTACACAGTGCTTTCTCCGTGCCTGTACCCACCCCGGTTCTAAGCAGCTGCGTACCTGCAAAGGAGGCACTATTATTGGCTGCCTTAAGCACAGAGAAGTTAAGCAATTTGTCCAAGGTCCCACAGCTAACTGCAAGAGCCCAGATTGGAGAGGCAACAGTATTTCTCCTATTTCGGACTCCTGCTGGCCTTCCCGACGATGTGAGGTTTGAAATCATACCCACCAGGGCACAGTAGCTAGATGTCAGAGGTACAGAGAGGGCTGGAGGGGCTCCTTGTCTACACATCTTTGGTGAGCAGGTAGGTCTAGTGATTTCCCCTGTCCTGGGCTAGTTGTGCCTCATTCTGTCTGCACTCCTCTTAGGGGTTGGTCTGCCCTCTGCTTCTGCCATCTGGGCAGCCACATTCTCTTCCACTGAGTCCCTCTCACCTGCTGGCTGCCTCTGAGTGGATTAAAAGGGGCCCCTGCCCTGGGAGCAGCCAACCAGGGCTCCTCTAGGAGCCGGGCCAGCTTGGTCCTTTGCCCTGGACGATGCATCCCAGAGCTGCAGGAAGTGTGAGCCAGGTGGCCGTGGACAGCAGGTAGTGTTAGTGTGTCCACGGCTGGGTAAGTTGTGAGGATCAGGAAACCACTGGGGAGGGAGAACTCGAAGGAGGCCATACCATCTCACAGTCTCCAGAGAGGCGGGGGTGGGGTGGGGCTAGGCGTCCTCGGCACCCACCGCAGTGTCCACTTCCAGACCTCAGACTGCCTCACAAGCCAACCCCGTTCCCCAGAGCCTGCCCGCACCCCTTCAGATCTTATGAGCAAACCCCTCCCACAGTGAACTTGCGATCGTCCTGCCCCAGTTACCCAGAGCGTTAGGATTATAGGCTTGTTGTCACATTGTCCAGTTGACAGCATAGTCTTTTTATCACCTTGGATCAACTTTTTCTAGCTCAGTTACTCTTCTCCTCAAGTCACCACCCTGTGGTAGGACACAGCAGCACAGGGCCTGGGGTGACGGGTCCCTATTGAGAGCTATGAAATTGCCACCTTTGGATAGCAGGCCCAGGCAGACTCTGAGGCCCCGCATTCAAGAGCTTGGTGTACAGCAGCAGTTGAGGGCAAATCAGGTGATGAAGCTGAAAGAAGAGAACGTTATAACTCCAAATTCAGGCCCATCTCTCTGACTTCAGGTGCCTCCTTAGAGATCCAGTCATGCTGCCTCCTGGAGGCCCAGGCCCCCTGAACTCCACTCCTCACCCTCTTCCTCCAGAGCATCCTGGCTATTCAATAAGCCAAATGTTCCCAACAGGCTGTTTTTTTCCATGCCCTATTCTCTCAGAATCTCTGTGCCACAGTAGATGATGAGTTTTGAGACTAGTGGGTCACTATGCTTAATGTGTTAGCCTCTGGGAAAGAAAAAAGCTAGCAGCTTCCCAAAGCCATTATATGGACTACATTTCCCAGCTCCCCTTGCAAAGAGGTGCAGCCATGTGACCTTGTTCTGGCCAATGACATATGAGTAAAAAGGAGGGATGTCTGGCTGGCAGAAACCTCCCTTGTGCTCTTTCCCATCCTACTTCTTCGTATGGATGAGTCTGACTGAGCTTGGGTCCTACACCTTCACAGCTGCCCTGCTCATCATAGCATCATGACAGACTCACTCATGCCCCACTTGCTCTCCGATTGCTGAATGGAAGGTTTCATGGGAGAATGGAATCCTTCTTGGGGAGCAAAGACTACATAGCAACCGCCTGGAGGAGTTGCCGGCCTCCTGGGCTTCCTTCATGGTCCTCGGGCTGGACCTGTGTGCCCCCATGAGGGTCAGGGGAGCACCTTAGTGCCACAGAGTCCTTGTGGCTCATTCTAATGTGAGCAGCAAGGAGAAAGTCAAGGAAATTGGAATCATGATTTGAGCGAGGCCCAAGGTGGGTATTTCCTGGCAGAGCAATGGGAAGCTCAGCCAAAATTCCCTGCCAAAATTCCCCAGCTCTGAGAGTTGCTGATGAAGGGCACAGAAACTTTCTGCCTCATTAACCAAACTAGGCTACCCAGAGAGGGGTCAGGCTCCGGAGGGAAAATACTGAGATCACGTTAGGGCACACTAACTTAAAGGAGTCACAGGGGTGCCTATGTAGATGCTTTAGTAGCTGGATGGGAATGGGAGCCTGGAAGGTTCAAACCTAGGTGCAAACTTGTATCTGGAGACCGATGATGGACACCAGGGTGTGGGAGGAGAAAAATGCTGAGACGGGATTAGAGAGCAGAGGCAAATGAGAGGGAGGAAGAGAAGCAGGAGAGAGGGCGCCCAAGGACCCACAGGAGGGGAAAGCGTGGGGCGGAAGGGATGCTAGTTCACATGGGGCAGCGAGCGGACAAGCAGGGTAAGGGACGCAGAAAGGCCATCAGATCTGGTGGCACAAGCTCACTGGCAGCCAGACAGAACAAAAGCTAACCCAGAAGGACACTCACTGGTTGGCAAGGGGAAGCCAGGTAGAAATTTGAAATTTATGGCGGAGGGGTCTGCAAAAAGGATAAATTGCCCCTCGGGGACTGTGAGCTAATTGTATCACATGATGTGCCTCGGGCAGGGACAGGCCAGCAGCACCGGACAGAAGCCCACTTCCACAAGCTTACGTAAAAAGGGAGAATTTATGGGAAGAACACGAGGCGATCTCAGAGACTCTCTCAGAGATTCAAGGGCAGGAAGTGCAGCTGCCCTTGGGGATTGGAAGCTGCAACTGGGGAGCCAGCGGGAACCCTGGCAGCTCCGCACTCCTCTGCTCCTCTCGCTGGTGCCCCTTTCTTTCTTGCAAGTGCACCTCCGTCCTCTGTCTTGGCCTTTTCTGTTACTCTGTGTGAACACTGCCTTGACGTCCTTCCTCCCTTAGTTCGCTTCGGTCTCCCCTGTGCCTAGAGCTGTCCCTGGTGCAAAGTATTCTCTTGGTTCAGAAAAGTCTGCCTAGAACTGCAAGGATATCCCAAACCCACCTCCCTGAGAGAGCATCTGACTGGTCCATTTGGGCCAATCAGGTCCTGGCACCATGCTCCTAGACTTGGGCCTGGTGCCCACCTCTTGTCCAATCGGCCATGAAGGAATCTCACACCCTCTAGTCTCTACAGCGGTGGGGTGGGGGTCTGAAAAACACCATTTTCAGAAAAGGACGCAGGGAGATTTTTGAAGAAGGGAGCTTGGTGATGGTATCATACTGTGATAATCCAGAAAGTCAAAGGTCCTTGGCTCTGCCCAGGACAGAAAGAAGTAAATGAGGCTAAGTTTTGCTTTAATGGCCGTCAGCAAACTCCCATAGGGGCCACAAGAAGTAAGGGACATGCACACACAGACGAGCAGCATTCCCAAAAGTGAACACTTGGGGTGCCTTTGTCCCTCTACCCCGGCCCTGCAACCTCCCCCCACACCCCAAAGAGCTTGTCAGGGCCTCTCAGACACCCAGATTTCACCTCCTTGGATATGATCTGACTCCTTTGTTTCCAGCAGCTGAAGCCTCAAACTGGAAGGGGACAAGAAAGGCTGGGTCTGAAGGGGCTGTGGGGGAGGGGGAGCAATGCGTGCCCTGCTTGGAAAGATCCTTCCATACCACGCACTACTTCCATTAGGTAGGGTCCCTGTCTTAGTCCATTTGTAGCCATGGTTAAATACCCAAGGCCAAGTAATTTAGAAAGTGTAGAAGTTTAGAAATTCCAGCTGCTGGGAAGTCTAGGAGCATGGGGCTGGATTCTGTTTTGCATCTGAAGGAGGCTCTCTTGCTGCATCAAAATACCGTGGACACATCACCTTGCCAGTCAGAGCTAGTGTGCTAGCTCAGGTCTCTCTTCCTCTTCTTTAGGGCCACTAATGATGCCATCCTAGGGCTACCCTGATGACATCACCTACTCCTGCTGACCTTCCAAAGACCCTGCTTCCAAACAGCATCAACGTATGACTTTGGGGACTAAGTTTCCAGCACATGAATTTGCGGGGAACGCATTCCGACTACAGCAGACCCAACAGGAAGCACGTAGGATGGACTGAGAAGTATTTATTTCTTTAGGGGCCATCAACAAAGATGTGGAAGGTAGGGAGACTGCAGTGGTAACACCAGAAGCAAGAAGTTAGTGAGAGGAGCTGCTGGCCCAAAGGGACAAGAGAGCTCATGGCTACCCACATCTAGACGGGGACAGAGTGGAGTGGAGAAGGGTGCTTAAAAGGAGCAGGGGTCTTCCGTGGATCGGTGGGTTCAAATATACCTGCCAGGGAGGAGGCTGGGGGAGAGATCCTTGTCCTCATTCTCCTCTTCTGGGGTCTCTCTCCATGGGGCTTTCTCATTGGCTGGAACTGGCCAATGGGAGTTGGGGGCGGGGATCCCTTCCAGAACAGGGCTGGGGGCTTCCTGGTGCTCAGGGCAGGGGGGCAGGAGTGGTCAGATGGGAGATGTTGGGAACATCTTATGTACAGTGTGACAAACCCCAGGACAAACCACTCAGCCCCGTGGCCTTTTGTCTCTGGCACCCAGCCCAGAGCACAGCTCACACTTTGAACCCGTGTTTGCTGACATCCCGAGCACTCCTCCCGTGGGCAAGTAATGGCCTCCCGCTGAAGGGAGCCGGAACTCTTCCCTAAGGCAAAGGTTGAGCAGGAGTAGGAGACAGAAGAGAAAACAGAATCGGAAATGCCCCAAAGATGAAGGTTGAATGACGGGAAGTGTGAGTAATGGGCTGGCTGTACTTTCTTCTTTATAATGCTTTCACATTGGCAGTAAAAATGACAACTGGTTTTAAAGTTTACCAAATGGTTTATATGCATTATCTCATCAGATCCCCTCAACAATCCTATAAGGTACGCTATACGATCATCTAATTTTGTGTGTGTGTGCGTGTGTGTGTGAGAACAGGGTCTTGCTGTGTTGCCCAGGCTGCCCTTGAACTCCTGGGATCAAGCAACCCTTTTGCCTCAGCCTCTGCAGGAGCCGAAATTATAGGTGTAAGCCACTGTACCTAGTTAATCCCAGTTGTCTAGGCCAGGCTCAAAGCTTAGGCTCTGAGAAGCTAGGTCTCCCGAGGTCACCCAACAAGTGTTGGTGGGAACACAACTGGGACTTTGAGTTCATTTCTACTGTCACTTGTACTCTCCTGCCCACACATTGGGACTGTCAGGAGTGTCCCTGGCTGGGCAGGCAGGCTACATTCGGGAGTCCTACTTCTAAGAAGCTGAACAGCTGAGCAGGACCCAGAGCCAGCAGGGGCAGGAAGAAGAGGGGACCCTGCAGAGAGCACAGTGCCCCTTTGTTTGCTGCTGCCACCTCCTGGGCCTTCGACACCCTTTTTTCCCCTCTGTGTTCTTTGCTTCGTTTACAGGCAGAATGGGGTGGGGTGCCCTCCCGACTCCTTGCACAACTATACAATAATCTTGCCTGTTTGTGAGCTGAATTCACTTCAAAGGGAAGGAAATTCTGACACATGTGACGACATGTGATCGAAGACATTAAGCTAAGGGAAATTAGCCAGTTACAAAGGAACAAATGCTGTATGATTCCACTCATATGAGGTCCTTAGAGTGGGCAAGTTCCTAGGGGCAGAAAGTACAGTGGTGGTTGCCAGGGGCTGGAGGGGGGTTGCAGGGGGTCAAAGGCAAGTTATTGTTTAATTGGAGCAGAGTATTAGTTTTGCAAGATGACAAAAGTTCTAGAGTGTTACAATACTTGATACCACTGGACTATATATTTAGAAATGGTTAAAGTGGCACATTTTATGTATAGCTGACACAATATTTTTTTAAAAAAAAATTGAATCAGTTTCTTTTCTTTTCTTTGTGTGTGTGTGTGTGTGTGTGTGTGTGGTGCTAGGGACAAAACCCAGGGCCTTGTGCATGCAAGGGTGTGGACTGAGCCACATCCCCAGCCTGATTAAATCTGAATTCAGTAAGCATTTAATGAGCGTCTACTCTGCATTAAGCATCCAAAGCCGTAAAGATGGGTCAGCGGTGTCCGGCAAAGCCACAGAAATGTAGGCAGCGCTGAGCGAAAAGCGGAGCAACCACAGGGCGCATGCGTGCTGAGGCGGCAGAGGGGGAAGAGAAGAGAGTAGTATTTTCCAGGAACTGAGATGACTTCGTGTTGGGTGGGGTTGCAGGGGACACAGAGCATCCCAAGCAGAGTTAGCTGGAAAAATCTAGAGGTGTGAAACCGCGTGCTGCCAAGCCTCCTCCCCAAGTCCTTTCCTTTAGTCCTAAGGATGTCACTAAAGCCACATGCCCTCGTTCTACCCCAGTGCTTCTCAAACTGCCCGTAGGGATGGCCCAGATTTTCTGTAGATGAATAGGTAGGCTGGTAGATAGTGGCTTTCAATTTCCGGCCCATAAATGGACTGATAGGCGAACTTCTGTGCGTGCGGCCCTGCCATGGAGCTCGTGCCACCTGTGATGGACCATAGAATCTAAAGCTGCTGTTTCCTGTTCAGCAAGAGTCACATGCTTGGATGTCATGGCGAGGTCACATTGCTTTCCAGGACTTCTGCACTTGTCTCAATGTGGACCAGCGCTGGTCCACAGCCCGCACTCTGAGTAGCATGGCTCCATAGGACGGTGCTGCCTTTAAAGGAAGGAGCCTATCTTTTCATTGCATCTGTCCCTATGCGTGGCTCTAGATTCCTAGCAAGTCCCCCCAAGAGCAGCTCTCTCCTCACCCAAAAAGGGGTGCCCACTTGTCAGCTAGCTAGTGCTTTCCTTGTGTTTTGAAGATGGAAGACTCTGCCGGTATTAAATACTATTATTATCATTATTATCATCCTCATTATTATTATTATTGTTATTAGCCTCGTGTCCACTACAGTAGATGTCATTTAATTAGAACTGCATAATAGGCAAATCTGCCTTAATTGGCTGGGAGGTGGCTATGAAACCATTCCGTGGCTGCTCCCCTCGCTCTATTCCGTGACCAGCACATCCAGCTGTCTGGCAATAGGTCATTTCAGAGACCTTGGGCAGGGTTCAGGGAAGGTTATCTGGCTACTGATTAACACTTAACTAGCACCTTTTTCATGTAGCACAGCAGTGACTTTGTAAATTTAAAAATTTCAGGGGACCACTTAATGTGGAATTAAAGTACAAGTGCAATATTTAAAATGCATGAAATTGTTTTACGCATTACAGCATTAACTAGCTCTTAATTTATGCAGTGCATGCCAGCGAAGGGCAATTAAAGTGTAGCAAGAAGAAAAATTATGGATCGCTACGTTGTCCTGTCTTTTCCTCTAGCGATGCTTTGGAAGGCTTTTGCTACGCTTCTATCTCAACTGCTGTTCTAGATTTAGGAGTAACTGGTAAGTTCTGAAGCTTGTTTGGCCCACAGAAATTGGCATTATGTTCAAGCTGAAACCATCTCCAACCAGTACCTCCCTTGAGACCCAATCAGCCACAGGGACTGGTCCAGAACTAGGCACAAAACCCAACCAGAGCCAATGAGTTGTCAAAAGACTTTTGATGGAGTTTTATTGGAAGTGATGTCAACCATGTCCTCTTTGGTAGCTAGCGAGGGTGTTCTCTTTTCCCCTGACAGGTGTGGTGTGCAGATGTGAGGTCGGGAACCACGGCAGCCATTTTGTAAGCACTCCAGAGCTGCAGGGGAGCCAGGTGTTTATTTCGGAGGAGAACAGCACCAGAGACCATATGGCAAGACAAAGAGAAACCGAACTCTGAGAGACAGTATTGGAGACACTGGATGGGACCTGTCTGAAGGTAGTCCGACCCCTGGACTTTCAGCTTAGCTTAGAGCCTACAAATATACTGCATGTTCCCACTGCCCTGCCTTTGTACATGCTGTTCCTTTTTACTGGAATGCTCTTTCATTCCTTCCTCATCCTTCAAGGCCAAGTCCAAGCGTCACCCATCCAAGAAGCTTGCCTTGAGCTGAACCATACTCCCCTCTTCTGGCCACTACTACCCCTTCCTTGAACTTCTCCTTCAGCATGAAGCATGCAGTCCTGTCGCGTGTGCCATGGATGATGTGCCTGTCCATCTCCTCTGCAAGGACCTAAGCTCTTGCTTCTGTCGCTGGCCCTGGTGTCACACCTGACACACTGGCTGTGCAAGGTGCCCCCAGCCAGTGGCTCATAAGGAACAGCAGCTCTATCTGGATGCAGACAGGACAGTCAAGAAAGCCTGAGCTATGGGCTTCTCAGCTAAAGCCAGACCATGAGGATCTGGCTAACTGCTGCAGTTGGGCGGCTGCCACGGCCCTGTGGCTGCCAGGGCCAAGGGACAACTGGAGATAAGAAGGGGAGGTGGACAGATACAAGCCTATTAAAATATTTGTCCCTCCTGTGTGTACACCTCACTTCTCTGGGTAAGCCTTCTTGCCCAAAGTCGAACACCAGGAAGGTCCAGGCTTCCCTGTCCCCTCCACACCATACCCACGGCCTCAGTGACAGACATGGGGCTGAGCTAAGATGACCCCCTTCGGGAAAAGATCCTGCCAAGCCACTCCAACTGGAGCCACTTGAGTCTTCCTTCCTGGTGGCCACTGGCCAATGGCCAAGTCCACCCATCCCTGGGCTTCAGTACAACAAAAAACAAAAACTAAAAACCTCTGCCAATTCTTAGCTATATATACCTGTAGACATTTTTTCCCATGCACTTATGCACATGTATGCATATATGCCCCCAAAAGATGTCTGATTACAGAAACAAGATTGCACTAGGGGAGTGGTTTGACAACTTTTAACATGTTTAGGACATCTTTGTGAACATTAGATATTAATGCACGTAGATACGTCTTTTTCTTTGCTGTATAATATTCCACAGCATGGCTAGCTCATTGTTAAACTCCTGGATATTTGGATTTTGGATATTTGGATATGATTAATAATGTTGTTAAGAACGTGCTACAGGTAGATTTCAAATAAATAGATAAAACATTGCTCCAATCAGTATAAATCACACACAATGGAAGCTAAAGGAGGACCTGTGTTAACTGTGTCTTGGTTTCAGTGCTCTGATAGTGTGACAGCTGAGGTCTTGCTGACTGTGGTGGGGCTGGCGCCTCTCAGGATTAGCCAGTTCCTAGAGCCAGCAGAGGTCCACAGCTCTCCTTTCAAATGCAAAGGAACCAGTACAGAGCTGGCCACAACTCTGATCATCTCTATATGGGGAGGAGTGATTTCAGGCTCCCAACCACCCCCCAGCCCCTACCCTGATCTCCCAGGGCCAGGTACCAGACACGTGGACCCTGCCCTTGCACCCCACAGGCCACTGAAATGATTCAGACTAGTCACTTCCAAACCTGTCCCTGCTGCCCGGGCCCCCCATTTCCCTTGGAAACCACAGTAAAAACTCTTAGTCCCCCTATGCTCCCCCGCTTTTCCTCTGTCCCCACCCGGACCTAAGGCTTCCCCATGAAGCCCCTCCCTGTGGCATGACACACCCTTCCCTCTTGGGTCCTGCGAGTGAACAAAGTATATTTCCAGTGGCAGTTGCCCTTGAATAATAATAAAGCCTGTATTTTAAAACTGACCCCAGCACTGACAAAGTGAACAAACATTTTCTTTTCCTCCCAAAGATTCTAGAATGCTTGGGGTTGTGAACTCATTCTGGGCAAATGTAAAGTGCTAAACGTGCCTGTTACTCAGGTCAGATCTACGAAAGAACTCCCTGCCAGTAAGCAAAGCCAGTCACCCGAATGACCCTGTTTCTGGGGCCTCTTGCAAGCAATGTGGTCAGCAGCAACCACAGCCCTGCGAGCTGATGCTTCAGAGAGCAGAGGCAGGGACAGAGGCCAGGCGGCCAGGCGGCCAGTGTCCCAACAGCTTAAGCCTTGAGGAATCCAACACCCCCAGGGCACCGCCCCACCCTTGACTGACGGAGGCCACGAGGCTTGCTCCAATCTCTAGCGCCTATCTTTCGGTCCCTGCAGACAGCTGATGTCACAGTCACCTGAAAGAGAGTGAGGCGGGGGTGACGGCCCTCTCTGCTGCCCCGGGCTCGCTCAGGCCGGGTGGTGACGCGGACATCCTGGCGGAGGGGCCAGCCCGGGTTTGCAGCTGCCTGCGGGAGCCGGAGCCTGTCAGCTCGAGCAGCATCGAGGGAAGACGTCTCTGACACAGAACCCAGGGGGAATTCGCGGAGGAGCTGGGCTGTCATTACTTATTAACAATGGGCCTGATCCCCAGCTGGGCGGGCCCAGGGAGACAGCCTCTGGGGAGTCTGCCCCCCCAAAGGGATTAACACTTTCAGGGAAGGAGGGGGCCGTAGAGGGGTGGACTGACACGTTCTTGCACACAAGAGGGGTCGGTCTTGAAGTCTCAGAGGCAGGGACGGCCCTTCCTGATTTCCCCTCCCCCCTCTGTCCCTGTTCTTCTGCCCCTGTGAGCAGGGGCAGCCACAGGACGGGGGAGGCTGTGGCGAGAGGCAAAGGACCCACAGCCAGGGCTAATGAGCGGCTCCGAGGAGGCCTGCCGGGCAGGAGGGCCGCAGCCTGAGCCGGGATGCAGGCAAAGCTGCGGAAGGTGGTCGGGCGAGCAGCTTGCTGCCTTCCTGTAGCCTGGCAGGCAGGCTCCGGGACCCCAGTGCTCCAGGGCTGGAGCACGCTGTCCAGCCGGGCAGTCTCAGGCAGCCTGGCGTCCACGAAAGCAGCAATGTTCTCGGGGGCTCTTAGGACCAGCCCTCGGGAAAGGGATGGAGGGGTGGGATAAGGGGCTCAACTGCGGAACAAGGCAGGTGTGCCTGCCGACCCCAGGGCTCTGAGCCGGGCTGAGCCAGCCGGGAGTCTGGCTGGGGGGCTTCCTGGCCACTGCCACAGCCCTGGCTGGCCGCTTCCTCGGCCTTAGGAGGGTTCGCTAAGGAAGGAGGGGGAGCACCCAGACAGGCCTGCACCTGCCACCCACAGATTGGGCCTGGTGGTCTCCTCTGAGACACTTTGTCATCTGTAAGAGCTGGCTGAGCCGGGGCACCCCCAGGAGTAGCTCCAGCCTCCTGGTGGTGCCACCTTGCCTAGGTGGTTCCAGTTTATTTGTGTCGAGGGGGAGCAGGCAATGTACGGTCCTTATGTGCTCTGTCACTTGAGGCATGCGGCAGGTAGGTTTCCTTCATGCTGGTAGAGGTGGGGGCCTACCTGGGGACAAGAGTTTAGGAGTGGCCAGTCAGCGTAAACGGGGATGCCGCCGGCATGGTTTGCTTGATTCCTGAGCAGCCCCGCACAAACCGCGACGCCGCTTTGGTGTGGGAGAAAGCGTCGCTGGAACCTGCCACCGCCACGTTTGCCTCGGGCAAACTTCCTTGCCAGGCGGCGCTGCTGGGACTCTTAAAAGGACAGGGAGCTGAGCGTCACGGAATTGACAGAACAAGCTCCGTGAGTGCTCTGCGCAGCTTGCTCAGAGCTTGGCCTGAAGACTTCCTGTCACAGCAGTCTGGCAGCGCAAGGTGCAGAGGGGCCTGATGCCTACAACCACCCTAATTACGGAGGATATGGAGATTTACCGGAAAGAACCTAATAGCTTTGCAGAACCAAATTAACTTCTGTTAATTTGCAACTAACTAAAACTCCACCCAGACCCTCTATGAAACCTAAACCATGCACATCCCCATGTCCCCACATCAGTACTCATATGTGGTCCATGTTTTCTCAGGGGGACGGTAGGGCCCTAATACTTGGTCCTTTGTCACAAGAAGTCGCAAAGACTATTTTCTTCTTTTTCTTATGAGTATATGCCTGCAGTGCATCATGGATCCATTCATTGCGGGGAGTCGGTACCTGCTGCACATAGCACATCTTAGTTCTTTTTTATCCTCTTTTCCTCTCTCCTCCCCATCTGCAAAAGATCTATTTCCCAGGTTCCTATTATCTGTCTTTCATTTTCTTAAACCTTTCCAAAACAGGCTGGTTCACAAACCAGAGCCTGATGGCCCAGGGAGAGGAGGGAGATAAGCAAATCAGCAGCCAGACACGTCTGCAGCTCTTCCTGTGCTTGTCAATGTCACAGCGGGGAAGCGTTTATTAAGGGCTGGTGCGCGCACAGGGACCGGGACAGACACGGCACTGAGCACACTGCACTGACGAAGTCCCTCGTGTCTCCGTGTTTACAGTTCGAGCTCGGTGACATCATGCTGTAACTAGCTTAGGAGCTCTCGCCAGCCACACGTGTCCTGCACACAATCACATAATCGACACAAAACACTTGGAAAGGGAGGGGTGCTTAGATAGAGAACACATATCTGATGACTTGGAATGCTAGTTGCCTACCAAAGAAGAGAAACTTGGGTTAAATCTCTCCCTACAGCCTGGCCCCCAAAAGGGTAGTGTCAAAGTTACTGATGAAAAGGTTGGTTGTTACCCTACCTAGTTGGACCTTTAGAGCCACTTGATACCCTAGGCTCACCAATAGCTGCCTACCTCGCTGCTTGCCGCTTGCTGCCAGAAACCCGGTTTCATTTTGCAACTGGGTAGCAATCATTCTTGGAAGGTGGGGTCAACCCCAGGAGATGACTCAACTACCATAGGTCACTCATCAGTAGACACCACTCTTCGATGATTTGGTTTAGAGATGTCCTTGTCCTGGCCAACAAAACCTAACAGGGATCCTGGTGGAAATTTTCTCGGAAATATCTTTCTCTCTGAAAAAAAGAATAAGGAGCTGGGGATTTAGCTCAGCAGCAAAGCGCCTGCCTGGCAAGCGCAAGGTCATGAGTTTGGTTCCCGGTACCGCAGAAAAACCAAAAAAAAAAAAAAAAAGAGTAAGGTTTAAAGAGAGAATTTCCACCACTATCTATCTACCTTCTTCCTGCCTTTAAATTCTCTGTAAGGATATGAGATGTCGGTGGAGCAGCAGCAGCCATTTTTTTACTGTGAGGAAATGACAGAGCAGAAAGGTAGAAAAAGCCTGAGTGTTTGGTAAGCTCTTTAACCACTCAATCTAAGGCCATTTGCCTCTGGACTTCTTTTTTTTTTGGTAGGAGAAATTGAACTCAGGACCTCGTGCTCACCAGGCAGGCACTGTGCCACTGAGCTATGTCCTTGGCCCACCTCTGGATTTCTTGTTATATAAAATCCTAATATAACCTTACTGTTTAAGTTGTTATGGAACCTGCTGAGAGCACCCTAACAGGTACAATCAGAATTTAGTAGTTGAGAAAGCTCAGGCCCAAAGAGGTTGGGTCAGAGAATTAGCGGCAGAGAGGTTCCAGTTTCATCCAGAGTGCTCTCCTTTGCCTCCGAATCTACAGAGTGCTCTCCTGGGGACTCCAAGACTGCCAGGAGGTGACACTGCCAGGGTTGTCTCCTGCCTCCTTGCCCAAGTCAAAGCAACATGGTTGGTTGTGCAAGCATGTGTGTGTATGTGCATATGTATGTTACTAAGGATTGAATCCAAGGCCTTTGCATTGAGCTACAGTCCCAACCCTTTTTATTTTGAGACAGGGTCTCGCTAAGTCACTAAGTTACCCAGGCTGGGCTGGAACTTGCAATCCTCCTGCCTCGGCCTCCCCAGGTGCTGAGATTCTAGGTGTGCACCACCACGCTCAGGTTAGGGCGGCTTTATATGAGTCACCTTATCGGCTTCTCACTATCATTCTGCTTGACACCAAAGGCAATGAGGCTTAAAAATATTTTAAAACCACTCTGACCACTTAATCCTTCAATTAACGATGGTCAGCTCTTTGCTTTACCGTTCAGAAAATGGTGAAGAAAACACCTTTTCTAAGAGAGAAGAGAGAGCAAGAGAATACTGTTTTCTTTCAAAGTTAAGCCCAGAGATTGCAGCAAACTGCTCCTTGGGCACTCAGACTATGGACACAAGCAGATGCGCTCCTGAAGCGGCTGCACCTTCCCCTTAGTCCCAGGGTCCCAGGCTCAGAGACACAACGAAGTTAGGCCAGATGGGGAGCCCCGAGGACTGCGCAAGAGCAAGACTCTGCCTCGGTTGGTTCTGCAAATGGCACAGCTACACTCACATCTGCTCTTGTCCTTGGCCGCCCCAGATTTCAGGACCACTTCTACTCCTAAGACCCGGCTTCTTGCTTCTCCGCTCCTCTCCAGGGCTGCAGGCGGGCTCCTGGCCGCTGATGCACACCCGCCAGCCTTGCTGAACTCTAAGCAAGAACACTGCATGTGTGTCTTGCCCAGAGTGCAGATTCCTAACCTAGTCAAAGGGGAGCAGGGCACCATAGCACACGCCTGTGATCCCAGTCCTTGGAGATGCTGAGGCAGGAGGAGCAAAAGTTCAAGCCCAGCCCCGGGCAATTTGGTGACTTACTGAGACCGTGGCTCAGAAGAAAAAAGGACGGGGGATGTGGCTCAGTGCAAAGGCCCTGGGTTCATTCCTCAGTACCAACACACACACACACACACACACACACACACTCACACACACTCACACACACAGTAACAGGGTCACAGAGTTAAATGACTCTTGTGGAGATGGAACCCATTCTCCTCAAAGTAAGGTTGAGCTTTGCAACTGCCCGCTGCCTACTCAGGCCCCCGCCCCAGCTTCCCCAGGGCTGCTTTCTCCTCCCCTTCTCTCCCCTCCTCCTGCCCTCCTTTGCTCTCACACTCAGTTTGCAGTGTCTACCCTTCCCCTTGTCTACTGTGCATAATAAGCGATCCGCAATTCTACTGGCTTCCAAAAAAAACCACCGGATTGGAGGTAGTCTCCCCTCTCAGAGACTCGGGACCAGAGGTATTTAGGGTCACAGATGTTCTCAGATTTGGGAATATCCGCATGTATATAACGAGTTATGTTGGAGATGGGACTCAAGTCTAAACTGGAAATTGGTGTGTGTTTCTTGTATACCTTCTACTCACAGACTGAGGGTGATTTTATACAGTAGCTCAAATAATTTTGTGCGTGGAGTAGTTCACGCACATCATACCATCGGACTTGCGTCATGTTGATGATGCTCAAAATATTTCAGATTTTGACAGACACCATAGTACATGCCAGTAATTTCAGATACTCAGAAGGTTGAGGCAGGAGGATCACAAGTTCAAGGCCAGCCTGGGCAACTTAGTGATTTGGTGAGACCCTGTCTCAAAATACAAAATAAAAAAAGGGCTGGGAATATATAACTCAGTGGTAGGGCACCCCTGGGTTCATCCCCAGTACTGCAAAACAAAACAAAACAAAAACCTCAGATTTTGGAGGGTTTTGGCTTTTGGATTCTCGTTTAGGGACGCTCAACCTGTGCGTCCCACAACTTGTGGAGTCAAAATTCTCGCAGGGCTCTGCTGCTAGGATCTCTCCCCCTCCATGCGACACATGTTGGGGACATTCCACATGGTAGCTGGCAACCTGGTTGCTAGGCAGGCAGGGTCCTGCTTCCGGCCACCTCAGGGCCTCTGCTGTGCTCCTCTAGGGGGCGAGTCCTCTTCTTGCCATGTGCTCTCACAGTGACAGTCCCCAGAGACAGGAAGCAGAAGCTGCGTCGTGTGGCCTCTGCCTTACGCTATTGGTCAAAGCTGTCCACCCAGATTGGAGCTCAGGCTCGACCTCCAGGAGGGTGTAAGCATTGGTGGGAGTGTTTAATCCGCCGCATCTTCTGTCTGCTAGGGATTTTGAGAGATGTCTTTGAACTACAGGTACCATAACACAAGCACCGTCGTCCCTTTGATTTTCATTTCTGCTGGGTCATGCCCATATCCAGGGATGACTTCCCGGTTTCCTGAAGTTATAAGGTAAACTTTGCTTGACATTCTAATAGGGTCAGCCAGCAGGGGTGGGGACATAGAAACAGGGAAAGCCAGAGCTGCTCTTAGGAGGTAATGTTGGATCTTTAACCACTCAGGAAATGCAGATAAAAGCTATCCTGAGATTCCAGCTCACCTCAGTTGTAATGGCTGTCATCAAGGATCCAGAAAACAATAAATACTGGTGAGGATTCGGGGTAGGTGGGACCCTTCTACACCGTGGGTGGGAATGTCAATTAGTAGAGCTGTGGAAATCCGTATCTCCTCAAAATGCTAAAAATAGACCTACCATTGGACCTACCTGTACCACTCCTTGGTAGGTACCCGAAGGTGTTCAGGGCAGCACACCATAGGGTCCCCTGCTTACCCAGGTTTACTGCAGCAAGATTCCTGATAGTCCAGATGTGGGACCAGCCTAGGTGGCCATGGAGACATGAGCGATAGAGGAAATGTGGCACATATACACAGTGGAGGGTTAGTCAGCCATAAGAAGGAACGAAATTCTGCCATTTGCGGGAAAAAAGAAAATGGATGGATGTGGAGGCCACCATGTTGAATGAGCTAAGCCAGACTCAGGAAAATAAATATGGCACGTTCTCCCGACTGTGTGTGATCTAAATAAGATGACAAGGAAGCAGAAGGGAGACGATTATTAGACAAGGGGACAGGAACACGGGAGTGTAAAGTGGGTCATAAGGGAGTGAATTTGAGCGAAATATATGCATGGAAATTGCCCCAAATTACAAAACTGGGGGGAAAGCAGGGCAAGGAGAGTAATCAGGGGTGAAACGGTCAAAATATGCTATGTACATGTACAAATTCGCCAAAACAAAAACCATTCATTGGTACAACCAGTAAAAAAGAGTTGGGGGGAAAAAAGAAACAAAAACAGGTCCTGATGGGTGGGGTGTGGTCCAGGAGGGAAGAGCCTGAGGTGCAGAGGCCTGGGCCAGGTGAAGTGGGGGCCGCAGAGAGAAAGGACTCTGAGGTTGTCTTGGTCTGAGTTCCCCCATAAGCAGACCCTGAAGCACAGACTGGGGTGCAGGGAGTTTGCTCAAGAGGCGATCCTAGGAAGTGCGGAGCCGGGCTGGGGCAGTGGGACAAGGAAGGCTGAGAAAGCAAGAAAGGCCGCGCCAAGGGGTGGGCTGTGGGGGTGTAGAACAGTTGGGGCCCCAGGAGGCTGAAGACCAGCGACCTGAGCCATGGATGCGTCTGGGATCAAGAACTGTCCCTGGGGTGTTAACGGCCCCAGCATCCTCAGAGACCACTTTCGCACTGGTGACAGTCCTAGGAAACAGTCCCTATGTCCAGGAGTTCTTTTGGTGGCTTCCAGGGAGCCCCCAGGGAGTGCGGCCAGGGCCCTGCCAGGGCCTGCCTAGTTCCACGAGGAATCCTAATTCCCTTGACAGTGGGGTGTTCGGGGGCCTCTGCCTTGCACACGCCTCCAGCAGGTGCCTCATGCTGTAGTCCACTGGAAGCCAGCAGCCTGGATGTGCAAGGGCATCCCCTCCTCCACCTCCCCGGGAATCCCTCAACACCACCCTCGAGGCCCATGAAGGCTTGGGAGCAGGGGAGATTTCTCGCTGGGCCCGTGACGGAGGCTAACTCCTAAGCCAAGTTCAGCTCTGCATGTAGGTGGGGACCAGTGGCGGGCACAGCCAGCCCAATCTTTTTTCTTGCTGCACAGATCCTGGGAATAAGAGACAGGAAAGAACAGCCTTGGGGACCCCCTGCCCCCACCTTGTGTCTTCAGGATTTCCTTGGCCACAGACCACATCCAGTCAGCCACTTTGCTCACCCTTTGAGGGCACCATTTTTCCAGCCAGCCCCTGAGCAGAGGTCTCTGTCTCCCCAGATCCTCACCACTGGCATGGCAGAAAGGGTGCTGGGTGGTAAGATCTGCTCCCTGGGTTCCAGGCCCTTTCTCTGCCATCCCCGGCAGTATGATCTAGAGGAGCTCACCTGAGCCCCCGGAGTGTGCTTCCCCGATGAGGGACCACAGCCCAGGCTTGGTAGATTCTAGGAGTCTGTCATTTGTGATTCCAGGGAAAGGCAGCCAGCTGATGCCTGGCCGTGGACACAGAGGGGCAAGGCACTATGGGAATGAAAGCCAATGTGTGGCAATGGCCGCTGTGGCCATGCAGAGTACTCCACAGGAAGCAGAGGTGGCCTCCGTTTATTCTCTTTCCACAGGTGCCTCCATTCCATGTACCCTCGTCCTGCCACACTCTCTTTAGCTGCATCCGGTGCCTTTGCTTACTCCATGAAACCCATGCTGAGACCACTTTTTCCTTCTTCTCAGATCCTCAGCCTCGTCCAGATGCCCTGAGATGCCCTGGCCAGGAGCAACATAGCCAGGCCTCCGTGCACCAGTTCATGTTCCCCACTGTCACGCTGCTGGGCTTACTGCGCCAATTGTCGCCCATTAGCAACCCTTTCCAACTGTTCTAGAATCATTTGTAGGCTGCCTTCCAGGATGCTTTTGGCTACATGGAACAGAAACTCCCAAGTCAAAATAATAAGGGAATTTATTAACTTATAACTAGAAACCCCAAGGCAAGAAGAGCCCTGAAGTGGGTGCTTTAAGGCTCCTCTCTGGTGATCCTCTGGGTTCTGCCCTCCTTGGTATGCGTGTCCATTTCAACCTCCAACTGGTTCCAAAAAGGCTGCTGCAGTTCCAGGCATCACATGCATACATACAATCTCTGTGTTATGGTTTGTGTCTGGATGTCCCCACAAAGCCTCATGTGGTCATCAGGGGGCGAGCTTTTTTGGAGATAGCTGAATCTAGAGCTTGTGACTGGTTCATTGTCTAGTGCCTGGATTAGGGGTGTGAGTGGTACACCCACTCTAAGGCCGGTAGCCTGCATACAATATAAGAAAGGGAGAGGGGCTTGTCCCCCCCCCACTCTTTGCTTTTGTTGCTTTTGCTATTTTCTGCCACCATGAATGGTTGCCCCTCAGCCACACCACCCTGCTTTAGAGCCAGCTGATTATGGACTGAAACCTCCACAAACTGTGAGCTAAATAAACCTTTCCCCCTATAACTTTGGGTGTCGGGTATCTTGTCTCAGCAATGAGAAAAGTAACCAAGCCACTCTGGTAGAAAAGTAACCAAGACACTGTCCCTTTCAGCCATGAATGATGTTCAAAACATTCAACAACAGGTACAGCAGAGAGCTGACCAGTAAGAAAAGACTCCAGATATCCTGGATTGGGCTGCCATTATACAGTAAGTCCCTCACTTGTGAGTATTCGAGTTGTAAATTTTCACAGATACAAACAGACCTTGCATTACGAACGTTCACAGTTGTGAACAAATCTCGGAAGCGGCTCACGTGTCTGCCAGAGATTATCTCAGTTGTGCTGCTGTGCGCTTACTGTACAGTGTGACAGTGTACAGTAGTACAGCGCTCAATCAGAGCCCAGGATGCCCCGGAGCAAGAGGAAAGGTAGTGGTCACGTGGAGGGGCATACGAGAAGCGCAAAGCAATATGCACTGTATATTTGTGTCAAAGGTGTATAAGACTCACCTTGTCAGACTCAGGAACCAATCCGACTTATGAAAGTTCTCCTGGGACAGAACTCCTCCGTAATTGGAGCACTTGCTGTAGTTTGAACCTGAAATGTCTCCCATGGCCCATATGCTAAGAGTTGGTGGCCAGTCTGTGGCACTACTGGGAGGCGGTGGAACCTTTTGAAGCTGGGGCCTGGTAGAAGGAAGTTGGGCCTTCGCGGGCTGCCGTTGAAGGGATGCTGGGACCCTGGCTCCTTCCTCTTTCCTTTTCCTTCCTGAATGCCACGAGGGCAGCAATCTCCTTTATCACACACTCCCTGCTACAAGGTGCTGCCTCACCGCAGGCCCCAAGACAACAGAACCCATAACCATGGACTGCAAACACAAGCCAAAATAAACCTTTCCCGCCTTTTCCATTGTTTCTCTCAGAATTTGTCACGGAAAGCTGGCTAACACACCTGCTGATATCATGGGGGCCTCCAGGCTCACCTTTCCCCGCAAGAAGAGTGGATCCCCTTGGACACAGTGAGCTCCTGGGCCGACCCTGGGCCTCATGACCCTACCCTTCCTCGTGACAGTTCTTGGGTTATCTTTGCTTGGGTTATCTTTGCTTGGGTTAGGATGGTGAGCATTTGCCTCTGAACTGGATGTGTTACCCCTTTTCCTGGAGGGCCATCTGAATTCGATTCAGGTTCTGCTAGCAGGTTGGAGGGAAGCTGTCAATCGGATCTGATTCCCAGGTTCCCAAAGACAGCTGTCGCCCTCCAAAATCACAGGCTCCCAAGTGCCAGGCTCAGGTTCACGGCCGGATCTGACCTGGGCAGCTCGTTTTCACACCCCTGCTTCTTTCTGCAGTGATAATTGCTTCATGCTTCTTCCAAGATCGATCTTTATAATCTCTGCAAAGTATGAAATGAGTACTCTGCAGGTCAGTGAGGCCCATTGCATGGATGGATAAGCTGAACCCTTGGAAATGGGTCATTCTGGGGAGCCTAGGGTTAGGGTACTAGAGGGGTGCTGGTCACCAAACACGTGGTGACACTCACAGCCTGCCCCTTAGTCACCTCCCTTCTCCTCGGGCTGAGTGTGGCCAGGCTGAGGGCCAGGAGGCTGCTTACAGCCTGCGGATCTCATCTTTTCTACCTGGCTGGCTCTGCAGCACCAATCAGATATCGGGCTGTTCCCGTGGCAGGGGCATGATGGATTCCCCCATTACTCGATATCGGCGCTTTTGTTAGTTTGCATTTTATGCAATGCCTTTCCTCTCGGCAACTCAAGGCCTTTTGCAGAGTCTTATGTAATAGAAAATAATTCTGCAAGGTGGCAAACCAGACAAGGCCAGAATACAGAAACTACATTTCTCATGTGCATACACAGCAGCCCTGCTGGGGCCCGTGTGTTGGGACAGTGACATTTGTGGCACTACCAGGCAACAAGAGAGGACAGACACAAGCAAAGAGGAATGCACTTGTCTTTGCTGAGCTCCAAGGAGACCTCTTCCCTGCACTTGGGCCTCTGGCTTGTAACTAAGAAAAGGAACAGGGCCTGGGATATAGCTCAGTGGCACAAGCACCTGCCTGGCAGGAAAAGGAGAGACTTTTAAGAAAAAGAGAGGCGAGGGACAAAGGAATGGAGCAGTGAATCCAAGGAGAAGCCGGTGAGCACAGGAAAAGGTGCTCAGCAACACTGGTCACCCAGGAAATGTGCAATCAAACACCCCCCCATGCCAATATGGCAAAATAGAGCAAACCAAGCTGATAATACTCAGTGGTAGTCAAGATGAGGAGCAACTGGAACTTCATAGGCTGCTGAGGGGTATACAATTTGATACAGCCATGTGAAAAATTATCTGGTAACCACCAAAGCTGAACAGAGGCTTACCCCGTGACCAGGCCCAGGAGTTTTTCTCCTGGGTAAATACCCACAGATAAGCACTTCATATTCCCCCTGAAATCTGCAAAATGGTATCTATCACAGCACTACTCAGAGTACCCCAAATTTGAGATTACCCGCCCTAATGTCCATCAGAAATAGAATAGATAAATTGTGGTATAGTTATACCAGGGAATATTATACAGCAACGAAAAGGACAGCTATTTCATACAATAGCATGCACCCTTCACATTCCTAATATGGAAAGAAGACAAGTACAAAACAGTATATTCTGCATCATTTCAATTTTAGCAAGCCCAAGACAAGACGCAGGTAATCTATGGTGATAGAAATCATAAAAATGGTGGCCTACTGACTGGGAGATGTGAAGGTATCATCTAGATATTGTTGATGGTCAAATCTTGACCCAGCAATGGTTAGCAGGTGAGTTGACTTTGTACACCTGCACTGAGCGATGCACTCATGATTTGCTCCCATACTACCCATACGTTGTACATTTAAAAGATTTATAATAAGGAGGGGAAATAGGAGGAAGAAGAGAGAGGGAAATCCAGAATTGCCCCCACTGTGAACAGGCTAGACAATGATGACTGTCTTGCAATCAAGTTGTTCATTTGTCTAATAGGACTGCCATCCACATGTCCATCTGCTGGTGCCACCAGGGTGAGTGTCCTTTTTTTTTTTTTTTTCTGGTTCTCAGCTTTCTATCAAAGTTTGTAGATCAAACTTTCATAAGAAGAGAAGTTTCTATTTAGAGTAAGGCCAAGGGTACTAGAGATTTATGAGTTCATTCAGACTTCATTCATTCATTCAGGCAGACAGGAAGAACTAGGATGTGATTCCTGAAGTCTTTGACAGAGATGTTCGTTTCTCCATAGGTTCTCATCAGCAGCGAGACTTTTCAGCCCATCTGGGGTAAAAGCCAGAGGGGCAGGTGGGGCCCACTACTGCTCTAAAGCTGTCTCGGCTCAAGTGGCCCCCCAAGCCTCCATTGGGAAGCTAATGCCTGCTGGAGTGCAGGTGGTAAGGGAGTGGCAACCTTGAAATAAGATGTATGCATTGCTCACCGCAGCTGTAACAACAGAGCCTAGATAACAGAAATGTATGTGTCCAAGTTCTGGAGGCCAGAAGTCTGAGATCAAGGCTTTGGCAGGGTTGGCTCCTTCTGAGGCTCCAGAAGGAAAACCTGCTGCATGCCTGTCTAGAGCTTTTGGGAACTTCCCGGCAGTCTTTGGCATTCCTTGGCTTATCTCTGCACCATGTTCGTGCCCGTGTCTGCCTCTGAAAACACACACTGAAGATGTAATTTGGACTTGGTGACCCTGTGAAGACCCTGTCTCTGAATAAGCTCACGTCTGAGGTGCCTGGGTTAGGATTGCGACAGAGATTTGGGGGGACACAATTCAGACACATTGGAGGGGAGGACTCCATCTTGGCAGCCCTGCCCCACAGGGTCTGGGCACAACCCGTGGAAAGGGAAGCTTCTGAGGTGTTCTGTACCCGCTTCCACATGGATGAGGGAGAGCGGATGAATGGTTTCCCAGGGCTGGAATGAGTACAAACTAGGACTGGACCCTTCCAGCTGCAGCCACACCTTAGGAGATAGTCTAGTTCTGTCCACAGCACCACTCTCTCATCCTATGACACTGACTCGGTTTCTTTAGGTTCTCCAGCCTCAGTTTCCCCATTTTCAGCATTGTCACAGGGCTCGGCTTGGATGGCACAGCTAAGGGAATTATACTGGGCTGGGTGCCTGGTGCACAGTCCTCGAAAGGACTTGAAGTTTGGTCCTAGGAAGACAGTGAAGAAGGGCAGAGCCCCTGAGCGGGAGCTTCAGTAGCTACAGAGAGAACACCCTGGAAAAGAGTAAGCAGCTTCTCCACATCATGCAGGGAAATGCTTTCTAAAATGCAAACAAGGTAAAGGGTTGAAGGTGCGAAGTACCTCTCTCTCCAACAACCCCCAGCCCTCTAGGCCCACATCCCTAGGATTTTCCAAAACATCTTATAATATCTATGTATCGCTTTGTTCTGGGTTTTGGTGCTGAGGATTGAAGCCAGGGCCTCACACATGCTGGGAAATGCTCTACCGCTGAGCCCACATCCCCAGCCCTTTTTACTTTATTTTGAGACAAGATTTCACTAAGTTGCCCAGATGGGACTGCAGCTCATGATCCTCCTGCTTCAGCCTCCCGAGCTCTGGGATTGCAGGTGGGTGCCACCCGTACCCACTTAATGCTAGATATACTTTAAAAAGAATTTTTACTCATGCAAATGGGCCCACCACAGATGGTGTGGCACTCCACCCAGATCCCCTGGGTCACCTCCACCCAGCTCGAGGCACCCGCAGACCTCCCACTCAAAGTCTACCTCTTCCTGTATCTATCTATAGGAGGCCCCTCTCTGGCTGAGCAGCGTGCCTGCTCACTCTGAGGGTCAGCCAGAAAGGCCAGGAAATGAAGACCCCTCTAGCGACGGCCAGGCATTGGTGGATAAATACCCCAGCTTGTTCCTCGGTGGCATGATTCTGGGTTGTGTGCTCCACGAGGTCCCTCAGAGAGCTCCCTGGGACTGAGCCCAGGCTGCCTCCTGTGATAAACTGCTGGTCCACACAGCCGTTCCTGCCTTCTCGTCCGCCTCACCTCAGTGTGCTTCCTGGGTCACCTCTCGAGTTGGGATTTGCATCCAAATTCTTACCTTCAGGTCTGGTCCCAAAGAGAACAGGGATGATACAGTCACACACTGCTCTGCACCTAATTAACTTTTTTCAGCCAGCATATGGGTTGCAGATCTCCCCCTATGAGCACATCCTGAAGGGGCATTAATTGTCCCATAATCTGGGTCACCACGGTTAACTTGCCAGTGCCCTCCCAGTGAACATGTAGGTTGCTTCCGGTTTTATGCCATGACAAACAATGGGGCAAGCGAGCAGCCTCCTCTGTGTATCTTTCCGGACATGGCCAGGTATGACAGAGAAGTTTCTAGAAGTAGAATTGGTAGCCAAAAGGTAAGAGGACGATTTGACTAGAACCAGGGTGGGAGCTCCAGCGCTCAGTGTGGAGGTGACCAGAGTAGAGTAAAGAGCAAGCCTGGGCGAGCGACTTGCGCCGGGAGACCCTGTTTGCCGGTGTGTGTGAGGACAACCACCCACCTGGCCACTGTCCCCAAAGGTCCTTGTGCATTTTAGGGTGACGTCTGCTCCAGCAGGAGGATATTGCACCGGCCTGTCTGTCTCCCTGAAAAGCCTCTCACATGCTCATGCTTCGCTGCCACCTTTATGCCACAGGTAGTTGTTTTTTTTAAGCAGAAGTCCCCAATTTTCGGATGAAAAACAACTTGTTTTGAGAGCACGCACTCCCAAGATCTTCAGGCTCTTACTTCAGGCTTACCGCTGAGAAGAAACGAGTTTTAAGGTGGGAGGAAACAATGAGGAGGCTGGGAGCACATCCGCGGGGCACGCAGGGAGTGTTTTCTATAATTTGGGCTCTGCCCACTCACAAGCGCTTACCGTGTTTACCTGATCATCAGCGTGCTCGGAAAACAAATTTTAAAAGCATCAAAATACTTCTTTGTTCTCCTCTCCAGTTATTTGCTGCCTACTGGCTGTCTACTTGATCTTGTCTCATGATGCAGAGAAAGATGCCCCAGATCTAGCCCTGAGGACTTGAAGTATTGGAGAGATGAGATAACAAAAGTTTGAAGTGGCAATAGTGACAGCTGCCCCGAAAGCCAGGCTCGTTGGTGGAGGGTAAGGCAGGGAGACTCCCTTCTCTTGCTTTCCCTGTTTGTTTCCATTGTTTTCCTTTGTCCTTGGGGGTGGGAATCAGCCATGAATGTCCTCAGTAGAAGGTTGGGGAAGGAACAAGATCTGTGAAGCTTCTAAAGAGAAGAGTGGGTGTTGTAGTCAGGGTTTGCAAGGGAGTAGATTTAATACAGGACACATCATTTACAGGATTATTTTATAATAGTCCCCCAAAGAGTCAAATACAGAAGAGTGTAGGAAATCTGCCCACACACTAGAGACCCAAAGAATGCAGCTGAGGGCCTGGATCCCACGGCAACGTCCTGCATGAGTCCAGCTGAAGACCGACAGCCCATGGCAATGTCTTCCATGAGTCCAACTGGAGGCCAAGAGCCCATGACAGCGTCTTGTGCAGGTCTATTTCACGCATCTGCACTGGGAAGGCCCCAAGGTCAGTGGTGGAAGCTAGAAAGTCTGTGCCCGCAGGATGAAGGATCTGTGCCGGCAGGCTGAGGGATCTGCACTGGAGCCAGGAAGCGACACTCAAGGTAAAGACCAGAGCTCCCTTGAAAAGAACCACAGCCATCCTCAACAACAACAAGGACTTGAGCTCCCCTGAGGATGAGAACAGCAGAGTTCATATCAAGAGAGCCAGCTTGAGAAGCTTCTCCAGGAGAATCAACAGCACAGCATCTTCCCCTCCAGTTCTCCTTTTACTCTGTTGGCAACAGTCCTCAGGTGGGCCTTCCACACCCAGCACCACGCCGACTCAGCTCAGCTGGGGGTTACAGGCTGACCATTACTTAATCCACCACAGTGGGTATTTTGTTGACTGTGTTTCTGTGGAAATAAAGTGTGAGTCACACACACACACACACACACACACACACACACACACACACACATACAGAGCACTGATTTGAGATTGCAGAGCCCAGGCCCTGCCCCTACCCACCTTCACCTACCCTCAGGCTGCCCAGAGACAGTCCCACTCGTACTGTGTGAGTCACAGGGCCCAGAGGGAAACACTGGGAGAAGAATCTGGTCCTCCCTTGCTTGTGAACAGAACTTGGAAGTCACTTTTCTTCCTTCCTTCTTTCTGCAGTGCCGGGAATGGAACCCAGAGCCTCGCACGTGCTAAGTAAGTGCTCTACCACTGAGCTGCATCCCAGCCCCCGGGATGTCAGATTTTGACTTTGTTGCAAAACGTGTGCAGTTCCAACGAGGGATGCAGACAGAAGTGCCCAAGAGGGACTAACATCTGACCAGACTTCTTATTTACTAAATGCTTACCCATGCCCACCTGGATCATCAAATGGGCCTAGGTTCTCTGCCTCAATCTCCAAGGAAGGCCAGGGCCCAAAGGATGTATCTGAGGACTCTCAGCCATGCCTGGTCCCCAGGCAACTGCTATTCCCTTCCTTGCCCAGCTCCTGCTGCCTCTGGGCCCTCGGCAGCTCCCATGCCTCCATCCTGCTCCCCAGAAAGGGGTAGTGACAATGGTCGTGAGCCAGACTTAGAGCCTGATGGCCTGGATCAGCTCTGAGAACTTGGACAAGTTATTTAGTCGTCTTTGTCCCTCAGTTCCCAAGTCTGAACATAACAGTGTCTATTTCATTTGGTTGTTTTGAGAGTTGCTACTTGGGAACAACAGTGCTTGGCTCACGGTTTAAACACTAAAGCAGTTTGTAACTCTGTATTGTCTGTACTGTGCTTGTGATATGTTGTAAAATGTTGTATGTCTGTTAATGTTTCCCTCCTTTTATCTTTAAAATAAAAAAAATAAAAAATAAAATAACAACAACAACAACAAAAAAACACACTAAAGCAGTAATTGTTAAATACGCACAACTGTGCATTCCTTTCTGCCCTTATGACACCCTCTGACGAAGGCACTGTGCTCACCCATCTCACAGCTGAGTGACTTAAAGAAATTAGCACTCCCTTCATGTACAACAAAGTTTTGTGGGGGAGTGGTACTGGGGATTGAACCCAGGACCTTTCCACTGAGCTATATTCCCAGCCCTTTATTTTAAAATTTTGAGACAGAGTGTTGCTATGTTGCCCACACTGGCCTGGAATTTGCAGTCCTCCTGCCTCAGCCTCCTGAGTAGCTAGGATTACAGCCGTATGCCACCATGCCCAGCTCAGCAAAAGTATTTTAAAGGAGACTAGAATTCCTGTGTGTTACTCTCTGAGTCATCCTGCTCTAGCTTAGCTAGAGACACTTGCCTCTACCACTATGGAAAGCAGTATGGAGGTTCTTCAAGAAATTAAGAATCTAGCACTCCCACTTCTGGGTATGTACCCAAAGGAGTTGAAGGTAGGATCTCAAAGAAATATTTACACACCCACGTTCTGGCAGCAGTACCTGAATATCCACTGGTGATGAACAAAATATGGTAAATACTGTGATCATTCAATATTCATATCAAAATGGAATCGCTGTGTCAAATTGACAACGTGGAGCCAGGTGACCACGAAGGAGGGGCCCTCCCGCACAGAGGCCTGTGACAGAAGCTATGCAAGGAATTCAGCAAAACCCCAGTATTCCCAGCGAGCGGGCACCACTCGCCTAGCAACGGCTGTGTGCCCCGATGAGCCGAGGCTTTGTCCCCAAACAGCTTGCGTGGAAGATTGACTCCTTTTTATCATATTTGATTCATTACGTTTATCGGTACATTTTAAATATACATAATGATCACTTTCATCATAGGGACTTTGTACCTGTACATGACTTACCACAATTCCTTTTTCCCCCATTCCCCTGTCCTCCCTTAAACTCCTGTTCCCCTCCTTATTTACAAAGCTTTGTTTCCACTTTTTTCTGCTTTTCTCATTTTTTTCCTTCCCTTACTTCCTCCCCCTGCCCCTGTTCCCCTTCCCAATCCAGTATTTTCTTCCTGTTTCACAGTATCTAGTATATGTTGTCCTTTTCATCTTTCAAAGCTTCGCCTCTGCTCCACTCACCGGCTGTCCCTGTCGCCCACCACAGCGTGGATTACAATTCCCTGTCATTCCCCAAGGCACTCTGCTTCAGACAGTCATCTGTCTGTCGCTCAATTTAGGTGGACAATACATAGAATGGAATACTATTCAGCCTTAAAAACAAGGGAAATCCTGTCACACACAACACCTCAGGTAACGTTTGAGGGCCTTGTGCTCAGTGCAGTAAACCAGGCACTGCCTGGTTCCTCTTCTATGAAGAATTCATAGTAGTCAAATTCTCAGAAACGAGAGGAACAGTGGTTTCCAGGGATGGAGGAGGAAGGACAATGGGGGATTAGTGTTTGCTGGGTACAGAGTTTCAGTTTTGCAAGATGAAAAAGTTCTAGAGATTTACTTCACTGTGATGTGAATATACTTAACATTATTGAACTGTACACTGGAAAAGGGTTGAAATGGTAAGCTTTACTTCTGTTTTTATCATAACTGAACATGTTTTAAATAAAATAAACACTGCTGCTTCTGAAGTGCTCAGCCTTTAACTCGCCTCAGACTCCGCGTGATTGTGCGGAAGGCTTCTTTGTGGAGCACAAGTGCGGGCACCCTAGAGCTGCCCCGGTGGGCAATGGCCGAGTCTTCCCAAGGCTGTTGCTGAGCAGGGCCTCTTTGTACCTTCTTTCCCCAGCCATGCATGGTTCAGGGCTTCCTCACGTCTGGGGGCCTCAGGACCCTTTCAAAATCTCATAAAAGCTGCCACCTCTCCTCATCTTCACACCCCAAGTGCACATAGGCATCAGCGCATACTTTTCTTTATGAGTCAGAGGGTTCTGAGACAGCTTGGGGCCTCTCCGTGGTCCTCTGAGATCCCTAAGCCCCTGTGCATCACAGAACTTCCCTTGATCAGCCCAGAGATGTCACTGTTAGTTCCTTCTTTTCCTTCCCTGTGAAACCAAAGAAGGGCTGTATGTGATGTCTAATCCCACCTGAATGGTACTGTATTATCTATATGATAATTCACTCTAAAACATTTCTATGTGTACAAAGTGTGTGTGTGTGTGTGTGTGTGTGTGTGTGTGTGTAAGTATACTTACTTTGGGTGGTTAGTTAGCATTTGAAAAACCCTAATAGGAATCTGTGATAGTTAAGCTTAATTGTATCTCCCTTGACCAGTCTGGCAGCCACCCAGGGGATGGGTGGCGCACACTGCTGGGTGTGTCTGGGTGCATCACGAAGGCATCACCTTGAATACTATATCTGGCCCCTTCCTCCGTGGCATTGTTCCTCTGCTGTTTCCTGGCTGCCATGAGCTAAGCATCTGTGCTCTGCCACACCCTTCCGCCATGATGGTTCTGCCTTGGAGCCAGCCTACCCTGGACTGAAAACCTCCGAAACTATGAGTCAATATAAGCCTCTCTTCCCTAAACTGCAGGTATTGGGCATTTCATTCCAGTGATAGGAAAGTGACTGATACAGAATCCATAGTCCACGTCAAATATCCATATCTAAGTTGACCCCAGAGGATGCCTTAATTAGCATAGTGATCTTCGAAATACTCAGATACATAGTTTAAGACAGTGGGCTCCACGCCTTGGCAGTGACAAGGCCAGTGCAGCCTCCTGGCATCTCCTGAGCAGTATTCTAATTTGGAGTTCCATTGGGTCCTCTGTCACCTCCCTGTTTTCAGAGGACCATGCTGCCTCATCCACCCAGAAATTTGGCAGCTTCTGCCAAGAGAATATCATTGCACCTGTCTTGAGCGAATACTGCATGCAAAATGCCTATCAGAGGGCCTGAAGATAGAGTGGGGATGTTTCCAAGTCTACGGAAACAGATTACATCACCTTCCTTGTATCTGCTTCCTACCAAATGATCAGATGGCTGGTCAAATTCCAGCTGAGGGTTGCTTTCGTCCTAACTCACCACCTGCAGTGAGTCGCAGGAAACGACAGGCACAGCCCCTGCCTGTGCCCCTGGGATATTGCCAGTCCAGTTTGGGGATGCGCGTGGCAGCCAAAGGCTTTGCTGTATTCAGGACTTCAACTGTGTCATCCAGACTCAGTTTCTTCCTTTCTTTCCTCCCGGCTCTGGCTGTCTTCTGTTGCTGGCTTCATTCTCGGGCTCCCTGGTGATGACAAGATGGTGGTCACATCTTCTCATTTTGCTCTGGTTGAAGTTTGGCATGGAAAATCAAGAGCACATTTTCCTGAAGTCTCTAACAGAAATCTCCAGAGTGAATCTGATTGCCTCTTTAGCTTGACTTCGATCATGTGGCCATTCCTGGCCCAGTCACTGTTGCTATAGAAAAGATATTCTCATGGGTCACACCGCACTCCAGGTAGAGCTGTCAGCTCCACCACAACCACGTGGCCTGAGGGTACTTAGGGGTGATCAGGAGATTAAAGGTGGCTGCAAAGGCTTTGCCACTCACTCCACAGATACAGTCCATTTCCTGCTCCCTTGAACACAGGTGAGCCCTGTGCCTTCTTTTGACCAGTAAAACATGGTGGATATGACACTATGTAAATTTCAAGAGTGGACCTTAAGAAATCTGTGGATTCCGTTTTCCCATGTTTAAAACACACCCTCAGCTAGGTACGGTGGCACACACCTATAACTCCAGCACTCAGGAGGCTGAGGCAGGGGGATCGCTGCAAGTTCAAGGCCAGCCTGGGCTATACTGTGAAGTCCTGTGTCAAAATAACAACAAAAAGCCACCTTCATGGAATGCTTTGAGGAAGCTCCAGCGGCCATGTGGAGAGGCCCTTGTGAGGGAGGATCAAGGTACTCTGGCCAGTGCCCACCACAGATTTTCCAGCTAGGACCAGCACTTTTTGCCAGCCATGTGGATAATGCCCTCTTGGAAAGCCCAGGCCAGGTAATCCTCCTGATGACTGCAGCACCAAAGGGGGACTGCGTGGAACAGGGGAACCCCATGAAGCAGAAGAACCACCCAGCTGAGCCAAGGAAGCTCACAGAACCATGAGCAATAATGAATTGTTATCGTTTGGAGTCCTGAGGTCACAGAAAAACATGTTACACAACCATAGACTGATGCTACAGGGCAGCTCCTAGTATGATTTGAATATTTGTGTCCACCTTAAAATTGGTGTTGAGACTTAATCCTCAATGAAATAGTATTAAGAGATAAGGCCACTTAGGAGCTGATTAGGCCATGAGGGCTGTGCCCACATGGATGGGATTAGCACCTCATAAAGGGGCCTGAAAGGGTGGGTTCATCCTTCTGCCATGTAAGGACACAGCACCCTTCCCTTTTGAGGGTGCAGCAGTAAGGCACCACCTCGGAAGCAGAGAGCATTCCTCACTAGGCACAAAACCTGCCAGCATCTTGGTCTTCAGCTTCCCAACCTCCAGAACTATGAAAAATAACTTTCTGTTCTTTATGAAGTACCCAGTTTGTAGTATTTTGTTATAGCACCATAAATGGACTAAAGCACTCTCTTAATGAAAATTATGAGTTTTCTTGGAAATTAAAGAAGTAACTGCTAAGCGAGTAATAAACAAGAGCCCACCACAACTATCTACTCTGGGTGATCAACTGTGCCCAGCAGCTCCCAAAGGCCTGTGTGCTCCAGGGTCCACTCACCAGCGTTGTCCGTGTCCGGACACAGCAGCTGCAGCTGCAGAGCTACCTCCTCCTTCTAGGCTCACAGCTTCAGCAGTGGGCTTTCAAACACAGCTGCTCCCAGGATGGCTTCCTGTGTGTGGCAGAGATGGCAGCGCCTCTGATGGGTCAGTCCTGTAGGGTTGGGGAATCGTTCCTGGGACCCAGTCTAGAGTTTTCACAAGCACCCAAATGTTTGTCCATGTCCTTATCCTCAGAACCTGTGCATGTGACCCTACTTGGTGGAAGTCTTTGCAATGTAATTAAGTTAAAGATGTTAAGATGAGAACTTCTTGAGTGGCCCAGGTAGGTCCCAAATCCACATAACACACAGAAGAGGAGAAAACACAGAGGCAGAGGTTGGAGTGATGGAGCCATGAGGAAGGGCGACAGCCACCGGAAGCTGGGAGAGGCAAGAAAGAAAGGTTTTTCCCCTAGAGCAGTGATGGCAAAACTTTAAGAGACCGAGTGCCCAAACTGCAACCCTAAACCCACTTATTTATCACAAACTGCCTACACTGCAATTAAATCTGAATACTGAGGTTTTAGTTTACAAGAAACAACTGTTGCCCGATGCTCAGCTGCCGGGGCGACTCGGCTCACGTGCAACCCAGAGGACTCCGCGTGCCCGCTGTGGCACTCGTGCCATGGAGCCTCCAGAGCGAGTACACCCTGCTGACACCTTGGTTTGGGCTTCTGGACCCCAGGACAGTGAGAGAATCAGTTTCTGTTGTTTATGTCACCCAGCTCAGTCATTTGCAGCCTCGGGAGACTACAGTTCTGATGATTCTGTAAGCACTGACTTCCTCATTTTAAATCCCTTTCTGCGTGAAATCTCTGCAGCAATTTCTGTTTCTTTCTCTGAACCCTGAGTGGCACAACTCCCTTTCCATCCTGGAAACAGAGGACTCGGCCAACCAGAGCCCATGTTGTGAGTAGGACCCTGGGCCAAGGCTATAAGCTGGAATTTGAGGCGCATAAAATGGTAGAGTCCCTGGCCCTGCTGTCAGCCCCACAGGTGAATGCATTTCTCCCACCTTGCTGGAAGCGGTGGGAGATGATCTTCTCATTGCTGGGGTGGCACTGAGAGATTTATTTTTACTTTATTCTGCAGCCAGCACCCCAACGCACCCAAACCAGGAGCCTCAAGAGTGGGAACACAGAGCCAAGAAAGGCCTCTGCAAAGCTCTCTCTCTCCCTCCCCGCCTCCCTCTCCCTCTCCCTCTCCCTCTCTCTCCTTTACCCCACGGAGTCCAGTAAAGAGCCAGAAAACACCAGAATGTGATTGAGAGTCTTCATTGCAGTACCAGTGAGATTGCTTCCTAGAGGGCAGTTCGTCTTGGTATGCATCCTTTTCCCAAACCAGGGCTCTATGTGTTCATGGCAATGCAGGTGTGTGTGTGTGCGTGTGTGTGTGTGTGTGTGTGTGTGTGTTACGTGCACATGTGCGCACATACATGTCTATGAACTTGTGTGTACAGAGGTGTCTCTGAACCCTTGTGTCTATTGGAGTGTGTGTGCATTTCAGAGCTTGTGTGTGGTGTCTGTGTGTATGGCGAGAGGGTGGCTGGAGGGGAATGAAGTGGCTGTGGTTACCATTCATACCATAAACTTGAGCTATTGTTTTCATAAATAGGAGGCTGGAGATCGCCTCTCACTGCTCTTACCACTGTGCTGTTGAAATTATATTACCACGGGAGGCTTCTTTCATTCTGCAGGCGTGACCACATAAACCAGGGCAGCAGAGTTCCGCGCCGGGGACATCTGCTTTGCGTGTGGAGTTCCTAAGGCAGGACACCATAGCACCCCATGGCCTTCATGTTGGGGGGGTCCAAATAAAAAACACAGGATCCTCTGGGAGAAAAGTTGAGGTCACCTCAGTGCTTCCTGATAAATTCCTGACAGTGCCTGTGTTGATGGCGGTTTATTAAGCACCGTGGGGCATCTGGAGCTGATCCAGGCTCTGGCTTTCCGGGTTAGACCCTCAAGGGGCTTGTGATGATCTCACACAACGCTATCAGGACAATGAATGATGTGACCCAGCAGAGACAGAGCAGGGCCACTTACTTTTGGCACAGCGACATGGGCATTTACCCCGGCCTTGGGGGAGTAACCAGGGAAGCTTTCCAGAGGAAGTGGCAAGGGGTACGCGCGCGCGCGTGTGTGTGTGTGTGTGTGTGTGTGTGTGTGTGTGTGTGTGTGTGTGTGTGAAGGATGGAAAGGAATTACCTCAAACCACGAGAGCTCAGCTTGACCCAAAGAGGAACTAAGGCCCAGCTCAGGCTCAGGCAACAGCACCCATGTATGACAAGGAAAGACAACTCAGCTTACCTGAGGGCAGACTCTTCCCGCCGGTCACGTGGTGCCACTTGCACGTGACAGAAGGGCCCTTTCTTAGCACTGGAATGACCCCAGCACAGTTGGAGTACCAGCGAGAGGCCATCGCCAACTTTGCTAGCTCATTGCTCCCTCCCCAGCCAGTCTGCAAACCAGAAGCTCTGCCCTCCCATCTGCCCCATGCCTGCCCTGGGGCGGGCTCCTCTTCGCTCCTCCAGATCTGCTCTTGCCTGCTGCGCCTATTCTGATGCCAGGAGGCTGACCTGTGTGGATGGCCTGGGTGGGCCTCTCACTTCAGGAGAGCCAGCAGGAGGTCTGGACTGGAGAAGGTATTCCTCCAGTTCCCCGCATAGCGGGCCACCTTCCATTGTCTGTGTCCCATTGCTGAAGGCCGCCGCACCTGTTGGGGGGCCCTTCCCTTCCCCTGTATTTACTCTCTTGAGGTTCTAGAAGTGCCCCCCTCCCTTCTGGCCTAGGGGTGGCAGCGGCTTCCTGCCATGGCTAACCCCCTCATGCTTTACCAGCGCAAGCTGGGTGTGCCCTCTCTCTGCTCCCACCTCTCTCAATAGCCCCTGCATTAACATTGTCTCGTCACCTAGCTGCAAAGTGCCTTTCCTCCCCAGGCCTCATCTCTCACCAGAGGACCCTGCCCATTCTGTGGGCTTCGGGCCCAATCCATCCCTTAGAGAGGACAGAGTGGTGGCTGCAGAGCAATACAGCTGCTAGTGACACAGGCCAGCTCTGGCCCCTCCTGCCTTGAACCCAGGTCACAAGAAATGGGCTGTCATACTACCTTTGTGAGCAACCCCACCACCATCTTGGACATAAGCTTCTGCTTTTGTGCTGGCCCTTCATTCCCCCACCATTTCCAGAGGGACAGAAAGGAGGGCCACCCCAACTCTTGCATACCTTCAGGTATCCTGTCTCCGAACCCCCCAGCCCACCCCATCAGGCCTGGGGCCCTGCTCCTCCAGTCTCACAGGCACATTCTTTCCTCAGCCAGGCAGCGCCGTGCCCCTGGCACCCGTCCCCATGGTCGCCCCTGCTGGAGGCAGTCTGGGGCCTGGGCTCGCCAGGCTTACCTGCCCATCTGGCGACTCCCCAACCTTGCTCAGGCCGCCGCACTGGCGCAAGGCTCAGGGCTGACTTCAGCCTCAGACCTTAGACCTCTGCCCACCGGCCAGAGTGCTCCCGAAAGAGCCATGTTGCCTGGAAACCAGCCTCAGCCGCTGGATGAATACTGTGACCCCGGGCTCACGCAGGGACTGCGGCAAAGCCAAGGTTTCCCAGTGGGTTCAGAGGAGCAGAAAGAAGAGACTCAAAGTCCAGAAGCAGGATGGGGCTGGGACCCGGGCAAGGACAGCAGGAGTGCCTAAGGCGCCAGGTCCCATCCTCAGCGACCTCGCTGCAGGACAGAAGTGCTCGCAGTGTGCCAAGCGCTGTGGGGAGGTCTTGGTGTCTGGTCTCACCGCAGCAGGAACGATTCCTGCCTTTTTCATAAGGACGCTGAGAAAGGGCAGCTGGGAAATGGAGTCCGAGGGCCGGGTGCTCTGCCCCTGGCCTCCACACACTAACGGGACACAGCTACAGATTTCCCGAGCCGTCCGCGGCTGTGTCTTGCCCTCTGCGCTGGTGGCGCGGTCGCCTGCCTCTAGACTAACGACGAGCACACACGGTTCTACCCCTCCTCCACCCACTCTGTCTCTCCTCTGTGGAGCCTTGGTGGCATCAGGGCCAGGATCCCCAGCGCCTCTGTGCCGATGCCTCTTCCATCCATCACTGGGCGACGCACTCGCGGTGACTGCACTGAGAAACAAATGGCCTCCTCCCTTAGTAAATCAGGGGAAACATCACGGCCAGGGACAGCTGGTTAGAACACAAGCTACTACTTTCCTACAAGGTGAGGACATCGAAGGTACAAAATGTCTGCAGAGCTGCGCACGGCCAGTGCCCAGCCCGCTAGCTCAGCACATCCTGGCTTCCCTCCACGTGCCCCTCTGCCTCGGGCTCCCAGCCAGCTGGACACATGGCTCCCTCCCCAGCCCCAGAGAAAACAAGGTCACCTTTCTGGCTGGTCACCTGGGCACAGGTAGGCTCGAGAGATCCAGCTCCTTCAGTCCCTCCCCGTCACCTCAGCTGAACTCACCTCTCCCCGCTCTAGTTCCCAAAACTGGAAACCTCACCTATACGGCTCCTTGAGGTGTAGACTGATGGTGTAATTGGACTCTTTCATAGCCCTCACCAAAGAGAACTTTGGAGTGCTTTTTCTTTTCTCCGTCTTGAGGCTCCTTGTCCAGGCCCCCATCCTTCAAAGCTTACTCTGACTAAATCCTGTGTCCATCATTTACATGTTAGTATGAACTTAAGTCCATGAACTAATTCCTATTTGCATTTAAATCTTTCCAGGTGGAAATTAGTCTGCAATGAGAGACTTTTCCCCCTTAAGGGGATTTCAGTTCATAATCCCACAAGGCAGAGACGCATTCTGGGAGGTCACAGTGCTTCTGCAGATTGGAAATCCCACAAGTCCATCTCCCTGTTCTGTTTTCAGTTTGGCCTGGGTTGACTTCATCCCCTCATGCTCTCTTATTCTCTCTCCTGCTTTTGTTCCTGGGGTTTAGAAGTTTTGTTGGCTTACTTTTCTGATTCATCAAAGAATCGTTATAATTTCAGGCCTCTTGGGAACTTGGAGATCAAATAATCCAATCTCTTAGTTTCTGGATGAAGAGACAGAAGCTCAAAGAGAGAAAACACATGCCCAGGATCCCACAGCACGTTCCGGTGGAGCCGAGGCTGGGCCCCAGGTTTCCTGGCTCCTTGCAACGTGCTTTGCTTTGCACTCAACCGTGCCAACATCCATAAATAACTCTCAACCAAACACCAGACTGTTTGCGGAACGAAGCCTGTGCACTGACACTGGCAGCTTTTGTGTGCTTGAGAGACATATTCCTAGAAGCATTTGGTCTAGGGAAAGAAGCCCCTGCTGCCCCCCTGGTGGCCACGGGGTCTGAATGGTACAGGAATAGGACCGAGCTCACTGTTGTTACTGTCCAGGCAGATTTTGCAAACAGGACTTCAATTTTGTTTCCCAAACAGCTTGGAGTCCCCAGCCCTTGAAAGCAGAGCCCCTCTTGGACTCGCCCAGCAAGCTTTCCTAGCTAATTCTTCTGCACCTGACAGCACAGCCCCTCCCTGTTTGAGCTGAATTTGATATGAATTTGTCCCAGAACTCGAGGCTGAAGGCAGAGAAACAGAATCAATAGGTGCCCTGTTGGACTAACAGGCCCTGGGACCAGACTGCTGGGGCTTAAGTCCCATCACTGCCCCTAAGACAGGACAGAAGCTCCCCATGCTCCCTCCCCGAGAGGTATTCCTTATTTATTTTTTACCTGTGGCTGCCCCAAATACCTCGCAGCCGGCCACGGAGACTTCAGATGTCCCTGCCACTCCAGGAGATAATTTGCTTTGGCTGTCATAGGCACCAGTCACAGGTCCACCCCAGCAGATTCTGCCCCGAAGCTTCTGTGGATGATCCCACCCTTCCGCAGCGCCCCCCAGTCAGATCTGGTGCAGCCCCTCCACTGCCCACAGCTGAATGGGAAGTCCAACACTGCACACGCACAGCCCTGCTTCTTTCTTCTTCTAAGCGGCTTCCTCAAGCCTCAGGGGGTCAATCCCTGCCTCGTTCCTACTATGCCACAGCTTAAGTCATAATAAAAGCCTCCTCTTTGGGTGGTGCATTTTACCCACTCACAATTTCTGCTTCGACTAGGGCAGGCTGAGCTGGTATGCTAAAAGCTTGTAACACCAAAAGCCACCAACGGCCAGGGCTGGTAACACAGAGGGTGGCTGGCAGCCTACGCAGCAAGGGACAGATGCAAGGAGTCACTGTCTCTGGTGCCCAAAAGACAGAGTTCTGGAGGATAGCTGCTCGCAGGCAAAGCTGAGGGTTGTTAGTGAGAGGTACATGTTGCCTTTTCAAGATTTCCATCCAAATTAAGAGAAAGAGCCATCAGCCAGTTGGTGACACTATTTCTCAGCTCTGCAGCTTTGGGTTGTTTATTTAACCTTGCTGTGCCTCAGCGCCCACGTTTGTTAGGGAGAGACAACTTTGGTTCCTGCCTCCCAGGTTGTGGTGACAGATAAATGAAGTCAACACACAGCAAACACTTAGAGCAGGGCCGGCACAAGGTAAGTGCTCACTTAAAATCACCCCTCATGTCTTCAGTGCCTCTCTTCAGACCCTCCCACAAGTCTCCCCACCCCTCCCCATGGAACTAAGTACAAGCTTTGGTTTAAAAGGTTGGAGTCCAGGTGGGAGGCATGTTAAAAGGAACATGCGTAGAAATTGCTGCCATCTACATTTTTTGAACTGAGATATAGTGGCCACACCCATTCCACACTTCATCCTGTCACCAGGCTAAGCTAAAGCAAGAAAACAATAAGATAAGCAAAGTCCTGGTGGTGGTGGTGGTGGTGGTGGTGGTGGTGTGTGTGTGTGTAATGGACCTGTGTGGGTTTTTTCCTTTTGTTTGAAATTAGCATTATCTAGCTCAGATTGTTATCCTATAATCTTTTTTTTTTTTTTACACGTTCCTTGTTTCTAACATACATTTGCGAGTGCTGAGAAATATAAGAACGAGGCAAAGAAAGGAGAATGCTCTGAGGGAGCCAATGCAACATAAATATTTTAAATTTCAAACAAACATGGGTTCTGGGCACACCACTCTCTTTAATCTGCCCCTTTACACCGTGGAGCAGTAAATCTGCACAGCTCTGAGCCAACAACCAGCCTGACCCAGAAACATCACCCCCTCCCCTGGCGCATCACCTGAGTGCTGATTCTCAGTGAGGCTTGGGGAGCCCCCATGCGGTGCGGAAAATGCTGTCCAGGCTGCTTGTAGAGCTCGGCGGCCAGTTCACACTGTTCATGGGTTCAGGGTGGACTGAACCGCCAGCTTTCTTCAGCAGGAAAGTCCCTTGGCCGAAAAATATATCCCCTACTGGCCTGTGGTAAATGCCTGGAATTCCACCATTAGCAATGCATTCCTTTGGTTGTGCCACCGCATTCTGGGGCCACCATTTTAAAGTGAAAATGCCCCTCCAGGGAGTAACTTGTGAAGACCCTGACACTTTCAATGAATGAATGTTTCAGATCGTTGCTGAGAGGGGAGGTAAAAGTTGACCGCCTGACTTGTGGGAGTGCGGCTGTCTGCAGAGGAGACAGGGAGGAAGGCATGGGACTGGAGGGCTACGGGTGCTGCGATGGTCCATTATGACGCTGATGCATCCATTTTATTTATTTATGTACGTGCTTGTTCACTGCTGGGGATGGAGACCAAGGCTTTGTGCGTGCTAAGCACATGCTCTACCACTGAGCTACACCCCCAGCTCAGTTATGATGCTTTTGAAACATAGGCTCAGTTTTTGACACTCCTTCCAATGAAAGGAGGAGTCAATGTCTTTTTCCCTTGAATCAGGGTGACTGTGACTGCGGCAGCCAAGGCAGGATGACCAAAGAGCCTTAGGGGCAACTCCAAGGCTGGCTCCTAAGAGGCCCTGCAGAAGAAGCTCTTGTTCGCCAGAGCTTACTGTTGGGGCCCTGGGTCACGGTGTGAGGCGCCCCGCTCCCCTGAGCTGGATGTTGGAAAGGCCCTAGTGGTGGACAGGACCGGGCAAGCCTAGCCCACCAGCTGTTTCTGCCTGGGTTCCAGCTACAAAAGTAAAGCCCCTAGAACCATCCATCCACCAGCTGAACACCACTGATACGTGCCCTGTGGACGCGGAGAAGAGTCGTATAGTCAAACCGTGCCCGAGTTTCCGACCTAAGAAACTTCACAGTGATGAAACAGGGGCTGTTTGAGGCCACCTAGCTTCGGGTCATTTATTACCTAGAAAAAGATTAGTGGGACAGAGCTGGCACCCAGAATGGCACCCAGTATCACAGAGAGCTGGTACACATGTGTCTGGGAATTGCGCTGGGAGACAGGGGGCCTGGACAGCCTGATCCATCAGAAAGCAGCTACTCCAGCTCCCGGGAGTCACAGCATGGCCACATTTGGGGCTTGCATCTTCGGCCTCTACAGGCCAGCTATCTGCTAGGCTGCCCAACCCACTGCACATCCAGGGTGCAGTGGAAGGTGCACAGTCCTGCTCATTTCCCTTTCTGGAGGAGGAAACCGAGCTTCTGAGACACCAAGCAACTTGCAGCCCACACGAACAGGACCTGGCAACTGGCCCTCCAGATCTCTACAGGGACACAGTGAGGCTTTGTACCGAAAGAATGAGTGTGGGCTCCGAAACCAGCAAGACCTGAGGTCAAGGCATGGCTTCACTTTGAGGCTTTGCTAGTTCAGCTCAGATGCCTCTGTTTCTTTGTCCGTGAAATGGGCACAAATGCCCCCACACGGGGGGAATGTGACCTACCTCATGGGGGGCATGTGAGACAGCTCTGGTACACACAGAGGGCTCCTTCACTTCCATGCCGCCTCCCCGGCCATGGGCCTGTCCCCCTTTCCTCACCCACAGGCTCCTGTCCCCCTTCCTCACTTCCTGTGCTTCAGTGCAGAGGCAGAATGAGAGTGACTCTCTGAACATCCTCCCCTGGGCTCCAGGGGCCTCTCCTTGCTCACCCAGACTGGGTCCCTCAAAGCACCCTGGAACTGAGGGTGCCGCCAGAGGCTAGCCCCTCCACACAGTCAGCAGCTTATGTTTGGGGTGCAGTGCTTTCCACTTCTTCCCTGGGCACCCAGAGATCCGAGCTGGCACAGGGGACAGGAACTAAAGTAAAGGAAACCCAAGTCCTCCGAGACAACCACGACCAAGCCTGCTGGTGGCCCCTTCAAAATCTGTCCTCCAGATGGCCAAGGGCCACGCATCTGTGGGAGGCTGCTCTTGCGTTAGGAATCTAAGGATTCCGGAACCCTGGCCTTGCCTGTGAGAGAGTGAGGGGGGTAGAGGGGGCAAGGAGGGGCCTGAGCCCTGGGGAAAGCTCTGTGTCCCTGGCCCAGGCCCAGCCCAGGGGTCGGCAGCCAGAGGCACTTCTGGCTGGGCCCCACCCAGAGGCCTGTCTTCAGGAAGGCTTTCCCTCCCCGGTGGGAAAGTTCCGTTAGCACGTTGTAACTGTTCTGGAAAAGGAGAGAAGGTTCATCAGGGAGGGAGGTGGAGCTGGGAGTTCGAAAAAAGGAGCGCAGGCTTTGGTAGACAAGAGGGAACACCTTTCTTCTCTGAGGGGAGCGGTAGCCTCAAGGCTGGGTTCCACGCCCCGAGGCATTTTCAGCCCTTTCCCTCACAGCCATCCCCACAGCTCCCCTTCCATTGTTCCTGACCTAGTTTGGGCTCCCTCAGAAGCAGCTCCTGAGACCCAAAAGGGAACATAACGGGTTTATTTGGGAGAAACAGTGTAGTAAGGGAGGGAAGAATGCGAAACAAGGGCTTGTTTCAAGGAGGTCACTCCCCTGGGGGCCACTAGGGCTCCGCCCTGCGGGGCATCCTGGCACCTCCGGGACACTGTGGAGAGCACACCAGAGCCTCCTACCTCACGAAGGGGGATATGGGAGCTGAGGAATTAGCTCCTAACGCCTGTCTATCTCTGGCTGAGACCTCTCTGAGAGCCTGCCCTGCGAACAAGCCACAAGAAAGCCGCTGGCTGAGGTCACCCGGCTTGCTCAGCTGGCGCACACAGGAGTGGGGGTGGGGGCGTCTGCACTTTCTCTCCCTTCAGACCCATCTCCCAGCCTTCTCTCTCAGCTGTTTACTCACCCATAACCAGCTGAGCATGCACTTGGCACAATCTCAAGCTCTCAAGCCCAGCAAAAGTAGTCGCGATGCTCCAGGTGCCCCCTCCAAGCCTCTGGAAAGAACGCAATGGGAAGCATTAACCTGCCTTGGACGGTGACGGAACCTGTGTGTGGCAGACAGGACGCCCCTCCTTCTTGCTCGTGCCTTTAGAACAGACGCCCAGGCCACACACTGCCCTTGCTGTCTTTCCCAAACATTCCTGCCCCGTCTTGCTCTCCCTCCCAGCCCCTGCTTGCCGCAGGCCCCAGGGTGGCCCTGGCACCCCTCACCTTTTCCTGGTGGGCCCCAGACCTCCCCCCGCCGCTCTGCTAAGGCTCCACATTTTGTAGAGTTGAGCTGGGCTGTCACTGCTGTGACCAAGCCTTGACATGGAGCGGTGAGTTTGTTTTTATTTTCCGTTTCCACAGCTCCCTCTCTCCCAGGAGCGGGAGGTGCTGGGGAAGCTGTAATTTGCTAAACAGGCATTAATCTTCACATCAATCCCGAGAGGCAGGTAGAGCCGCTCAGTCAAAACACACAGCGCTGTGATTAGAAGAGGCTGGCAGGATAACGCAGAGGGATTTGCACCTCCCCAGCCAAGCCCTGGCTGCCCCGGGGCAGGGCTTCCTGACCTTGCCCTTGGCCCCGGGCTGTGGCCCACAGCAAACGTTCTCAGTGCAGAAGGGCAGCAAAGCCAGGCGCCCGCGGCCTCGCTGCTCCCCAGAACCTCCAGTCTCTCGGCAGCCCTCCCTTCCCAGAAAAGGTCTAGAAAAAGCAGCACGGCCCAGGAGGAAAACAGACGTGGGCTTGGATTTTGCTGTCACTTTTTTCTATTCAACAAATATTAATGAGTCCCTATTATGTCCCTGGCACTTCTAGGTTCTGGGGATATAGTGATAAACATTGGAGTTTTAGGAGAGTCAATTAATAACACTCTTTTCTTCCCCTCCCCGAGCAGTTGAGAACTAGACATAGAAATCTGAAAGGTAGAGCTCAAAAATATCCTTTATTACAGAAAAGGCTACATGGGTGGAGGTGGCTTGAGATCTGTCACCACAATTGTCTTGCTGACACTCGTCCCAGGATTGATCTTACCCACTCAGCTACAGGCAGAATCGGAGACCACAGGGGCCAAGATGTGCCTTTTCTGGGCGCGCTGGGTCCCCTGCGCCTGGTTCTTTGGCCTGACTCATCAATTAGATAAGTCACTGTCTTTGCCTGGGTCCCCACCACCCCCGAGGAACCCCAGAGATAAGCACGTGACTACAAGCGTGGTATTTGGAAAGGGAACCTAGGAAACACAGGGAGGCTGTGCGGAGGTAAGCTGGGGTGCGGAGGCGTGGAGGACCACCTCGGCTCTCTATAGGAAGGGAAAGGGGTCCGAAGGAGGCGGCCCCTCCAGTATCTGGAGATGGCCTAGGAGTGCTAAGTCACTCCTGAGGCTCCATGCCACAACTGTACCTCTTGTTCCCAAGCTATAGGTTTCTGACTGAGGCCCAAAATAGATCCTCCCTCAGCCCTAGGGGCTCCAGGGATGGACACACTCACACACAAGTATGTACACACGCACACATACACATGCACACACAGAACACTCTCTTGCACATGTGTAACACACATGGTCTTCAACTTATGATGGTTCAACTTAAAATCGTTTGACTTTGTGTTGGTATTAAGTGATAACCATTCAGTAGAAGTCACACTTCTATTGTTGAATTTGCATCTTCCTCTGGGCAAACACCACGGCCTCTGATCATCTCAGGATGCCCTCTGATCCTCTCCTGATACAGGCAGCTGGGGGAACTGCACCTTACGGCTCCCAATCAGCCCCTCAATGACCAGGGGAATAAGCTATGCTCTGCAGGGCGCTGTGCTGCTGAGCTGGGATGAGCCATAGGGTGGGTGTGTTAAATGCACTTTCAACTTAGGATATGTTCAGCTTGTAGGTTTTATCAGGATACACAGTGAATGCAAGTCAAGGAGCATCTGTGCACATGCAATGCACAAATTACCCACATTCACAATACACAGGCAACACACTTATGTGCAAGCACACCAGCACATGCACACACACATACACACACACACACACACACACCTTTTTCATCTGGCTGTTGGGGTTGAGTCAGGCAAGTACGGTGTTAATAGGCCGCCCCTGTGATGTGCTCTTTTCACAGGAATGTCTGTGTGGGGATGGGTACCGCATTAGCTTTGGCCATTTCTCTCGCAAATGCGCATCTCGAGATGCTTGCAGAGTGGGGCTTCTCCCCTGGAGCATGACCCGGAGGCCCAGCAGCTGCGGCTGCTGTGCCCTGGCTCGAGAGCCCTCCCTGTGCAGGGGAAAGGCCTCTTTTAGGCAGGGCTGGTGCTCAGGCTCCAGGCCCGCATGCGGCAGCCAGCTCTGTGCTTCTCGGAGGGCGCTGAGAGGAAAATGTGTCTGCTCACCAGTCATGGTCAGGGGCACTGACTGCCCATGCTACTGGCGCATCACTGTGGCCTGGGCACAGGCAGACGGTGCCAGGCTCCTGTACACACCCCACCTCCTCCAGTGGGTGGGGCAGCCTTGCTCAGCAAGGACCTGCAAACCGTTGCTGTCAGTTTGGCTTCAGCCAAGAAATATGCATTCTAGGGCCTGGTGATTCTACGGACAGCTAAGGGCCAAAGGGAAATGGACAGATCTTGGCCACTGAGAGAAAAGGAGCCAAGGGAGCCATTGCTTTTAGGAACATGAATGCTGGTGTCTCCAGCTAAGTAAAGACAGAAGAGGCTCTGTGTAGTGGACCCAGCTCTTGCAGGTTTTCTTCTTTGGGGTGGCTGAAAGTGGGGAACACCCTCTGTCTTCCAGGCCGGCAGTGAGCGGAGAGGAGAGAGAATCTAGAAATACCGAGTTGGGCCACTTTGGGGATCAGGTCCATCGGCCCAGCATGAGGGGAAGCCAGCCAGGCTGGGCACTGACCACTTCCCTGGGCAGCTCCCAAGGCAGGGGGCAATCCCCAGGGAAATCTCCCCACCTTTTAAAACAAGCTGACACACTGGAGGCTGACCTCAAAGGACAGACAAGAAGAACAAAGCCTTTTGCATTCCTTTCACTAGACCCATTGTCAAAAAAAACCTCCAAAGGAAATGGAAAGTGAATTTAGTTTTGTCGGCAGAACTTTGGGCCCAAAGGAGGAAACTGTTCTAGACTAGAAAAGAACCGAAGATCAACCACAAATAGCCCCACTAGGGTTTAGGTGAGGGCTCCTCCTGAGAACTTGCAAACATTGAAACAGGGTGTCAACTACCTTTCACTGTGTAACAAAGTGCCTCAAGGATTACTGGCTTAAAATCAGCACCATCTGTTTAGCTCAGAGTCTACAGTAGGTCACTGAGGCCGGCCCTCCAGGTTTCCTCATGCAAAAGGGGGAAGAGCCAAGATCAAACTTTACAGAGCACCTGCCGGGCTCTGTACCTTCTGGCCTGAGGGCTTCCCCTGGCTTCTGGAACCTTCTGCACTCCCAAGGTGGGGTGTAGAACATTGGCCACCACTCCACAGGAGCAATCCTCAACCAAGGGCTGAAAAGTCTCCAGCCTCTGCACCCTTTGGGGGGAATAACTTTTGGCGCAAGATCATCACTGACCCTCAGAGGCAACTGGCAGGAATGTTGCCCACTGAGGGAATTTGTTCAGTAACATTTCCTTTATTGACTACATCCTTGTATTGGCCTATTTTGTGTTACTATAAAAAATACCGGAGGCCAGGTATTTTACAAACAGAAGAGGTTTATGGAGACCATGATTCAGGGGGTGGGGTCTAAGAAAATAGCAGCCGCATTCTGGCAGAGGCACCTCTGGCTGCCTCTCTACGTGGTGGCAAAACACAAATGGAAATACCTGTGTGCAGAAGGGGCCAAGTGCACAGGACACCCTTGCTGGATGACAATCTGTACTTGCAAGAACTACCTTCTTCCAAGAGAACAGCATTAACCTCCTCAAAGACAGCACCCCCATGACCTACCTACCTTCCACGAGGCCCCACTTCAGCACCCCACTACAGCTCCACCCACTTCAGCACCTAAACGCAAGGACCAAGACACCAGCTCTTAATCTTTGGGGGATGAACCCTATCCAAACAGTAGCGCTCCCCACCCTGGCCTATGGCCACGGTCAGCCAGGAAGCTCTGCTTTAGCCAGCCGCTGGCTATAACAAAAGGCTAAATGGACCCCAGCTCTCAGCTTCCAGCAGATTAGCCCCAGCTTGTTCCCATGGTGACTGAAGATTCCAAAAGCAACAAGTGGATATGCACCATGGTGTAAGCGCCTTGAAGCCTTGACTTCCCTTATATTTGCCACTCACCAAACCAAATCAGTGCCCAAATGCAAGGTCAGCATGGTCAGGCATTACCAAAGACCAGGGAGGAATCAGGGGCCAATGTTGCAATCTACCACAGGCAGTGTGGCCAGGCACGGTCACCCCCCTGTAGTGGATGACCTACTGGCCCAGTCTTCCTACAGGAAATGCAGGCCCTGGGTGACACCTTCCACCAGACTATGGGCTTAGGCAGGACACACCCCTTGTTGGCCTTATAATCCCAGCCCCAGGCCAGCTTGTGGGGACATATTGGATGTGACACAGTGTCCCAGCACAGCCCCTCTGGCTGCAAGGTGGGTAGAATAAAGGCTTATAGCCATCCTGACTCTCCAAAGCCCTCTGTGGCCTACAGCCCTCATCAGCTGTCCTTGATCCAGTCCAGGGACACCTAGGGCTTGTGTCGACCGATGATTACTTTCACCTCTCTCACTTGAAAAATGGCCCATGTTTAAGGATTCATAAAACTCAGGGAATGCATCACTGAGCCTATAACGGCACGAAAGCCCCATGTAGAGAATGACTTAAAAAGAAGATTCATCAAACTAATTACTTCTTCCCACACCCTCAGCCCCACCCCCGCCCCTCTTTCCGCTTGGCCTGCTTGGAAAGATGTACAGCCTCGTGGCCCGGGCTGCTTCGAAGCCATACTCCCTAGGCTGCTGGCGTGGGCGGGACACCGAAGCGCCCGCACCTCCATATTTCTCTGGCTTTCTGGCCTGGCAGGAGATTTTCCTGCTGATTCATCTATTTCAGGGGCTGCGGCAAAGCCAAGGTACCTAGGGGTGGGATGAGGGAGGGAGAGGACGGAAATATTGAGACACTGGATGGCTCCCTGTCGCCCGTCTCTCTGAGGCAGATGCTACGCAACCCTGTTTAGTGTCCCATGCCATGTCCCCTAGGCTCGCCTCTGAGTTCACCCACGGCAGCGGTGGACAGCTCCTGAGCTAACACTTGACCCCTCCCAAGCAATTCCAACAAGTGAGGGATGAGAACTTGTGGATAAATATTTCAACTTTATATTGATAGTGGGTTGGAGGGCAACCCCAAAATCTATCCACCCTGAGCTTGTGAACGGAGCTTTGTCTGGCAAAGGAATCTTTGCAGACATAAAAAAGGATCTCAAGATGACATCGCCCTGAGTTGCTCAAATGGGTCCTAAATGCAATGACGAGTGTCCTGAGAAGAGAAGGAAAAATGACACACAGAGAAGGTGATCAAAGACAGAGGCAGAGACGGGGAGATGGCATCTACAAGGCAAGAAATGCCCAGGGTCACCAGCAGGCACCAGCAGCTTGGAGACATGCACAGAACGGATTCATCCTCAGAGTCTCAGAAGCAGCGAAGCCTGCTGACCGACAATTTCAAACTTCCAGCCTGCAGAGCTGTGGGGCAGTCATTTCTGTGCCGGGCACCGGGTTGGTGGTATTTTGTGACAGAAACCCTAGGACATGAAGAAGACAGTAACTCTCAGTGGGATGATTCTGAAGGGTGTTCAAAACAATCTCTCAGGGGACCCCTGTGGGACAGGACCCCAGGGGCACCCGATTCGTTTTTACATGCTTTATGGGCTTTTCCCCCTTCCCTGTCTCAAGGCCCCACTGGCCTACTGGGGTTTCTTGGGATTTCCGCTAGAGTGAACCCTTGCACCCAAGTCCTTGTCCACCCGGGGGAGAATCCAAACTAAGGGCACAGTGTTCCACAGCACTCATTCCATTATTAACCCATCTGATCATTATCTATAAGGGAAGCTGTGGGAGCCTGAGTACGGGGCCCCCAAAGATATCTCTATCCTAATTCTCAGCACCTATGCACATTACCTTGCACCGCAAATAAATAAATAAATAAAAATCACAGATTAGCTAAGCACAGATCTTGAGATGGGGAGAGCACCCTGGTTTAGCCAGGGGAACCCCACGTAATCACAAGGGGAAGATGGGAGAAGGAGATCACGTGACCTGGGCAGCAGCGCGCAGAGCCAGGAATTCCAGCTGCCTGGAGGAGCCAGGAGGAGTAAAGAATGGGTTCTTCCCTGCAGCTCCAGAAAGAGCCAGATGTGCTAGCGTCCTCGTTATAGCCCGAGAAGACGCATCTCAGATGTCTGACCTCCAAACCTGGAAGAGCATAAATGTGCATGCTTCAGCCGCAGAGTGTGGGGTAATTTTCTCAGGAGCCACAGGGACTCAGAGTGTTGACACTGGGCACACTCAGGGAGACGTCTCCGTTCAGCCACTTACTGGCTGTGGACGTTGGGCGAGGCACCTGCCCTGTTTCCTCACTTCACAAGGTAGGACCCTGAGAGCTGTACCTTCCTGGTGGTGCGGTTGTGGGACAGGAGGGGGCAGTACCGGCGTGAGCAATCCAAGCACAATGGCGACTAGAAGTACTGTAAGCTGGTCGCTGTGCTCCACCTGTTGGAATTTACAGTCAAATAAAATACAGTCTTAGCCTTTGGCAGATGAAATACAATTCTAGTATTTAAAGAGATCCTAGAAGCATGATGAAGACAAACCATGAAAAGGGGACTTCCCAGTCACGGTTCAAAATGGAACCAAGGTGCTGCTTGGTGTCTCGGGCCACAGCCACAAGGGTTTGGGAACCGCAGCCCTCCAAGCCCCCTTGGCAGAAGGGCTCGGTAGTAATTCTTGTACCATCTGCCACAGCAGCGGCAAGAGTGCCACAGCTCTCACATCACCAACAACCTTCCCTTGGGCTCTGCACTGCCCTGGAGCCACTCAGATGGCAGCCACACCAGCTGCAGACTCCGGCCCCGTAGGACCCTAAAGGACCTGCCTCAGCCAGGCAGGCTGTGTGTGTGGAGTGTGGAGGCAACATAGAAGGTTCTAGAGGGACCGCAGACCAGCTCCTTCCTTGTCTGTTCACTCACCTCCTCCCCCGCCTAGTGGGTTTCCGATCCAGTCTGGCCCCGTTGCAGAGTTGGAACCTAGAAACTACGCAGTGATGCTTGTCTTTGGCAAATGAAAAGCAGCTGTCATCCTGAGAAATCTCAGTCTAGAAGCAGGACTAAGACAACTGTACCAATGTCTTTTAAAAGGGTGTCCAGGGCCAGGGATTTAGCTCAGTGGCACAGCATCTGCCCCGCAAGCGTGAGGTCGAGTTCAATTCCCGGTACAAAAAATAAAAAATAAAAGGGAGTTCAAAGCCACAGGCAGGACCACCTCTGTCTGGAGTCAGGGAGGGCTCCGTGGAGGAAGAGGCGCTGGCACTGAGCGCCACCGGGACAGGAAGGGGACTGGGGCGGGGGATCACTGGAGCACAGGTAGAGGTGGGAGGGATTCACAGAACCCCAGGAGGGAGCAATCCCAGGGGACCTCCCCGGGTGTGGTCACAGGGGGAACCTGTGTGTGCACCCCCAGTCCTAGCCTCATACACCCAAAGCCCTGGCCATAGAGGGGCTCAGGAAAGGCTGGAGGACAGAGAGGAGGGCTGGGGGTGTGCCCAGCACCTGGGTTGTCTCCTCCATCACTTCTGCTGGGAGGGACATGTGTGCACGCTTTCTGGAGGGCAACTGGGCCAGGAGGCAAACAGGTGGACCCTGCGATTGTAGAGTCTTCACAGTGGAACACCTGGCACAGGTGAGTTCCTCTCAGTGTTGATTACAATCATCACAGACTTGCATTATAACGCGAGCACTTGCAAACTACCTAAATGTACCACAGGCGGGACTGTTAATAAATCATAGCACATTCACACAGCACAACACTGGGTGGTCATTAATAGATCCATGTAGATCTGTTTTTATTTAGAAAACCGTGAGCCGTTTTGTGGGGATTGAGAGGCTTCCAAATTAGTTCATATGGCATATCTTAATTTTATTCGTGTAAATTTGTCTACAGAGGCCCCTTGATGTGAAGTGGAGCTACCCCCAATAAGCCCGTTGTCATTGTATGTTGAAAATGTCATCCCTGGGAAATGCATCTACGGCGCCTGCCCTTCCGCACAGCCCAGCTCAGCGGCCCAGCACACCGAGGCATTGGTGGCTTCCTCTCGGGGTTATAGGCTGCCTGGCACTGCAGTCACTGCCACTGCCCAGTGTCGCCAAAATAGATCAGACTGCCAATTGGACTGCGTATCACCAGCCCAGGAAAAGAGCCAAACCCGATGTTCATAGTGTGTTTTCTACTGAAATCATATTGCCTTTGCACCATCGTAAGGTTGAAAACTCCTAAATCCAACCACCCTAGGCAGGGCTGTCTGTTTATGTAGATATTTGCATAGGTGAGGTTTGGTTCATGGGTTAACAGTGGTTATCTCTGGGTAGGCGGAACACTGAGTGACTTCAATTGTCACTACACTGCTTATTTATGTTTTGGGAGTTCCCTTTTTATTTCAAATATAGGGCTGGGGGTGGAGCTCAGTGGTAGACCCCGTGCCTAGTATGCATGAGGCTCTGGGTTTATCCCCAGCACCACTACATAAATAAATAAGCAAATACTATGGTTAATGTATGTGGCTTTTGCAATTTTAACAGGTGAGGGCTTCCTTGCTTGCCTTCCCTCGGCTGTGACGGTGTTTGGCAGGGACCTGGGACTGTGATCAGCAAGGAGAGGCCCCCTGAGACTGGGTCTGAGAGCGGCCTCGATGGAGGCCGGGCCACGAAGAGACACTCAGCAATACTTGAACTTGGCACCCTTCGCCACTCTGGGTGCAAAAGGAGTTAACATCCGAAATCTTCCCGTGGAAGCTGCTCGCAGAATGAAGCTCCATTCGTGAAAAAATGGGCTCAATTTGATATTTGGAGAGCAATGAAATTGAAACCATTTCCAGTTGTAAATGCCCAACATATTGAGACACACCCTCCGGGGAAGCTTTCAAATGAGTTCGCGAGCTCTCCACGCCTCCGTCCAGGAGGGAATTGCTTCTCGGCTCCAAACGTTTCTCTCCCTGGTTGGGGAAGCAGAGCCTGCAGGCTGGTGAGTCTCCCCGAGCCAGAGCCCTCGGTGTGCTCCCGAGCAGGCAGCTTCTGCAGAGGGCTGGAGGAGGCCTAGGTTTTTCTTCCTCTCTTAGGTAATGAATTTGATCTAATGGGACTGTCTAAGTGCCCAGATACCGTGATGATAGGCACCCCATAAACACAGAGATAAACAGGTAGAGAGATATATGGAGGCGAGCATAATTTGCTTCTAAGTGCCTTTTCACTAGTATAAATAAAGCAAGAAAATAAAGTTGTTGGAGGCATTTGCAATACTAATGTAAGGAGGAAATTAAGCGGTAATTACAGCGTTCAGGATAAATGAAAAGGCCCACACAGTTTGCCAGCGTGTGTGGGGAAGGCGCAGGGCTGGGGAGGTGAGAGGAAATGCACTAGATTTGTAGGCCCTCCCCGGTCCTGGGGCCAGTGGAGATGTGACCCTGTCCCCAAGCTCCATCCCGGAGTCCTCTGCAGGCAGCTTCCTGTGTCTCTGCCAGAAGTGACTCTCCCAACCAGGGTTGGGAGCACCCCGACCTGGGCTCTCAGCGGGACTAGACTCCAGCGCTCTGCACAGCCCCTGCAGAGGGCAGCAGAGTTGCACCTCCTCATTACTGTCCTTCACGGGCTTTCCTCACTCCCCTGTCTCACCTCCCGCCTCTCACTGTGCTTACTGCCATCATCTCCCAAATCCCACCTTGTGCCTACATCTTTGCCTCAGGGTCTGTCTGCTTTAGGACTCAAATGAGGACAAGCAGCTTTGTGCCAGTTTCCTAGTGAATTGGTCAGGAAGCACAGTCAAAAGTCCACCCACAGGGTCATACAGGGTGCACAACACATGCCATAAATACCACAGTGCCCACCCTCGAAAGGGCCCCAGTCTGCATCTAATGCTCTGCTGATGCCATCTTGAAACCTTTGATAATGTTTCATTTGAACCTAGCTCCTTAAGTGACATCTGATGGGATAATGGAACATGTGTGTGTGTTGCACAGATACCTGGATGGCAGCAAGGGCATGGCAGACAGTATAGACCAAGTGATTGCCTTGGACAATGCTACAGTTTGCATCTGGAATGTCCCTCAAAGACTTGGTCACTGGGTCTCCAGCCTGTGATGTTACTGGAAGGTGGGGAACTTTTAAGAGGCAGGGCCTAATAGGAGGAAGTTAGGTCATTGGGGGCTGCCCTGGGAGAGGATATTGGGATCTCTCTCTCTCTCCCTTCTCTTTCTTCTTCTCCTTCTCTTCTTCCTCCTCCTCCCCCTCTTCTTCCCCTTCCTCTTGCCCCCTTCCCCTCCTCCTCCTTCTTTTCCCATGAGATAACAACACCTCCACCACACATCCCCTCGTGATGCACTGTGCCACCACAGCCCAAAGCAACTAATCCATGTGACCATGGACCAAAACCCTTGAAACTGTGAGCCCTAATAAACCTTCACTCCTTTTTAAGTTGTTTATCGCAGGTGTTTTGCCACAGCAACAGAAGGCCAACTAACACAGGACCACAGGGCACACATGCAAGCCTCAGGGTAGTCCAGAGTATCAGAGTAGTCCCCATTCAGATTGCTGGGATGATGGCAATGCCCACTGTTACAGAAGTAGCAGCTATGGCTCAGGAAAGAAGATGGGCACAGATCATTGCTGGGACTTATGGTAAGAGACCAGCTTGCCACTCAATGCCTGGAACTCACCCCTGTGTCATCTGCACAAATATTAAGTCTCCAGCCTGAGCCCAGGACAGAAACTGCCAGAGCCCTGACAGAAAACTGTCAGTAAATTATAAGAATATAAAATCATAGCTTGGCTTTGTGGTGCACACATGTAATACCAGCCCTCAGGAGGCTGAGACAGGAGGATTACCATGAGTTCAAGGCCCATTTGGGCTACACAGTGACTTCAAGGCCAGCCTGAGCTACATAGTGAGACCTTGTCTTAAAAATCCAAAGTTTAAAAAAAAAAATCACACAGAGATGCTGCACTAACATATATCAAGAAGTAAGTTTCTCCTTTTTTAAAAAAGTTCAGATTTTCAGGTTTTGAAAACACTGCAGTGTTGCATGACAACTATCCACAGGCTTGAAAATAGAAATTAAATACAAAGATCACCAACATCAAAGGAAAAGAACACTATTTTGCTAGGCTGCTTCAGAGAAACCAATCGTTAACAAAGAAGATAATTTTAAAAATAATTTTCTTTGTAATTGAAGATTCAGTGATAGAATGCATGAGCAGGCATTTTGAATTACATGAATCATAAAGCCACTTTCGATTTCTTCTGTGACCACAGGAGATATCAGAGAAAATATTAAAATGCTATTGTATAATTTTACATTTAAAATTAAATTCAGACTGACATGAAACTGATTTGTATAGAGTTAAAATTTTTTAGAAAAATGACTACATAAGAATCATCAGCTCTAGATGTACTGAAATATATATATTTAGAAATAATTTATCAGAAATTTATCCCCATGTTGTCACAGTCTATAAAAATACCCTTTACAGCTCCAGGAACAGTTGTACCAGCAGAAAGAGCTTTTTGGAAATTAGAAATTATCAGTTATCTGCAATCTCACATTTGCCAAGAGTGACTGATATCGCTTTCAGTTTATATGGCTTTAAAATGAAGTTGTTACAAGTATCAACTTTGATGCCCTAATGAATGAATTTGCAGAAGTGAGCCAGACAAATCTTATGATTAGTTGCAAAATCACATTAATAAAGGATTATTTATTATATTATATAAAATTAAGACACAAAGTTTTGTTTTGCAATTCGTAAGTATGTGTTGTTATTTATGTGTCATTGTTATCCTTATTATGTTTTATGAGCTATACTCCTAGCCCTTTTCCTTCTTCTTTTTTTCTTTTTTTGAGACCAGATCTCTCTAAATTGTCAAGTTGCCCATGCTGGGCTCAAACTGCGGTCTTCCTGCCTCAGCCTCCCAGAGTGCTGGAGTTAGAGGCATGTGACATCACTCCCAGCTTATTTGGCTTATAGAACAAGGGGCCCCATTTTCATTTTATAATGAGCCCCACAGATTATACGGGTGGCTTTGCCTGTTAAGTTTGCTCAGCAAGTTTTCAAGGACAGATAGGTTTGGCCTGTGGCCTCCAGAACCCAAGTGGTGACCTTTGTGTCTTCTTAATCCAGCTGCAGCAGCCCCTCCGTCTTCGCCTTCATGGTTGGCAACAGTCATGAGAACTGTACTTTAAGGAGTCCTAGGACCTGACACCCGCCTATCTCCCTTCCTTCCCAAATTAGGCTTTCACCCCCACCTGAGGTTGGGCTTCCAGACACCAGACTCTGAGATCCTGCAGTGCGGAGAAAGTTTATGAGGGAGCGTCTTGGGCAGTGCAGCTGTAAGGGTGAAATGGCTGCACCCTTGGGCAAAGGACACTGCCGTGGCTGCGGCTGGTCCCCAACGAGGGTCACAGCTCTGAGCCTTCAGCAGCCGGGGCTGGGGAGCTCGGCCAGGAAGAGGAGCTGGCTGAAGCAGGGCAGTATCTCCTGTATCACTGCCTTGCGAAGAGCCTGTCGCCTTGTTTTCTGGGACACTTTGCAGAAAAGGGTCAACGCGGAACCACAGCCAAGGTAAATCTTGAAGCCACAGTGACCCCGCCTCCTCCTCCACCGCCACCTCCACCCTTCCTGAGCGCGTACCCTTGCATCTAGTTGCCTTCCCTAGTGAGGTGGGAAAGACTGGAAGGTTCCACCCTGGGTTCCCTTGACTTTCTTCCCCGTGACTGCTGTATTTGGCAGTTTTAACCCTGGCCTTCAGGGTGCCCAGGGATTCTTTGGCGGGACATCGCTCACACGATGATGCGGGGGCCCATTTTCCCTCCCAGGATGGCGACTCCTTCCCTGGCCTGTTGGTCACTCGGGACAGAGAGCCCAGAGAGACTGAAGTACAAATGGAAACCGCACCGCACCGCTTCAGAGAATCAAGACCTGCAGGGCCATGGGATGGGGCTGGAAGCACAAATGCCCAGGGGAACCGAAAGGATTGACGCAAGCAGGACCACGCAGCAAACTCATGCCTCTCAGGGGACCGTGTGCTTCACCTAGCAGGGCGGCAGCGCCGTCGGAGGATGCGCAAAGTCCCCCCCTCACAGGACACGATCTGCAAGTTGCTGGGCAACCCTGCTGTGGCTTGGATACAGCTTTGTCCCCTAACGGGCTCTCGTGTCAGAGGCAAGGTAAGAGGGGCAGAACCTTGGAGAGGTGGGATTTAGTAGATACTCTTAGGCCCCTGGGGGCGCCTTCAGAGGGCTCATGGGCCCACGCGCTTTCTCGGCTTCCTGTTTCGTGATGTGCCCTCTCCCTCTCACATGCCATCTGACCATCATGTGACCCACTGTGATGTTCTGCAACCAAGAGGGTCCTTGCCAGAGCCACACTGATGATGGCACCATGCCATCAAGCCTCCGGAACCTCATTTCTTTACAAATTTAGACTGCTTTGGGTATTTTGTTGTAGTAACACTGATGGACTAATACAACCTTCATCACACACCTATGATGCCACTATGCCAGTGCTGAGGTGGCCGATGACAAAGGGCGGCTGATGTCAGCAGGCAGAGTCTTTCTGTCCACTCAGTTATTCAGTATTTCTTCTGGGACACATGTTCTCTGGTGGACATTTATGTGTGACACAAAGGTCTTCGTGCTTCGTGTTTATCCCCCCCCTGTGGCACTCACAGGCCTCTTCCCCTATGTATCAGCTGGTCGGAAAGGACCTTACAACCTCAGCCAATTGAGGTCAGAAAGGAAAGACGATGGTGCACGGTGGTAGGTGCGGG
>NW_004955566.1:1834421-1855741 GCF_000276665.1 Chinchilla lanigera
GATCCTCCTGCCTCAGCCTCCCAGAACACTAGCATTACAGGTGTGTGCCACAATGCCAGGCCAAGGAATTGCTTTCTAAATGCAAGGCATGGCCTTGCTCCAGAACTTTAGGCATCTACATTTTGATTGTACTGGGTCTTTCCATAAGCCCCATTCAGCATCTTTTCCCACTGCACAGTACCAGGCCACAAAGCCCAAGCCAAGGACTGCTTGCACTGCAGTCTAGACTTGCTGCGAGGTTCTTCCTTGCTCTGCCTGCCACTCAAGCTGCAGCCTTCTGGCCAGGGATGTAGCTCAGCGGCACAGCGCCTGCCTGGCAAGTGCAAAGTCCTGAGTTTGAATCCTGGTACCAAAAAAAAATAAGGAAAGCTGCAGCCTTCTATGCCATCCTAGCTAACAGACATTGTCAGAGGCAGAACATACTGCTTCAGACTCCGCCTCTCAGTGATGGGATGTGCAAGGCGCAGTAAGTTGCCCTTTCCTTCATGAGGGATATCCCAGCATGCCCATGCCACCAGATCCCTAGCATCTGTGCTGCTGTGATAGGTCTCTGATTTGCAAAAGATTCATCTCCCACTCGCTAGTGCTCAAGTATCTTATCATGACCTCCACCATACACGCCTCTCCCGTTCATCTAGTGTTGCAGAAAAACCCTGTCTGAGTGCATAAGGACCAATGCCCAGGTACCGTGACACCAAAGGAGGAGGCAGACAGATCAAAGACTGCAGGCTGTCATTTGTTAGGGGCTTATTTTGACAGAAGCATAGTCCTGAGCAGCAGCAAGACTACAACTTGGATAAGAAAGGAGGGCTTATGTAGTGGTCAAGCAAACGTGACTTTATCCAAGCCAGAAAGAACCAGGGTTATCTCAAACTAACATCAAGAACAGCAAGCACATTCTTGGTGCTCACAGTACCAGGGTCTGGGTTGTAGGGCTCCACCTATCATTCCAGTGGTTTTGTCTCTTTATACTGTGCTGGGAAACTATGCAGTGAAAACCAACCAGGGTTACTCAAGGTTAATCGTGACGGTTGCAACCCAAGATGGTTGCACTCAGCTCCAGCTGAATCCCTGCATCTGGCGCAAAGAATTTGATTCTGTCAACATTGTGGCGGACTGACAACTGGTGGTCAACTTGTAACACCCCGCTGAACTGAACTAGCGTGGTGCTGGGTGTGGGAGGCCACCTGAGGAGTGTTGCCAACAAAATAAAAAGGAGGACTGGAGAGGAAGAAGAGGTGCTGTTAGGGGGCTGTTGGTTCTCCTGAGGAGCTTGTCGTGCTGGCTTTTCTGATATGAACTTGGCTGTTCTCATCTTTGAAGGAGCTTGGGACCTTACTGTCACTGAGGATGGCTACGGTTCACTTTGGGGGACCCCTGGTCCTTAGTTTGAGCATCACTTCCTGGCTCCAGAAGGGAAGATGGTGCACTGCTCAGTCTCCTGGAGAAGCTTGTCATGCTGGCTTTCCTGATATGAACTCAGCTGCTATCATCATTGTAGGAGCTCAGGACCTCATTGTCGCTGAGGATGGCTGTGGTACTTTTTGGGGAGCTCCGGTCCTTACCCTGAGTGTCGCTTCCTGGCTGCAGTGCAGATCCCTCAGCCTGCTGGCACAGACCCTTCAGCCCGCTGACACAGACTTTCTAGCTTCCACCACTGACCTTTGGGTCTTCCCAGTGCAAATCCATGAAACAGACTTTCATGAGGCATTGTCTTGGGCTCTAGGTCTTCAGCTGGACTCATGCGGGACATTGCAGTGGGATCCAGACCCTCAGGTAAATTCTTTGGGTCTTTTTTTTTTTTTTTTTTTTTTTTTTTTGGTTTTTCTCCGGTACCGGGAACCGAACTCACGACCTTATGCTTGCCAGGCAGGCGCTTTTGCCACTGAGCTAAATCCCCAGGCCTCTTTGGGTCTTTAATGTGTGGACAGATTTCCTGCACTCTCTCTGTATATGACTCTTTGGATGACTACTATAGTATAATCCTATAAATTATGTGTCCTGTATTGTTTTCCTTGAAAACTCTGACTACAGCAAACATTGCACATCCTCAGAATATTTGCAGAATGTCTAGATGGTCCAGATCCCTTTGGGTAATGTTATAAAGGACGGTAGAAAAGTTAACGTAGTCCTGGAGCAAGATCATCCATGTTTACTGTTGTCTAGCCCGCACAAATGCCAGCCATTGGAGATAGAAAACAACGCATTTGGCAGATCCTTGGCTACGTGTTCTGTGCTGGAGCAAAGATATAGTGCCGTAAAGCAGCTACAGTCTAGGCTACTTCTTGATTAAGAGACTCACTCTTATTCACCAAGACCCATCCAGTTTCTTTAAGGAGTAGACTGGTTAACTAACTTAAGAGATGTTGGAGACCACAAACCGTGCATTCTTGACACCACTGAGGGTGACTCTAATCTCTGCATCCCTTGGGATATGCCACTGTTGATGGTTCACTATCTTGCCTTGGTGTATGAGGGCCATTTCAGAGGCTTCCACTTGGTCACATGCCCTGCTGTGGTCATCCTTAGTCCACAGGTCAAGGAAGCAATATGGGTGGGGGGTTGGCTAACCACTGAATATGACCATTCTGATCAGATAGTCAGAGATCAGAGAAATGACAACTGGGTACCTACATGGACTCAGTGGAGCCACCATCAGTCAAAACTGGACTGAGACCCCATCTATTACCCGGCCCTCATGGGTTTCCCATGGCAGTTGGGGGCCAGTGGTGGAGTATTGTGTCCCTGGCATCAATGCTAATACCCACAGTACCTGAAAGGTCTGGGAAGTGCCTTTTGTCCGGTGCTGTGTTACCCAAGTCAGTGGACGGAATAAGCCTCAGTCCGTTGCTGGATAAACAGTCAGCCCTCCTTACCTGTGGGGTCCACATCCACCAATCTAACCAACCCTCAGTGAAAGGGTTCTTTGAAACATTATGTCTGAAATGAACACACACAGACTTTTTCCCATCATTATTCCCTAAACAATCCTTCGTAACAATTATTTGTGTAGCATTGACATTGCACTAGGTATTACAAGTCACTTCGAGATGACATAAAGCATACTGCAGGATGTACCTAGGTTCCATACAAATGCTATTCCATCTTATCTGAAGGACCTGAGCATCCGAGGATTTTGGTAGCCCAGGGGGATCCTGAGACCAGTCTCTCACGGCTACCAAAGGGACAGCTATACTCCATCTTCCTTGCTCGTGGGGGAGGACAGTTCTATTCCACAGCGTCCCCTGGAAAAGCCCCAGCAGGTCTGCATCCCACTTGCCCACACTAATAGCCTGATGCTGAGCTCACACTTTACCGGCATCTTTCTCTGCCCTGCGTCACTTCCCGAGGACATCACTGGGCTTCCCAAGTGAACCACTTGCACCCCACCCTCGTCTCAGGATCTACTTCCGGAGCAGGGCACACCTGCCAACGGTAGGGTAATAAAGTCACCTGAGAAGTTACCCTGGGATTTTTTATTGTTTTGGATGTGTGTGTGTGTGGCTAGGGATTGAATTCAGGCCCCTCACACTGTATGACATCCCCAACTCTTTATATAATTTTGAGACAGGGTTTCAGTAAATCTCTAAATTGCCCAGGCTGGGCTGGAACTTGCCATCCTCCTGCCTCAGCCTCCGAGAGCAGTGGGACTGCAGGTATGTGCCGCCGTGCATGGCTTCACCCTGCGCTTTCCTGGCCTTTGAGTGCTTCCAGCCTCCAAACATCCCAGGCAGAGGAGAGCCTGGTCTGCTGCACAGTGCCGCAGAGAAGGTTCCAACAGCTTCCGGGGGACCCAGTCCAACAGCCGGTGCTCAGTGACAGAGCCCCGCGTTTCATTTTCAACCTCAGTCCCACCTGCTGGAATTTCAGAGCACTTCTGCATCTTGTGGTTTTGGTTTTTGTTTTTTCCTTCCTTTCTCTGAGAGATGGAGAGCAGCTGACCACTGACTGGGCTAAAAGTCTCTTCCGTACTTGAACGTGGGTATTAATCTTTGCTTCTCCGGGTTGAGTACTCCAGGTCTTTTCAAGCTTGCCCATCAGGCCTGTTTTCCAGACTTTCAATCATCTCCGAGGCTGGAAACTGTCACCCCCAGCTGCTCACCGCAGAGCGGCCTGCCAGCTCCCGGAGACCACCAGATGGAGGCTGCGCACAGAGAAGTCCCCAGGAGGGAGGTGTCCCCCGCCACAGGCTGTAAATCACCCCTCCCTCGCCTCCTCCGCAGGCAGAGAACAAGCCCCAGCTTGCTGTTGAAGGCCATAAAACTTCTCTCCTTTCAAGGGCCCCTTTGTTGGGCATGTTCATTGTAGCAGGCCGCAAGTCCACCAAGGGCCCATAAAACCTGGCCAGACTTCGTGCCGGTGACCCCGCAGGCCAGCGCCGCGGCTCTCCCACCCTTCAGCCCACAGTGAAACTCCTGCCGGCTTCATCCAGAAGCGAACTGGCCTCAATTTGCCTTGTGATTTGTTTGTTAGCTTTACAAATGACTTCTGAGGTCAGACAGCCCCTCCTAACCCCGAATTCACGATCAGCAGGAGCTTAGGGGCTGCCTTGCAGGGGAGGGGATGTGCACTCGGGTTGCCACGGAGATTTCCAAACCATTCACCTCTGGGGGAAGAGCCATGGCTGTCCCTGAAGGATAAGCCAGCCTTGGGAGACACAGCTGTCCTCTCTCAGGTGTCCCTTCTTGTCCTCACCAGGGTTCTGGTTCCGGAGGAACCCTGGACACACACACTGCTCCCTCATGCTGAATCCGCTCCAGCAATCTACCAGCCTGGGGAAAGCAAAGTCCCAGCAAAGCCCATCAGCAGGAGGACAGTACTGATCACCTACTTAGCTAAATGCTAAGAGCTCAAGCTTCAAACTACGCACATGTCCATCATCAGAATAGGTAGTCACACAATAGGATATAAAAGAATAAAATATGAGCCAGGTGTGATGGTGTATGCATGTAATTGCAGCACTCTAGGAGGCTGAGGCAGGAGGATTGCGAGTTTGAGCACAGCTTGGGCAACTCAGCAACTTAGTGAGACCCTGTCCCAAAATTTTAAAAAAATTTAAAAAGGGCTGGGAATGTAGCTCAGTGCAAAGGCCCTGGGTTTAATGCCCAGTACCACCAAAAAAAAAAAAAAAAAAGGAGGAGGAGGAGAATGTATGGATGCATACCACCTCATGAATATATCATACACAGATCTACTGAGTGGAAGATGCCAGACGTATAAGAGTAAATATTACATGCTTCTATTTATATGAAGTCCAAAAAAAGGGCAAAATCTAATCCATGGTGGTAAAGTCACAGTAGTGATCCCCTTGGGAGGTAAAGGGTAGGAGGGTATCAATGGGAAGGAACACGAGAAAACTCTCTGGGAGTGAGAGACATGTTCTACATGCAGATGCGTGTGGTGATCACATGGGAGCACACACAGGAAACGTCATCGGCTTCCCGCTCCAGATAGGGCTGGGGTGCAGCTTCCCGGTGAGCGTGTGCCTGGCGGGTGTGAGGTCCTGGATTCCATGTCCAGCACCAAAAACCAAGTAAGTGAAAATAAAGATGTGTGCTCCTTACCGCATGTAAATTATACATTAGGACAGGCTTGAGAGAAAGGTATAGATTTTAGAGTTAAACAATCATCGGTTGAAATCCTGGTTCTGTCACTTATTAGCTATTTTTCAATCAGGTCATTTAACCTCTTTAGACTCCATGTCCTGGGAACAAAGATATCTATCTCACAAGCGGCAAAATAACATAGTCCTCGGCACAGAATAAGAGTTCAATCTATAGTCCTAAAAGTTCTGCTGTGCCAGCCCTGAGGGCAGCTGATCTGGGTCAGGCAGGAGCAGAAGCCTCTAGGAGACAGATTTCCACAAGATGAAATACGTGACGTGTCCAGATGTCCTCAGAGGAGACTGAGACATCTGGCAAAGTTTTTAGTCATATTGTTGATAAGTATATAGAAACCTAAGAAAATGACCATCAACTCTAGGAGAACGGTGATGCAAGGACAAACAGTACTGAGCCTAATTCCCTACATGGATCAGCTGTGTAAGACATTTATTAAACATCAAATAGTGAGCCATTCAAAAGCACAAACTATATTGGGAGTGTTGGGAAAGGAAGGACACAGGTGAGTAGCATGGACCGGAGGAGAAATGCAAATATTAAAGAAAAAAGAATGAATTAAGAATTATGCTCTAGCTGGGGAGGGTGGTACATGCCTTTAATCCCAGCACTGGGAGGCTGAGACAGGAGGACTGCAAGTTCAAGTCTAGCCGGAGCAACTTAGTGACTTAATATGGCCCTGTCTCAAAATAAAAAGTAAAAATGGGGCTGGGGATGTGCAGCTCAGTATACAGACCCTGGGTTCAATCCCCAGTACCATAAAAGAAAGAATTATGCTCTAATTTGATCACTATATGTGAAAGATATTTTAGTCCATTCAAGTCTTTAATTTGTAAAAATACAACATAGTGATAATAATGTGGCAATTTTAAGACGGGTGAGCTCAGGGTCATCTAGACAGGGCAGTACTTCCTTATCACAGGGAGACTGCAGGATTCTAGAACATTCCAGGAAGTGGCAAATAAAATTCTTATGCATTCTACTTGCAGGAGAGAAAAAGAAAATAGTAGTACAGGTAAACAAATGTAAAGGTATCTGCCCGTGTCAAATCTGCAGCAGAGACCAAATGGCACGCAGGTGATAGCATTTAGGAGTGCCCTTAACATCAGTCATGCCCAAGCCTGCCAGACACAGGGCTGAGCAAGCCCACAGCCGCTTGATGCTGTAACCAAAGGCCTGTCACAAAATGGAGGATGGTCAGCCCTAAGTCAGCTGATTCTAAATCATTTCTTGTGGTCAACATTGGAGGCTCATATTAAATATGACAACAATAAACTTTCCATTTAAAAGCTACTTTATAACTTTCAAAGTGCTTTCGCATACATGAACTAATTTGATGTTTCACATTAGCCCTGCAGGCAGGAAATGCATTATTATTTTCATTAATTGTGGAAGCTGAATCTCAGAGAGGTTAAGTGACACATGTTTAGTGACACAGGACATTGGTGACCAATGTTAGAACTGAGTATTAGTTTTTGTAGAGCTATTTGTATTCCTCAGATTTTGTTACTATAACAAAAAACCTGAAGCTGGGTTACTTTATAAAGAAAAGAGGTTTATGTAGCTCACAGTTCCGAAGGTTCAAGGGCATGGTGCTGGCATCAGCTTGGCTCTGGTGAGCACCTCATGGTGAATTAGCATCACAATGGTGGGAACTCTATAGAAGCTCAAGGTCAGGTGGAGAAATAGGAAGTCAGAGAGAGGCAGATGGCCTGTGCTTGCTACTTAGTAACAACTTGCTCTCGCAAGAATGAACTCAAGGGTCTCAGAACTACCTGGAGGGCACATCCCCAAGTGACCTAAGGACTCCCACTAGGCCTCGCCTCTAGTGTGCACACAGTGGGGATCAAGATTCTAACACGTGAAATTTGGGGGACACACTCCAACCCTGACTAATCATGGCAGCCTCATCTGAGCACCATGAGCTTAGCAGCTTTGAGCCACCCCCATTTCTTAGTCTGCAGGTCTGTGGATGAGAAGTTGGGGCCGGTGTGGCTGGATTCTCAGCTCAGCATCAGGGCTGTGCTCTCACCTGGACATCGGGGCCCTCTTTCAAGCTCACTCAAGTTACTGGCAGAACTGAGTTCCTCACAGCCATAGGACTCAGGTGCCTGTTTTCTCGCTGGCTGTCAGCCAGCGATCAATCACAGCTCCCAGCAGCCACTTTCAGTCTTTGTCACACGGACCCCAACACCTCCAAAGCCAGCAACTGAGAAACTCCCTGACATCCAACAACTCTCATGTGTTCAATTCCTCTCTTGAGGAAAAGCCCAGTCTCTTTTAAGAGCTCGCCTAACCCACCCAAGACAGGCCCACCCAAGACAATCTCCATTTCTCAAAGTCAGTCACGCAAAAGCACATAACATAATCACAGGAGTGATACGCCACAATGTTCTTAAGTCCGACCTGTACTCAAGGGGAGCCAATTCCTTAAGCATGCGTGTCTGTGTGGGCGGGTGCTGATTCAGAGCCTTTACCCTGAGCTACATCCCCAGCCTTCTATTTTTTTATGTTTTTATTTTTTATTTTGGGACAGGGTCTCACTAAGTCACTAAGTTGCCCAGATGGGGCTTGAATTTGCAATCCTCCTGCCTCAGCCTCCCAGAGGACTGGGATTACAGGCATGCACCACCATGCCCCACTGGAGAGATGATTCAAGGCAGTGTTTATCTCGGGGGGGGCGGCAATCTTGGGGTCCACCTCAGAATTATGCCTGTCCCACAAAATGTGCAACCCCCAAGCTAGTACTACATTCACTGAGATCATAGCCCTCTCCAGGTATGGCAGGGGCTTCCCCGACCCTTCACCTGCTATGAAAAGCAACCGCATCACCATAAAATCTGGAAGGCTACTCTTGCGGATGCGGCAGGACACAGTGAGGCAGAGGCAAGCTCCCACTGACAAGCATAGCCAGAAGCCAGCACGTTTCTGCAGTGCCCCCCACTAGCCTCTTGAGTGTCACCCAATAGGTGCGGCCATAGTGAGTGTCTTCCTGACCCCTGGATGATAGCTAAAGCTGCGTGCTCTTAGTCCCCACTCCCCATGAGCCCTCTAATCCCCACCGCCCTGGCTGAGGCAGCGATAGAGTAGCTCCCAGGGCAGGCCAGCAGTTCTGTCGTATCTCTGAGTCATTCCTGGGGGGACCAGTCCAAGACCTGGCCCTCCTTTCCTTACATCGATTTTGCAAATATTTAGTTACAGTGGACTGAATGTGTCTCTTCCAAATTCGTCTGTTGGAATCCTTACCATCCAGGTGATGGTATTAGGAGGTGGGGCCTCAGGAAGGTGACTAGTACCCTTAGAAATGTGACCTAGGGGCTGGGGATTTAGCTCAGCGGCACAGTGCCTGCCTGGCAAGCACAAGGTCGTGAATTCGATTCCCGGTACCAGAAAAAAAAAAAAAAGAAAGAAAGAAATGTGACCTAGAGGGACTGACCCATCCTTTCCACCACACAGGGACACAATGACAAGGTGGCCTGTATGAATCAGGAAGAGAGCCTGCGCCAGCCAGGAAATCTGCTGGTGCCTTGATCTTGGACTTCCCGGCCTGAAACAAATTTCTATGGTTTATAACCCACCTGGTTTATGGCAGCCTGACCAGACAGAGACACAATACCCTGAATTAAATCCCTTTCTACCTAAAATACCTAGACAGCTTTCTTTGTCCTACAGCTGGCCCTTGGGTGTTGGTCATGCCTGATGACCAAGCTAGTGCGCTCTGTTTGAAATTTGGTCATTCCATCCTGCAGGCTTTAGGGGTACCTGATACAGATCAGCACCTTCTTCCTCAGGGCCTCATACCCCAGCCGGACAGTAGTGCTATGGCAAAAAACTTGATTTCTCTCCTTTCCCTTTCACAGCTACTCAAAAACTCTTCCCCTTTGCTCAAGCCCCTTACCTTAGTGTAGCAGACCCTCGCGTTGTCCACCCAGGGTATCCCTCAACCCTTTTCTGCTAACACAACCCAATTTTGCCTGTTAGGCAATGATCCCTTAATACCCTCTGTGGGGGGCTTGCAACCAGTTCTGACTGATAAAGGGAAGCCTCCTAGGAAGTTCCTAAAGACAATTTTCCAATTTTCCTTCCTGATAAGAAGCAAGAGCAGTAGGGAGAAGTTTTCTCATTGCCTGACTTCCATGACTTCTTTTTTTAAAAACACTTGATGCCTAGATCAGCAGCAGACATCTTGACACCATGTGGTGACAAGCATGGGGAGAAAAAGCCACTACCTAAGGATGACACAGCAGAGCTGCTGCAGAGTTAGACCCTTGGAGCAGTAAACAAACTGTGGACAAATTCTAGAACTATTTGTCTCCGATCTTCTTGCTAGCTAAGCAGTAAAGGCCCTTAAGGTTCAAGCTACTGTTAGTGGGGGTTTGTGTTACTTGAAGCCATAATCCTTCCTTACTAATATATCTAACACATTCCTGTGTTAGATAACCCTCAGCATATGCCTTTGACTACAGAGAAAATGCAATCCTCTTCTGCCCACACCCTAGCTCACTGACGCACAAGCTTTCTCCCTTCCGTCCCGTCTCCTGGCACAGGGCCTCTTACCCAGCCAGAAGCTAATCTCCCTGGACAGCATCCTGTCCTTGCTGCAAGGACCCAGGTCCCGCAGCCTGCTCCTTTCTCCCCCGCCCCTTCCACCCATGCTGTCCAGTGGCACCTTCCCCAGTGGGTCTCGAGTCAGCATAACACCGTGCAAGCCGGACTGCTCGGATGTGTCACATCCTAACCTCCAAGCAACTGTTTCTCAAGGGTCCCTCCTGAGTGCCCTGGACGAGCCCTCTCCCAGGACCATGCAGACGCCAGGGGTGCCAGCTCCTGCTTCCCACTGCAAAGGGTTATTTTCCGTCTGCTTTTTCTCCTTATTTTTATCGAGGGCATATTTTCTTTATCTTTAAGGCTTTTATAGCTTTGTATCTCTGCCTGGTTTTAGTACATTCTGTTGTTATGATTTATACTGCTTTTAGTGGCTCTTTACCCTCAGCACATAAACATGTTTAAGTTTTCCACATCTTAAAAAAATAAAATAAAGTAAAAAAAACCCTTCCTTGACCCTGCATTCTTGTCTCATTTCTCCACAACCCCACCCCCCCGCCACCGCCCCTTTGCTGCCAGCTCTTTGGAAGCCATCTGTATGTGCTGTTTTTGCTCCCATCCCTCTAATTCCTGAACTCAACTGGCCCATCCGCCTCTCCAAGCCCAGAAGCCCTTCTCTGCCTTGCTTGGCACAACTGGGAGTTTTATGGGCAGGAGGCTGGGAATCTCTCCGGTCTGTGGGAAAAAAAGGAAGTGGGGGGAGGGAAGGAGCTAGGCCATCAGGGCCCCCCTGGGACATTTTCCTCTCTTCTCTCAGCTTCTCTTTTAGGAGTGATAGCATATTCTGTCATCCGCCCAGGGGCTCCCACCTCCAGGGAAGGTTCTCCTTACTTACTCCCCTTAGTTCTAGTTTGAAAAGCCCAGGGAAGGATTCTGATTGGCCCAGCATGGATGAGGTGTCTTCCCATGGATCAATCAGTTGTGGCCACCAGAGTTATAACCACTATTAGTCATTTTTTGTTAGTGTAACAAAATCACTGAGACAGTCAACTTATACAGAGGCATTTTTATTTGGGCTCACAGTTTGGGGATTTCCAGTCCATGGTCAACTGGCCCCATTGCTCCAGACCTCTGGTGAGGTAGCCATCATAGCAAGAGCACATGGGGGAGCAAACTTCACCTCAGGACCAGAGCACAAAAAGTAAGTAGCCCGGGTCCCACAGTACTCCTGGAAGCCACACCCCCAATGACTTAAAACCTCTCCCTAGGCCCCACCTCTTAAAGGTTCCATCACCTCCCAATAATGCCAAGCTGGGGATCAAGCTTTTAACACATGGGCTTTGGGGAGACATTTAAAGGGCAAATTATAGCAGTGACATAGCTAAGTCCAAAGTCTAGCAAGGAGAGTCAGAAGGCTAGCCTCTGTCTTCAGGCAGTACTTCAGTAGTACCCCTCTCAGCATCTGTTGGGTCCGCCTTGTGCATCCTGGCTTCTCCACGCTGCCCATGTCTGCTGGAAGCTGCGGGGCTGCTCTGCTTATCTGTGTGGCTGATCTGCAGTGCTGGAGACCAAGCCTCCCATGGATGAGTCTCAGGGATATAAATTCCCCAGCTCCCTCAACCCCTGCCTGAGCTCCCCTGGTGACAGAGATGAGCTCCCAGGTCCCCTCTCAAGGACAAATTTGTTGCCCCAGCTGTGAGCACACAGCCTCCAGCAGCAGCTCAGAACCACCTCCAGCTCAGAGGCACTTCCTCCCCGGGTAGCTGCAGCCATGACAGGTGCTGTCACCCTGCTATGGGACAACTCTGACAAGCCATACATATGCCACATCCCTATGGTCTCCAGGCTTTGTTGGTCCACGTTGGTAGTTCAGTTCTGCTTCTCGTCCCTCCTTCCGCAGATGTCCTTAATGACGACCTAGGATGCTGAACTCCTATACTCTGCTGCACTTTCTGCCTCCAGAGAGCCTAGCCCGTGACAGATAACGCAGAGCTGCCCATGAGGCCAAGTGCCAGTTGCCCACAGTGGGAAGCAGCTCTGCAACGCTCCATTTCCTGGCTGCCCTCCCCTCGTCTCACTTCCCCACTCCCAAACCCGTACTCTCAGAACCTCCCAAATCTACCCACTCAAGCGAGTCTTGAGATCTGCTTCCAGAACAAGCCAAACGCAGACATGAGGCTCGCTGTGGCTCTCTTGTTGTTAAACTCATGGGCCCCAGGCTTTACCTGCAGTGTGTACCTCTGCGACCCGAAGCTCTTTTGCAAAACACTTTTCTCCCTCAACTTCCTGGGTTTCCTGCTTCCTCTCTAGGCAGGATGGTTAGCTTGGGTTTCCTCCTGCATCTGGCACAGCTCAGGGGATCTCAGTCACTGCCCTGGAGTCAGTCAGCCCCACACAAGCATGATCAGTTGCACTGGCCAGGTCTCTGACTTGAGCTCTGAACTCATCTATCCGACCAACTGCCACCATCTGTACTTAGATGTCCCACAGACACTTCAAACCAGCGCAGCAGGCTCCTCTCCCTCTATTCTTCTCTGTGCTTTCCCCCCACAGCAGATAACACAGCGAGCTTCCGGAGTCACCAGGCCTCCTTCCAGCCTCCCCAGTCAGTCTCCCCCACCCTCAGGCCTTGATCTCCTATAGCGACGTGACCTTGAGTCACTCATTGAACCTCCCTTAGCCTCAGTTTCTGCATCCATAAAGTGGGCTGTTATCAGCAGTACCTGAGTTGCTGTGAGCACTAAAACATAGTGTAGGATGCTGAGAAGTCTTAGTCCATTTTGTGCTGCCATAATACAATGCCAAAGACTGAAAAATGTATAAAGGACAAAAAGTTATTTCTCACAGTTCTGGAGATTCAGAAGCCTGAGATCCAAGCACTGGCAGTTTAGGTCTCCGGTTCCAACGTGGCACCTTCCTGTGCTCCCTGGAGCGGAGGGACATCAAGTCAGCACATGGCAGAACCGGCCCAATACTTTTGTGCTGAGGATTAAGTTTCCAGCGAGTGAATCTGGGTGGTCACACTCGGACCACAAAGCAACACTCAGGGATTATTTGCATTTGATTACTCTTTGTGCTTTTGTTTATCTTTACCCTTCTTAAGACCCTGGTCACTTTCCATCTTGTGCTGCAGTTGTTTACATGCTACCTTTAAATGCCCTACTGGACTCTGAGTTTGTGTGTGTGTGTGTGTGTGTGTGTGTGTCTGTGTGTGTGTGTGTTGCAGCGCTGAGGGGTGGAACTCAGTCTTACACATATTTGGCAAGCACTCTACCACTGATCTGCAAGCTCATTTTCCTCCTTTTTCTTTCTTTCTTTCTTTCTTTCTTTCTTTCTTTCTTTCTTTCTTTCTGTTTCTTTCTTTTTCTTTCAATACGGGAGATTGAACCTAGGACCTTTGCACCCAGTTACATCCCCAGCCCTTTTTTAGTTTTTTTTCTTTTGAAACAAGGTCTCACTAAATTGCTCAGGCCAGGTTCGAACTTGCAATGTTCCTGCCGCAGCTTTCCCAGAGTGCTGGGACTACAGGTGTCCACCACCATTGCCGGCTGCTCTGCAAGAGTCTTGAAGAAAGCGGAAAGTACTTCACTGCTCTGGGTGCACATCCATGCAGCCGTCTACGACTGCAGTCTCCCGCCACTCCTGCTTCCATGTGGGCACACTTCTCCTCTGATTAAATATCACCGAAGTAGCTAGGGGTAGTATTTTTCTCTTTTTTGTTTGTTTGGTTTTTCTTTCTCCTTATTTGCCTTTTCTTCTCTTTTTTTCTTCTTTTTTCCTTCTTTAAGGTGATTTTAAAAAATATCCAGCTAAAGGGAAACTGAGTTGACGATATATTCAATTTGAGTTCAGTAGGATACTTTGTGTGTTCTTTTAAGACACTGCTAGCCAGCCCAGCGTGGTGGCGCACGCCTGTAATCCCAGCACTCAGGAGGCAGAGGCAGGAGGATCACTGTGAGTTTGAGGCCAGCTTGAATAGCAAGACCCTGTCTCAAAAAACAAACAAAACAAGACACTGCTAGCCATCCCAGTCAGAAATCCTCTCCTGTTGGGAACCATGTACTTCCTTTCCCTTTCTGAGGAACGCATGTGAAATAGAATTGATCAAAATTCCTGGTTGGGAGGGCACAGAGCTACCAAGGTATGAAAAATAGGTCTGGATGTTTAACCACATGTTTTATCCATCGCAGTGAATAGGACCACATCTTGGAATACCTGCTCCTCTTGTCCTATGCAATGTGACCGTGCCTGAAGAAACGGCCAACAGAACTGCCACTGACGCGGCACAGTCCCTGAAGAAACATATTTACCAATGAGTCCGTTTTTATCTCATAACAATAATTCAGTTGCATAATTGTGTATCCCAGTACAATATAATAGTCATTTGAGAAAGTATTTGAATGGTTCTTGTATGCTGTAACTCGAGTTTAACTTTACATTTTTTCCAGAATTATTAATCCAATCAAAGATCAACCAGTGTGCAGCCAAAACTCCTAAGGCAGAAAGTACTGTAGAGATGTATTAGGGAGTTAACTAATAAAAATACTATGTTACACTACCTGGATTTTGTGAGGTTTAGAGAATTTGTCAACTCTGAAATTTGGAATCTTTGTGATTTTTTTCTGGACATACTTAAATTGGTACATGGAATCTTACATTGTTTTACTTAGGGACCTCAAAATTGTGAGTTCTGTATCCAATAAAGCCCTCCTCTGGTGTCTCCGTGTGACCCTGAACATGTGCACTGTGTACACACACACACACACACACACACACACACACACACACTCCACCATGGGTCATTCTGGGAAATCTATCTCTGACTGAGGGACGAAGGAGCCAAGTTTGTAAAAACGTCTGTGGTTCTCTTATGTAACAGAGCTGGGACGTGGAATCCACAGAGGTGAAGCGCTGAGGCAAACTGAATCAATCAGCTCCTACTTGGAGACCACGACACATGTTTGGTAAATCGAAAACGAAGAGGGGAAAGACAGACCCGTCCAAGTAGGCTGCGCATCTGAGTCTGACCACAAGATGGCAGTAAAAGAGTGGTCCGTCCAGTCAGTGGAAAACTCATTAAGAGCTAATCAAGGCAAAGCGGTTTTTCTTGTTTCCTGTCTGTGCCTTCTCCCCTTTGCCAAGCCTCAGTGCACTTACTATTGTTCCATTCTTTTGGGTTAAAGGCGTCACAAATCTGCGTTTTTGTTTGTTAACTCAGCTGTAGCCTGCAGTTCGTCTTCTAGACAACTTTCCCTGCTTCTTATAGTTAAGGATTATGTTCTTATTAACTATTATTAGAAGAATTTTCTGACTCAGAAGTTTCGGGACTTAAAGCTATAGTCTTAGTTCAATAATTGCTTTATTATTTGCCACTGTGCTTGGAACTTTCATTACCCGGCTTCTGTTTTGTGTGCTTTCTCCACAGCCCACAGCCAGGACTGTGTACAGAGCTTTATCTGAAAAACCAGCCCCGACCCCTGCCTGTCTGAAAGAGATATGGTTCCATCTAGTGTTGCTGGGGCCCTGTGAAGGCTGGATTACTCCTATGTTAACCATTAGAAAAAGGAGCAACTTGCCTAAGAAAGACAACGACTTCTAGAAATAGAAGAGTGAGCTTTCCTGTATCCAACCCTCCATTTTCCAAGATGGCGTCCTGGACGCCATCATCACACACACACACACACACACACACACACACACACACACACACACTCTCTCTCTCTCTCTCTCTCTCTTTCCCTCCCCGCCCCCATTTCCATCCCAAGATTTGGGCAGCTTTTAGGCCAACACTATTCTCTCAGAACACATCCCAGAAAGCACAGGGCAATCACCAGAATTGACCACCATCTTGACCCCTTTTGTGAGTTTTGAACATACTGAGGACCCTTGTCCTGGACATGTACCTAGCATATTGCCAAGGGCTTTTGCTGGAAAACCATGCTAACGAGGAGTGGGCAAAGGACACCAGCAACCAGGCTGCTCTCCTGAGAATCTAGGTGCTCCTGCTTCTCCAGCAAGTGAGGCGACCATGCTTGTCTTTGGTGAGTTGTGAGTTTGTCTTCTCACGCTGGTGGCACCGTTGCCTGAGGGTGGAGATCACATCTACAGAAGAGGACTCAGGGAAGCTCACTGGCCCACGGTCACCTGGACCTGGGCAGCATCCTGTAGCAAACCTGCCTCATTCCTGGACTGCTCCCTGACTACACGTCCATGGGACAATGGGAGCTTTTTTCAACAAGGAGCAGAATCAGAAAGCTCTCGATCTGTTTCCTCTGCAAGGTGCCTTCCTGGGTCCTGATCCTGATTATCCTGTTTTGCTTCATAGCAGTATCTTGCCCTGAATGGCAGCTTGGGGCCCCTGAGTGGGCAGAAAGAGAGAAAAGGTACTGGATGGGACCTAGATTCACATGCCGCCTGTGTGGCTGCTTCAGGAATGAGGAGGGCCACCAGCAGACACCCCGCCCGGATGGCAAGCCCTCAGGGGCTGCCTGAGACACTTGGCCCAAGCCCACGCCTTTCTCAGGCTAGCTCACATCCAGCACTGATAGATGAGGGGGTCCTAAGGCTCCTCCTCGGAACAGTGTCAAGGGTCATTCCATCTTTCAAACCTCCCGCGGAGTAGACGGCGGCTTCCCTCAGGACTGCATGGCAGCGTGGCTTCTCCTTTCACCACCTCTTGCTTGTCCCCCTTCCCTTCCTCAAGTCTGGATCCCGTGGAGTCTCCCCAAAAGCCTGCACACTCAGCTCCATCACAGTCAGCTTCCCAGGGAACCCATGTGTGACAGGGACCTTGGAAACATTAAATGTCCTTTCTGAACCATGTTAGGTGCTTGTCCAAAAGCCATAGTGCTGTTAAATGCTACCCCTATGCCCTCTTTGTTTTCATTTTTTGTCCATTACACATTCCACCAACTCTGGGCCACCAGAACTGCCAAAGAACCCAAAGTCTCAGAAGCCCAAGAACCCAGTCACGAAGACGCATTCATACCAGGAGTGGTTGCTTCTGTGGCAGGCTAGGGGGCAGTGCTGGGACTCAAGCAATCAACTCCCTTTCACAGGGCGCTGCTGAGCTGGCTGTGTGCACATCCGTGATCCCAGCTACTCAGGAGGCTGAGGCAGGAGGATTGCAAGTTTGAGCGCAGCCTGGACAACATAGCAAAACTCTGTCTCAAAAACAAAACAAAGAATATTGCTGTACAGTTACACCTCATTTAACAGGAACAGGTTTGGAGAACTGCATTTTTACTTGATTTCACCATTGTGTGCACAGTTGTACATTCACGAACTAAAATGGCTACAATGTCACTAGGCAATAAACATTTTCCACTGTAATCTATACGTGCCTCGTTGTTGACCAGACTGTCATATGACACACGACTGTATTTGGTTTTCAAGCCAACTCGCTGCTTAACTTTAAGGAGCAATTTCCCTACTCACTCTCTCCTACCTGGAGACAGGTCTGGGAGGTTGTCTCCTACACTGCCTTATCCTAACGTTGACTTTTTCTTTCTTTTTTCCTATAGAGAAGCCTTGTTCAATAGAAATGAACTTCAAGCCAAATATGTAATCTTAAATTTCCTCATAACTGCACATACAAAAGTGAAAAGAAGCAGCTGAAATTGATTGGAAAAATACCCTCTGCTTAATCCAATGCATCCAAAATAATATCATTTCAACAGACGATAAATATGAAAATGAGGCACTTTAACTTCTTTCGGTTCATACCAAGTCTTGGAAGTCTGGTGCATCTGACATGACACATCTCAGTTTTGACCACTCCTCTGTAGCCACTATACTGGACAGCACATGCACAGATCATAGAGAAGCTGGTTGCAGAACAAGGCACGTGAGAGTCAGAATTCAAAGCTGAGCACTTCTCTTTCTAAAGCCGATTAGTTTTAAGGCTGAATTCACAGGTTGCCACTAGCCTGCGCCTCTCATTTTTCCATAAACTCAGGATAATACTGTACCTGCCTCATTAGGGAGGTGAGCATAAGGCTTTAAAAAATAGCATCCCTTACGCAACTGGCTGGTTGTGAGTTACCCCAAGGAATGGCTTCTTACCGACCCCAAAGCCCGCCCCCTCACCAGAAGTTAGCTACACCAGCCAAGACCAAGGCTGGTAGTGCCTGAAAGCAATACCAAGAGTGCTTTTATTTAGAGTTGTGTTCGTGTATCTCTTACAAAGTCTTGACTGATCTTCTAATCCCAATCAGGAAAGGAAGCGTTAGGAGAGAGAAGTGTAATGCTAGGTGTTCCTTTAGAATGTAAACCATTTAATTAGATGCCAAGGATTGAAAATCTTGATTCAGAGCCTGAAATGGCTAATAAGGTTTTATTGTTGCTATTACTTAGAGTTTTTATAGAACTTTAGGCTGGCAAAGTACTTTTCAATCACTTGAGAGAATCTAAGTTTGTTAACAGCAAAATGAAAAAATGTTCTATTCATCAGCAGAGACAACATACATAATATTTTAAGTATTTAAGAATTACGACCCTGCTGTGAGAACTCCTGAAATTACATCTACGTGGATGTGAGAGATTCTTGGTATGGGCAGAGGGCATTAACGCCGGTGCTGATGTTATTACCCTGCTGAATCTGCAAGGGTGAACTTCTGCAATTCAGGAAATGAGGAAGTTCCTAGAACAAACATTAGCCAGCTCTAGTTACACATATGGAACTTTTGGCCCACATGTGATTTTTAAACATTTTTCTAAAAAGGCTCTTAAGATTTTATGGCTGATCATATTATAAAATTATGCACAGTTCCAATATAGCACAATTTGTGACTGCTCTGGGTCACTGAAACCTCCCAGAATTCTGCTGCTGGGGCTGCTGCAATTGAAGATAAATTTGTGCCAAATCCACAGCAGTGGGCAGAAAACATATGAAAAACCAGTTTCCCCTTCCCAAAAGCAAATAGAGGCCCTCTAACCTTTTGGATGTATCAGTTAGCTTCTGCTATAATAATGCTGCATAACAAACAACCTGAAGCTCAGAGGCACAGTAACTGTTTATGGCTGGGTGGCTCTGTCAATCTCTGCTGGTTTCACTTAACACGGTTGGAGGTCAGCTGGTGGATGGCTGATCTAGGCTGGCCCCACCTCAGCTCTGCCTCACATGCCCCTCATTGTCCAGCAGGTTAACCGGGACATACTATAGTGGAGATGGCAGAGGGCCAAGAGACAGCAAGCTCCAACTCACCAGGCAGCCTGAGCCTCTGTGTCATGCCTGCTGACCTCCCCTGACCTTTACTGAAATATCCAGAGCTGGGGTGGACAAACCCACATGCAGGGGGAGGATGCTGCAGAGTCACACGGCAAAGGGCATGAGTGGGAGGAGGGGCGAGACTTGTGGCCATCTGTTCATGGTGAGAATGGATTTAGAACCATTTTCTTGAAAAACAAAAGTAAAAACAGATGTCATCAATATATGCATCCATTTGACAGAGAAAAGGTTTTCACGGACAGCACTGAGCTAATGTCAACCCACTTCCCAATCCCAGTTTTTAGAAGAGTACATAGTGGGAAATGTTTTCCCTGGCTTTATCAAGGGATGATTAATACATAAACACTGCGTGTTTGGGGTACATGCATGATGTTTTGATGTGTATATGTATTATGAAAGTATCAATGCAATCAAGCTCACTGACCTATCCATCCCTTTATATACTTCCTTTCAATGTGAAAGAATACTTAGGATGTACTGTGTTAGCAAATTTCAAGTACTTTATACATGTAGTAATCCTCTCTGATTTTTCTTTCTACTGTTTCAATTACCTTAGCCATGGTCCAAAAATATTGAATAAGGGGCTGGGGATTTAGCTCAGTGGCACAGTGCCTGCCTGGCAAGTGCAAGGTCGTGAGTTCAATCCCTGGTACCGGAAAAAAAACAAAAGGAAAACAAACAAACAAACAAAAAAACCAAAACAAAACAAAAATATTGAACAGAAAATTCCAGAAATATATAATTTATAACTTTTAAATAACTATTTTTCTTGAAATGAGGTCTTCCTGGACATGGTGGCATATACCTGTAATCCTAGCACAAGGGAGGCTGAAGCAGGAGGACCACTGTGAGTTCAAGGCCAGCCTAGGCTACATAGTGAGACCCTCTCTCAAAAAAAAACCCAAAAAACAAAAAACGAGATCTTGCTGTGTTGACCAGGTTGTCCCCAAACTCCTGGACTAAGTGATTCTCCTGCTTCAGCCTCCTGAGTAGTTGGGCCTACAGGCATGTGTCATCATGTGAACTCACCTAAATAACTTTTATTGCAGTATGTTATCATAATCATTCTATTTTCAGTTATTATTATTCTCCTACTGTGTCTAACTTATAAATTAAACTTTATCACAGACTTGGGTGTGTAGGAAAAACATAGTACATATGGAGTTCAGCACTACCTGCAGTTTCAGGCACCCACAAGGGTCTTGGAATGAGTCCCCCTCAAATGAGGGGGGCCACCCTGTATTATTCAGAACTGTAAGAGCGGGCGTGGTAGCACACCCCTGTAATCCCAGCACTCGGAAGGCTGAGGCAGCAGGATCACTTAGAGTTGGAGGCCAGCCTGGGCTACATATTGGGTTCAAGGCCATCCTGGACTACAAAGGGAGACTTGTGTCTCAAAAAACAAACAAGCAAAAAAAAAAAAGAACTGTAGGGAAACACCATGGAAACTGGGCCTGGCTTTCATGGGCAGTTTCGACAAAGTGTGAAGTAAGAATGCTGTTCAAGTGTACCCCTTCCTAAACAGCACAGAGGTGTGCCACCCCGCACCCTGTGTCCGCCTCCTTTGGTGGGTGGCCTGCACTTAAGGCCCTAAATGCCCTGCAGAATTCAGCCTCTGAAAGCAGAAGGACAGGAGTCATAGGCCACTCTGTCCATGCTGTGCCCAGGTTTGGGTGGTCGCCACCCAAGTCAAGGGGAGACTCTGCTCTCTGCCATTCAGCCGAGCCCCATCTGCCCCCATGCCAGGCTAGCATCCGTGCCCATCTGTCAAGGTGGCACCTGGCCCTCTTGCAGAAGCAGATGGTTTCAATTGATCGTCCCTTGCCAGTCTTTCCTGCACTGACGCTTCAGACCAACCTGGCTTCATCCGGGAACTTAATGGAAACTTCACATGTTTTCATCCCCTCTGCCTTTTCCCTGGTGACCAA
>NW_004955567.1:0-710 GCF_000276665.1 Chinchilla lanigera
CGAGACCAGCCTGGGCTATAAAGTGAGTTCAAGGCCAGCCTGAACTGCCTAGAGAGACCCTCTCTCAAAAAGACAAAACAACAACAACAGAAACAATGTAGTCCTACTCAGCCATAAAAGAAGATAAGCCTGAGATATCTGTAGGTAAATGGATCCACCTTGAGACCATACTCTTCAGTGAAACACATGGGTAAATACCACATTGTTTCTCTGGTGTGATACACTACACATGTAAACAAGGACCAAAATGTATATTAGCTATTGTGAAATAGGAAGAAAATGCTGAAAAAGGGAAGGGAACAAGGGAGGGGGAAGGAGTAAAGGAAAGAAGGGAAAAGTAAAAAGAGAGAAAAGAAAAGAATGGAGATAAAACTTTTGTAAATTGGGAGGTGAGGTGGTGAAGGATAGGGGAATGGGGGAAAAAAAGCATCAAGTTATATCATGTAGAGGTACAAATTCTCTACGATGAATGTAATCATTATGTATACCTAGAATGTACCAATACAATCTAATTGAAGGGAAAAAAACTGTATTTTGAGACAAGGTCTTGCGAAGTTGCCCAAGCTGGCCTTGAACTTACATTCTTCTGCCTCAGTCTCCCACAACACTGAGATTACGGTGTACAACACCATGCCTTGCTGAAAAAGATCATTATTAATAGTGAAGCAGGCCGACACAGTGCCCTCACAGGCTATATCTCGGTTGTTCTC
>NW_004955567.1:1809-30774 GCF_000276665.1 Chinchilla lanigera
CCGCCGCGGGGAACGCGCGTCCTAGAGGAGCCCCGGCTCGCCCCAAAGGAGCGGGGTTTCCCAGCCCCCTTCCCCGCTCTGCGAGCGCGAGACGCCGGGGAAGGGACCACGCCCCGAAGGTCCGCGCTCCACAGCCGGGGAGTGCCGGGCTCAGGCAAATGGCGTCACAGCGAAAACCCGGAAGTTCCGCCTCCGTCGCCCCGGGCGCGAGATTCTGGGCTGCCATTGGTTCAGAGGTCACGTGAGCGCGAAGCAGGTCCTTGTGGGTACTGTAGTTTTCAGTCCTGTAGAAATAGGCGAATCCCACCCTTCCCCCGAAGTTCCCTCGGTCTGCAGAGCGATGGGTCCCCGCAGCTGCTGCGGCCTTGCCCCAGTGAGAGCACCTGGGACGGGGACGACGACGAGCAGGGATGAGGACGGACATTCCTCGGGCGGGGAAGGCGAGGCTCCTACAAAGGTAGAGCTGCCCCTCTGCGCCCCCGATCGTCCAGGCTGACGACAGTACAGGAGCCCGACGCCAGGGGGAGCACTCTGTCAGCCCAGCACTCCCAGAGGCTGAGGCAGGAGGATCGCAAGTTCAAACCTAGCCTGGGCAACAGCGACTTAATCAGACCTTGTCTCAGGGGCTGATGCTGTAGCTCCGTGTGCAGGCCCTGGGTTCTATCCCCAGCAACACACCCACACGCGCGCACAGTCTGTCAGGGTCTTGAGGTCTCCCCGGGCCTGTTGGCCTTGGCTGAATTGCGCAGTCCCCACAGGAGGCGAGCGCTTCTGCATCAAGTATTTGGTGCCAAGCAGCCGAATTGTGGGTTTGCCTCACCCGAGGGGGAGTCTGCAGTCCGGGCAGCCGTAAGGGCGGAGATTAGGGCGTGGCCAGGTGGCTGGGAGGGGGCGTGGCCTGTCAATCACTGCCATCCGGACCCTCGTGATCCAGGACACCCGAGATACGGGCCGTGCAGAGGCTGTGGCCTCGTTTTCAGTGGCTGGTCCTCCCCCAGAGCGTATCCTAAATAAATGTACAACCTTGCTACCTTTGTGCATGGCTCGACCCATTCTTTGTGCAGCACAAGACTTTGGAACAACTTCCTGGAAAGAGCCCACAGCACCCCAGGCTCCCAAACCTGCCGAAGAGCAGCTCATTGCCGGCGTCCCCCGGTGCCTAATGTCCACCCAGAGCCCAGACATAGCCCTGTTTCCGCGTTTATGTCGTTTCTGACCTACAGGACAATTGTTCATCGGAAAGCGGCACGAAGCAAAGCTGCGGAAGCAAAAGCGATGAGTAAAACCATGAACGTTGATTGGGGAGGCGGGACTTCACACAGGCATTTCCAACCTGCTGTGCTCCGCTGACGCTGGCCCCGAGGCGGTCTCTCTCAGGTTCTTTAGAAATGGCTCACCAAGCAAAAGAATTCCAGGTCCTTCTTGTCTTGAACAAAGAATCGGACAAGACAGGCCAACAACGGTGCCAAAGTTTATTTCGAAGGTGAAAAGTGAAAGTGTAAGGGAAGAACAAAAGAAGTGGCAAAAGCAAAAAGAAAAGTGCACCCTGCACCCGAGAGACGCAGCGTGGGCTGCCGTGAGGAATCACGAGGCGAGCTGCTCCTCACATCGGGTCACCTTGCGGTCCGCATCTCCTGGGAGCCCGAGAAGCTCTGCACAGGGGTCCTGAGGATCACAGGCACCGCCCTGGGCTCCGGAGGCCGATGGGTCCCCGCCCACTTCTCCAGCCTCTCTCTTTTAGCACATTGCCTCTCCGTTTGGGAGTCTCATTCCCGGGAAATGCCAGGCACCGGAAAGGAAGGCTTTATTCATGGCCAAAGAATGGAGAAGCAGGGACCCTGCTCCGCATCAGCTGCCCACCCCAGTGCTTCCTGAGCTACAGGTGGAGAAGAGTGACAAGGAGACTGGTAAAGGGAGAAATGCTCATCTCCTCTCCGGAGTAGGCCAGCGCTTCCCGGAAGTCCTCACCCTCACTTCCCTCCTTTCACTGCCTGGGGTTCCTGGTCAGGGCAGCTGGGAGGTGGCTTTAGCCTTGAAGGCAAAGGAGAGAGGCTGGACAGGTCAAGGCTGAGTTACCCTGGTGGTGGAGTTCCCAGGAAACCATTTCTCAGGTCTTAGCATCTCTACACCGGGAGCTGAGTAGAAGCATGACCCAAGGTTTAAGGTTTAAGGTAGCTGCTGGGCGTCGTGGCGCATGCCTGTAATCCCAGCACTCGGGAGGGAGGCTGAGGCAGGAGGATCCTTTTGAGTTCAAGACCAGCCTGGACCACAAAGTGAGCTCAAGGTCAGCTTGAACTGCATATCAAGACCCTGTCTCAAAAAGATTAAAAAAAAGAAAAAAAGAAAAAAAGAAAAAAGGTAGCAAAGCCAGGACACAATGCGAAGACCTCCGGAGACACTGCCTTTTATTCTCATCCTAGTCACCAGAGTGTCTGGTAAAAACACCAGCTCTTTGCTTGGCTGGCGGAGAGTCCTGGAGATGACCTCCCAGGTCTCGGGAAGTCTTGGTTGATAACTAGATGATCAAATCCCACTATTGACTAAAATGAGACATGTAAAATATAAAAAGGGAAGAAAACCTAGTGGGTTTATGTCTGTTAATTTGTGTAACACAGGTAAGATCCATGAACAGTCAGAAAATGTATAGCAGGAGTTTAAAAATGTGCAGGCCCTTGTGATTCTTGCCTGCAGAAGTGACCTCCCTTCATCTGTCTCCCACATGTGTCCTTGTCTCAATCTCACGTGCCGTCTTATGTATAAACAGTAGAGGTTTCCTATATATATTCCGGAGTAGGATCACGACTTCTCTGGTAAATATCTATTTAAAGTCACTGCAGCCCAGGGTGGTGGTGTACGCCTGTGATCCCAGCATTTGTGAGGCTGAGATCAGAGGGTTAAGAGTTTGAACCCACCCTGGGTAATTTAGTGAGACCCATATCTGATGGAGACCACTACGAGGCAGCTCTGAGCAGGACTTAACCAGTTGGTTTCCATGTTTACTTGGGAGTCACTGGTCCCTAGTGAGGCCTGTAATGGTGGGTGAAGCCACGAGGCCTCAAAGGACAAGACAAGGCCACAGCTGAGGACGTCTGGCTCCAGCCTCAGTTAACTAAAAGGAGGCTGTAGCTGCAGACACCTCACTCCTGCAGTGAAGGCCTTCCTGGAGATAACACAGTTCTCCTAAATTATCATAAAGTATTACTTGGAGAAGTCCTTAGAGGGATTCCCAAGTCCTGCCCAGATTCCTGCATTTTCTTCAGTATCACCCTCCTTTGTCTGAAAACCTAATAAATATGGGCCTCCCAGGGGAGTCTGGGTCTTAACCCAGAGAATCTCGAATTCTGCAAGAGATCTGGACCCTCTTTGAGCCCTAAAATCGTTTCAATTGTCTCACTTATTTAAGCCTTCACCATCCACTTGTTTGGGAGATTGCAGGCCTGATCAGCCTGCAATAACTAGGCATTATAAATGTGATACATCTCAAAATAAAAAACAGAAACAAGACTGGAAATGTAGCTCAGTGTGAAGACCCTGAGTTTGATCCCCAGTACAAAACAAATGACAGCACATCATCCTCTGTACCTTGGGATGGAGATGTAGCTCAGCGGCAGAACACTTACTTACCTAGATGTGCAAAGGCCTGGGCTCAATCCCCAACACCTGGGGCAGGGAGGAGCAGCCAAATACAAAGTATTATGAAGTACAGTAAGAAAACCAGGAAGTTACTGAGAGGAAAACATGTAAAGAGCCCATTCATAAGTCCACTCACTTATAGTAAACTGATTTTTGACCAGGCTGACAAGGACATACAAGGAAGAAAGGATGGTCTCCTTAGGACGTGTGTGGTATTGAGGGTACCCACAGGAGCATGTATTTCCACTTTTTTCTCAGCCTAAAACAAAAACAAATTCAAAATGAATTACAAGTTCATTACAAGTTCAAACAATAAAAGGAGGAAAACATTAACAGAGCATAAGACTTGAAGCTGGGGCTAGGCAGGCGTGGTGGCACACACCTGTCATCCCAGCACTCTGGGAGGCTGAGACAGGAGGATCATTGCAAGTTCCAGACCAGCCTGGGCTACAAAGTGAGCTCAAGGCCAGCCTGAACTGCATAGCGAAACCCTGTCTCAAAAAGACAAAACCAAACAAGACACCAGAGCATGCAGAATATTCTTGGCATGACAGTTTAGGTACAAGAGGTGGTATAAACTGGTATAAACGATTCAGTCTCTATAAACTGAAGAAAAAGAATCCATGGGAGTGTTTAGGTTAAGAGGGCCCATGACACCTGGGTGTGGAGGAGGCACACACCTGTAACCCTAACCGTCCAGGAGGCTGAAGCAGGAGGCTTTCAAGTTTGACACCCCCTCAAAAAAAGAGTTTGAGCCCAGCATGGGCAATTCAGGATTTGGCAGGACACAATGTCAAAAAAAAAAAAAAAAAAAAAAGTAGGGGCCTGGGGCTGTGGCTCCGCGCAGAAGTCCCAGTGTAATCTCTGGTCTCAGGAACAGACTCTGAGAAATGGTGAGATTGCTAAGGTGGAGCTTGATGCCCACTGGGGCCGCCTGGCTGAGAGTATAAGACCCAGCCTGGTGGGCTGGACGCGGCCATAGCGGACAGACGCCCGGCATGGCCCAGAGAGACACCAGCTCATGCCTGACAGGTTCTGGAACAAAACTGGGCTGAAAATGTAGTGGGTTTGTGAGAAGTTGGTGGAATTCTGGTTTTACTTTATTTACTTACTTTGTGGCACTGGGGATTGAACTCAAGGCTTTCCCACTGAGCAACATCCCCAGCTCTTTTTCATTCTGTATTTTGGGACAAGGTCTTGCTGATTCAGTAAGTCGCCCAGGCTGGGCTTCAATTTGAGATCCTCTTGCCTCAGCCTCCCTGAATAAAAATTCTGGGATTATAGGAGTGGCCCAGCTGAATTCTGTCTTTAAACTTCTTTTTTGTTTTGTCTTTTTGAGACAGGGTCTCACCATGCGGTTCAGGCTGGCCTTGAGCTCACTTTGTAGCCCAGGCTGGTCTCAAACTCACAACGATCCTCCTGCCTCAGCCTCCCGAGTGCCGGGATTATAGGCATGTGCCACCACAACCCGCCTGGTTTTAACCGTCTAATACCTGTGCAGGGGTAAGGAAGCGCATTTCTCTGATGTGGTATTATGGAAATACGCTGTTTTCTCTGCACTTGAGCACTGGGGATTTCATTTTATTTTTTATTTTAAAAATAAAAGGAGGAAAACATTAACAGACAGACAACGTTTTACAAAATAGCAAAAGAACAGTACAGACGATACACAGTTACAAAGAAAGTGGTAGGAAATTAACAACGCTTGTTGTATTACATATTGATGTCTTCAAAGTGGTTTCTCATGAAAACGGATAGAGACATGCAACACTGATCAATCAAGGACTCAGAGGATTTCAGAAAGGTGCGAATATTCAGGAACTGAACAAGACGAACATACGCTTCCGGAGGGAAGAAGAGGAAGTGGCAGGCGGGGAGGGGAGAGGAGAGACAGAACTACAGGAGGCGTCACCCGGTTCAGAGGGCACAGTGTCTTTCCTTTCAGTTTTCTGAGAGTCTCAATGTATAGCCCAGCCTGGGCTCAAACTCAAAATCCTCCTGCCTCGGCCGAGTGCTGGGATCAGGGGCAAGTGTCACGCGCCCCCCTTATGAAGGTTCCGGACTAACGTTTCCGCTTCTGCCGCGTATCCGGTGTGGCGGGGAACCCTGAAGCTTTAGCTTCCAGCGCCCAGAAATCTGCGCGCTCCTCACCCTTGGTTGCTGGGCCCGTCTGCTCCCGGGCTCTGCACAGCGCCGGCCTGCGTAAGCGTGGGCTGCGCCACTAAGCTGCTCCAAAGCAGGGTTTGATCCTGTGTGGTCGCCGCGCTCCGGGAGGCTGAGGCAGGAAGACTGAAAGTTCGAGCCCAGCTTGGGCAACATGGTGTCTTAACTGGGTTCTGTCTCAAAATTAAAAAGTGGAAAAGGACTGAGGATGTAGCTCAGTGCAAAGGCCCTGGGTTCAGTACCCAGTACTGTGGAAACAAACAATGCAACTTGCGAGGTGCGGCGGAGCTCAGGGTCCAGGGTTTGATTCCCAATACTGAAAAAGTACTTGACTTCCCCCTGTAGGCTCAACTCCCTGCCTTCATTCTTTGCCATGGTTGGGGGTGGTGGCGCATGCCTGTAATCCCAGCACTTGGGAGGCTGAGGCAGGATTGCTGTGAGTTTGAGGCCAGCCTGGGCTACAAAGTGAGCTCAAGGCCAGCCTGAACTGCACTGCGAGACCCTGTCTCAAAACAACAACAAAGTTCTCAGCCATGGAAGTACTCAGCACGGGCTAGACACATATGTCTTTTTTGAGACAGGGTCTCACTGGGTAGCCCAGGCTGGCCTTGCAGTTTTGGCGATCCTCCCACCCTAGCTCCCTAGTGCTGCACTGCAGGTGTGTGGGCCGACTCCAGCAGACCATGATGCACCAGTTTAGATCCCTGGAGACCCGAGGTTCCTGAACCATTTATGGAGCCTGGAACAAGAACTGGCCTTTGCTAGTGCTCACCAATCCTTGAACAAATGAAAGTTTGTTTTTTAATGTGTGCTGGGGACGGACCCAGGGCATTTACACAGAGCTGCATCCCCAGCCCTTTTTAATTAAAAAAAAAAAAAAAAATAGAGACAGGGTTTTGCTAAGTTACCAGGCTGGGAACTTGAGGTCTTCCTGCCTCAGCCTCCCAAGTGCTGGCATTACAGGTGTGCACCGGCACGCCTGAGTATACGCTTTCTCCTGACTCCGCTGTCCCTGATCCACGTGAGCGTCCATGTCCGCTTTTGTGGTCTCCGACTCTCCCGCCGAGACCTTCAGGGAGCAGAGTTGAGGTCGCCGCGCTCACTGAAGTGTGGAGGCTGAGCCGGGTCGTTCCGCAGCTCTGGTGGGTTCAGGCGGGAGGCAGGGACGAGAGGAGCGTGGCCTGCGAAGCAGCTGACTGGATGCTTCCTACCTGGCAGCCTTGCGAGAGTCTGTGAGAGCAGATCGCAAGCACACGCGCAGGAGATTCACAGAGCAGCCGCTGAAAATCCCCACTGATGCCTTCAACCGGAAACCCTACCCCGGCTCCGCCACCAGGCAGAAGCCTGCTCTGGTGGCCAACACGGAGGAGCCAGCAGTGCAGGTCAGTCACAGGCTCTGCATGTAGGGGACGTAGAAATGAAGAGAGGACACCAGTGTAGGAGACTGCGGCAGGAGGCTCTCCGGTTCGAGGCCAGCCAGGGATACACTCCCACTGAGCAAAGGGCTTCGCTTGCAGCCCTCGGTGACACGTAGAATAAACCGTGAAGCGCTGCTCTGAGCCTCACTTCAGAGAGATGGAGGCCAGCCACGTACCACACGCAGGAGGCTGAGGCAGGAGGATCTCAAGTTCCAGGCCAGCCTGGGCTCAGAGGGAAACTCTGTCTCTAAAGATCAGAAAGCAACCAGGCAAACAAGTATGGAAACTGAGGCAAGAGGACACCCTGGGGGCCTGCAGAGAGGGAGCCAGGCTGGAGCTGTCTCGGTTTCATTTTGGGTGTTTTGTTTTGTTTTGTTTTGTTTACTTGCAGTGAGAGGTAAGGCAGGACCACTGAGCCCTTGGGCTGGTGTTAAAATGCACAATGATGAAAATGCGCACGCACTGCGGAAACCGCTGGAGCACAAACAGTGCCAGCCGCGTCTTTCTTCTTTTTCAGCACAGCAGACCCTTTGGCTGAGCTTCATCCCGGCCCTGTTATTTTTTATTTATTTATTTTTGACTCAAGGTCTCACTGTGTGGCTCAGGCTGTCCTTGAACTCACTTGCTGTCTGCCAGGCAGGCGCTTATGCCACTTAGCTATATCCCCGGCTTGAACTCACTGTGTATCCCAGGAGTGGTGCTCTTCCTGCCTCAGCCTCCTGAGTGCTGAAATTACAGGAGTGTGCCACCATGCCTGGCCCGCTTTTAATTTTTTTTTCCTTCCGGGTCTCAGGAAGTTGCTAAGTTGCACAGGCTGGGCTTAAACTTGCGACCCTCCTGCCTCAGGCTCCCAGAGTCACAGGGTGCAGCCACGGCCAGGAATTCATTTATTTCACAAGTCCATGTGTGGGTGTGTTCTTAACTCAATGTCGAAACAGGGTTAAGTTTGCCAGCGCTGGACGATGTGAGCAGAGCGAGGTTTCCTGAGCAGCTGCATGTGGAGTGTGGATACTGCTCCGGGAAGATGTTTAAGAAAATCTTGTACAGAAGGAAAATCCCGGCTGGGTGAGGTGGCACAGGCCCAGAATCCAAGCACCGTGGAGGCTGAGGCAGGACTGTGTTGCATTCAAGGCCAGCCTGAACTGCAGAATGAGGCCCTGTCTCAAAGCGAGCAAATAGGCTGGGCTTTGTGGTGCACATCTGTCATCCTAACACTCGGAGAGGCTGAGGCAGGAGGATCTCTGAGAGTTCGAGGCCAGCCTGGGCTACATAGTGAAACCCTGTCTCAAAAAGACAAAAAAAAAAAAAGAAAGAAAGAAAGAAAGGAAGAAAGAAAGAAAGAAAGGAAGGAAGAAAGAAAGGAAGGAAGGAAGGAAGGAAGGAAGAAAGAAAGAAAGAAAGAAAGAAAGAAAGAAAGAAAGAAAGAAAGAGAAAAAAGCAAACAAACTCAAGGGAAAAACTTAACAGTGTGACACAGCAAAACTGTAGAAAGCAAAGCCATGTAGAAGTAGACCCTGCTTTCTTACCCAGATGGACAGAGGATACGGGGATGGGTGGGAAAGTTGGTGGCTCCGGTGGAGAGAAGCCGGCTGGCCATGGCCCCCGCGGTGGGCACCTGTCCTCGCTCACGGCTGCCATTCTTCCCTTCCTAGATTTGGTTTCAGAACCGCAGGTCCAGGTGCCAGTTCCAGAGGAGACCGGGACCTCAGGGGGCTTCTGCGTCGGACCCGGAGCTCAGGCCAGCCGGGCTCCGCCCCAGGAGTGAGCGCCGCGCACCGCCCCCTGCCGGCTTCGCTGGGGAAACAATGCTCCCTCCACAGGGGCCGGCGGGCAGGGTGCTCACCTGCCACCCAGCGCTGTGGGAGGCCGAGGCAGAAGGATCTTAAGCTCGAGGGATGCAGTGAGCCCCTGCCACTTGACCTTCCCAGCGGCCCAGATTGCACCTCGTGTTCCCCAGTGAATGCGTAGAAGCAGTAGCACTGGGACAGACGCAGCGGAGGACGCGTCTGACCCAGAGGGCCGGGCTCAGGGCACACGTCTGTACTTGTCAATATACTCATTTATTATTGAAAAAGGGCCTCGCTATGTAGCCCAGGTTGGCCTCAGACTTGACGATCCTCCTGCCTCGGCCTCCTGGGGCACCGCCATGCCCGCCCTGTCCGTTGCGCTGTTGTGCTGGGGGTGTTTAAGGGCCGCGTCTCAGCCCTGGGTTCTCCGGGTCTGGAGACACGCGGTCTGTACTAAACAACAGGGCTTTGGGTCAGTCCTTGTCCAGCACGAACCTGAGAGCCTGGATCTGATCTTCCGCACCGCGTGCACTCACTCACCGTCACTCTCACTCACACCCCCGCTCGCACGCTCACTCACACGCTCACTCACACACTCCCAGACGCCCCTCCTGTGTGGGCGCCGCGGGGGCCCTGCGCCTGCTGGGAGCCACGCCCACCTTCCTGGCTGCGGTCGAGAGCCCAGGCCGGCCGTTTTGGAATGCTCTGCCTGTCAGCCAGGTGTGCCTGGCGCCATGAATGGGTCCTCCTGAGCAGCACAGCTGAATTTTCCTCTGAGCTCCTCCGTCTCCTGATTGGCCTCCCTTTGGGGGAGACCGTCACCCCACTTCTTATTCCACTGTCCTTAATTTTGCTCTTTATTTAGATTTCTGGATTCGCATAAGAAAGAAACCATGCAGTTTAAGCCTGCGAGCCTGACTTACGCTTGTAACATCACGGCCTCAAAGAGCACCCATTTTCCTACAAATGACTCAGGTATACCCTTCTTCATGGCAGAGTAATACTCCATGGTATAAGCACCGCATTTTCTCTTCCGATTCATCTGTTGATGGACATGCAGGTTGCGGGACCCCAGACTTATCCTGTGCCCTCTCAGCCTTCCTCCTGGCATGGGCTGGGGCCAGGTCTCTTGGGAGGGTGACAGGGTGTGGGCTCCAGTTGGAGCACCGGGCCTGACATGCCCTCCCTGAGCCCACAGGGCAGGAGGCCAGGCAGCGTCGCACCAGGTACAGCAAGGTCCTGGCCCGGGCATTTCTGAGCAACCCGTACCCAGACCTGGCCTCCAGGTGGCAGCTGGCGCAGGAGTGGGCGCTCCGGAGCTGTCCGTCCAGGTGAGGGGGCGGAGCCAGGCCTGGGCCGGGACATCGCGTGGAGGGGCCCACTGCCCACCTAGGGCCCCCGGGAGTCGCGTGTCAGGCAGGGCCGGGTCTGTGGCCCTCACCGAGGAGTGACGGCGTTGGTGAGCCCAGACTTCCTGGTGTCTCTGAGGACGGTGTGACCGTGTCCACTCCAGGCCTTCGCCATGGGGCTCAAAGGCGGAGCAACCTCCCCGGCCCTTGCGCCTCACGAGTCCTAATGGCTATGGGCCCACGTGGCGGCGCTCACCTGTCATCCTAGCATTCTGGGAGGCCGAGGCAGGGAGATCTCAAGTTGGGGCCAAGCCCGGGCAACGTAGGACCTGTCTCAAAATCATACACTGGAAGGGCTGGGGCTGGAGCTCAGGGGGAAGGTCCTGGGTCCCATCCAGTACTGCAGGCGGGGTGAGCAGGAGTCTCATTCTGTTTAAACCAGGGCTTTAGCTCAGGCAGCTCATAACCCACAGGTCGGGGTCGTGGGCTCCTTTCTTCCTCCCCGTCTCCGTCTCCTCCGTCTCCCCCATCCCCGTCTCCGTCTCCCTCCCCTTTCACTCTGCACCCCCAGACCTCCTTGCGCACCGTGGAGCCCGTTGCCCCGGAGCAGCGCGGCCCCTGCTGAAGCCAGGCCGAACCCAGCGGCTGTGGTGGCCCCGGGACCGGGACCGGCGGAAGGGAAGGTGGCGGCCGCGATGGGGCGGCCGCGGGCTGCTCCGACGTCGTCTGTCCCCGGCGTGCCGGCCTCCGATTTGCAGGCCAGCAGGAGCGGGGGCCGTGTGGGCCGGGGTGTCTCCCTGGGGGCTCGCCCGCCGCAGCCGGGGGGCGCAGGGAGAGGGGGGCCCGGCAGTGAGCACGGGGGCGTCGGCAGGAGAGCGTGTCGCCGTGGGCGCGCCGGTTCCAGGCTTCGGCACTGGGCCGCGAGCCCCGTCCGCCCTGGGAGCCGACGCGGCGGCCTGGGGTGACGCTGCTCCTGCTCCTCGCTTGCCCCTGCAGCACTGCTTTCGGAACCGAGGATGCAGACTCTGGCTCCGGGCCAGCGACTCCGGCGTGCGCGCCGGCCGGGCAGGGCCCTCCGGGGAGGCGGCAGGGGCTGCGTGTCCCGCGCTACATGGGGACAGGAGCCGGCAGGGAGGCCACCTTGGTCGAGGAGGAGCAGGGCGAGGACCAGGCCGCTCCCCAGCACCTTACCCTGGCGCAGGGAGAGGAGCAGGTCCGGTGACAGACACACAGACAGACAGACAGACTCCGCAAGCACGGTCCAGCCCCATGCACGCAGCAACCCACCCTGCGGGCCGGCAGACTGCACGGGGCTGGCCCTGGCCTCTGGTCCAGGAGCCCCAGGCCCTCACCAAGCAGACACCCAGGTCAGTCTCTGCTGGACGCCACCAGCCGGCTCCTTACAGGAGGTGCCCGAGGGGGCCGGCCGCAGGGACCGTCACTGCGTTCAGTGTCCCGGGTGGGGCGGTGACCTCCTCAAGCCGTCCCGGGAACGTCCCCGTCCGCGGAGACGTCAGCTAAGCCTCCGGAGGTGACAAGGGGGCCGTGGGCTTCAGGAGGCAGAGACAGGTACAAAAGGCACCACAGACTGCGCGGAGAAGCACCGGCTAACCCCAGTGCTCAGGAGGCTGAGGCAGGAGGATCACTTTGAGTTTGAGGCCAGCCTGGGCCACGTAGCAAGACACTGTCTTTAAAAAAATATGAACAGGAAAAAGTAAATGTCGAAAGAGAAGAGAAGCCGGGGGTGTAGCTCTGTCGTAGAGGGTGTGTTTAGCGTGTAAGGAGCTCCGAGAGAAAGAGAGAGAGAGACGGAGAGACAGAGAGACAGAGAGACTGACGCACTGCAGGAAGAACAAATGGCCAAGGAACACAGGGCAGACGCCGTCCTCACAGAAAGGCGCCACCACAGCATGGCTGCGTGCCGCCTCCGTCTGATTCCTGTGTGTTGATTGACTCTTAGCAGGTCCGGCTAAGCTGGGCTCACCCTGGACTCACTCCCCAGTGCTCCTCAGGGTCCGGCCTAGCTGCCTGATTTACACAGCCCCCGCCCGTGACACCTGTGGCCCAGCAGTGCCAGCTGCCACGGCGACCTGCGCCTCCTGGTCGTCCTCAGCCTGTCACTGGAACTTGAGCGAGAACCTCAACACGAACTTAGAAAGAAAAACACAACAGCCGTGCTTGTGTGCGTGCGTGCGTGCGTGTGTGTGTGTGTGTGTGTGTGTGTGTGTATGAGAGAGACTCAGGATTGAACCCAGGGCCTCTGCATCCTTAGCCATTTGTAATTTTTTAAAAGCTTTTTTTTTCCAGGCACAGTGGTGCACACCTGTAATCCCAGCAATCGGGAGGCTGAGGCAGGATTGCTGCTTACTTGAGTTCCTAGTCTGTACTACATAGTGAGACCCTGTGCCCAAGACAAAACAAAACAAAATAAAACACATACAGACATGAAAGTGTGTCTCAAACATTATGAGACTTAGCTTAGTAAACGCTCTGAACAGAAGAGGTGTTTGTGTGCCTCGCCGGTGCATGCCGAGGTATGTTCTTCTGTTGAGTTTCATCTCTGGCCCTCAAATGGGATGATTTTAACAAAAAATTATCTTTTTCTTGAGACGGGATCTCACTGTGTAGTTCAGACTGACGCTGAACTCATCAGGCAGCCCAGGCTGGCCTCGAACCCGTGACAATCCTCCTGTCTCGGCCTCCCAAGTCCTGGGATTACAGCCGTGCACCAGCCACCACACCAACAAAAATAGAATCTGAATTAACCTCAGTTTTCTGCTATTTTGCACAGTCTGGTCCTGAACTCGTAAGCTCGAGCCATCCTCCTGTTTCTGCATCCTAAGTAGCTAGGACTACAAGCTAACGGACCATGCCTAGCTGATGTCTGATAAGACTTAATACGTGGGACACTGATAACAACCATTTCGACCGGCACCCCAGCCAATAAACCTAGGATACCGGGTGGGATGGCGCACGCCTGTAATCCCAGCACGCAGGAGGCTGAGGCAGGAGGAGTGTTGCGAGTTTGAGGCTAGCCTGGACTACAAAGTGGGCTCAAGGCCAGCCTGAACTGCAGAGCGAAGCACTGTCTAAAAAAGACCAAAAAAGAAAAAACAAGAACAATAAACCTAGGAGATCCTGGCCCACCATGCTGGACAGGGAGGCAGGAAGCCTGAGGCAGCCTGAGCGGCTCAGGGCTGCGTATGTGTCTCTGAAGAGAGCTTTGCCTGGATCCCACCTGCAGGGCTGCAGAAAACAAAGCAACCCCAAAGCCCTTGTTCTGTCAGCAAATTTTATTCCCTTCCTGAACGCCATCGTTGTGGACCGGGGACATTTCGCTTTTCCCCAATCCCGAGCAGCTTGGAATAGAGAGGAGTTCAGTTAACAAGTAGCCTTTGCTCCTACTGCGAAACTTAAAAATAATAGTGAAAGGTTTTAGCCAGGCATGGTGGTGTTCACCTGTAATTCAGCACTTGGGAGGCTGAGCAGGAGGATCAGAAGTTGGAGCCCAGCCTGGGCAATTTAGACTCAAAAATAAATAAAAAGGGCTGGGGATGCAGCTCCGTCTCAAGCGATAGGTTCAATCTCCAGTACAAGACAGGAAAGAAGGAAAATGAGAGAGAAAGAAGGTGAAGAAAGAGAAGAAAATTATCGTACAACATTTTTCAAAAAGTTTTGGTGTGTGTGGGTGTGTGTGTGGGTGTGGTACTGGGGACTGAATCCAGGACCTTTGCACTGAGCTACATTACCAGCTAGTTTTGAATTCAATTTGCTCACTTTGTACCCCAGGCTGGCCTCAAACTTACAACAATCCTCCTGCCTCAGTCTCCCAAGTGTTTATTTTATTTTGAAACAGAGTCTCACTAAGTTACTAACTTGCCCAAGCTGGAGTCAAACTTGTGATCCTCCTGCCTCAGCCTTCTAAGTGCGGGAATTTTAGTCCATTGGAAGTAGGATGACCAGATTGATAAAAAAGGCTTTTAAAACCATAACTTTTAGCTGGGTGCAGTGGCTTACACCAGCATTTGGGAGGCTGAGGCAGGAAGATCTAAAGTTCAAGCCCAGTTTGAGCACTTTAGAGAGACCCTGCCCCAAAATAAGGTAGAAGGGCTGGGGTGTCCCCAGACACGTTTGTGGTGGCTTCAGGCCATGTGGCCACCAGAGCTCGTCTCCTCGTTACCCCTCTTAACTCTTTATTTTCTTTCTTAAAATTTATTTTTGCATCTTTTACAGTCATTTGTTTCACGCATGTCAATGTCCTGCCCACAGTTTCTTCAGGAATAATTTTGTTCTCAGAGCCCTGATCTTAGGATTTTAAAAAATATGTGTTATTTATTTATTTTTGGATTTTTTTGAGACAAGGCCTTGCTATGTACTCCAGGTTGGACTTGAACTCATGTTGCTCCTCCTGCCTCAGCCTCCCAAGTGCTAGATGACAGTTGTCTGCCACCACACTGGCCTTTTTTATATTTGGATATGTTGAGGAAATAGGAATTCCAGACGGCAAAGAGCAAGTCACTCCATACACAGAGAATTAATTCTACATACACCAATTCACAAATACAGAAGTCTGTTACTGAAAGAAGCCAGAACCTGAACGTCTGGAAACGACTGCGCCGGGGCAGGGTGGACGCTGCTTCCCCGGCCCTCGGCGTCCTTCGCAGCAGCGGGTGTGGGCCGGGAGGGCTGCGGCAGCGCCTGGCTCCTCCTGCACCTGAAGGCCCTGCGGAGCCCGCGCTGCAAAGCCTCCTCCTGGAAGCCTCAGCCGCGACAGCCATGGCTGTGCGGACTGCGGGGAGGCCTTCTCCCAGGGCAGACCCGCTGAGGCGCCGGAGGACTCACACCCGGGAGAGGCGGGGGCGCTCGGCCGGGAGCAGAACCCGCTCTGCGCTTGAACGCCCGCACCAGGTGCTATCTTGCCAGACCTGGGAGAGTTCATAGCAGATGAGCGCTCCAGGCGGGAGGAAAGCACATGTGAGCCCAACCTGGGCTACACAGCAAGAACCTGCTTCAAGAAAACAAGAAGAAAAGCCAGCGGGGAGGTGCACGCCAGTGTTCCCAGCACTCAGGAGGCTGAGGCAGGAGGATCTCCGCAAGTATGAGGCCAGCCTGGGCTGTATAGTGAAAGACTGCCTCAAAACAAACAAAAAGACGAAGAGGAACAAGAGGAGGAGGGGCAGGGGAGGCGGAGGGAAGCAGCCGCCGCCGCCCATGAACTTTAAAGACAGGGAAAGACTTACATGGATGGGGCAGCCTGGATCCTTGGCGAGTGTCTTTCATGCCGTTTTCATTATTTTTTGTTTATCTTTCTTATGTGGACTTCATCGAGTGGATCTTTTGATAATCTACAGCCTGGATAATTTGTACCGCTAAAGCTTTATTTACTTTGTTGGGAAGGAGCTTGAAACAGCATCTCACTATGTGGCCAAGTGATGGGGACCATCCTGACTCAGCCTCCTGAGGGCTGGGATTACAGGTGAGCGCCACCACGCCCAGCCAGAACATGGTTGTTAAACAAGGAATGTCTCTCCATACAACACACATACACATCCCGTTTGAACATGTGTATTCATACATACACAACTATACTGTATTTCCTTTTTTCCAACACATGTACTTTTTGTTTTGTTTTTTGAAACATGGTCTTGCTATGTAATTCAGGCTGGCTTTGAACTCATTATGTAGCCCAGGCCGGCCTCCAACTCGCGCCTTCTTCCTGCCTCAGCCTCCGTAGTGCTGGGATTACAGGCGTGCGCCACCACGCCCAGGCTACACGTGTAACTTTTAACAGAGGTAGTAGTTCCTACAAGAGCACTTTGCACCCTTTGTGGCAATCCTTCCTGAACATGGTCAAGTATTTTTATTTCTTTTACAGCAGTGCATTTTGGGCTTTGAAATTTTTTAATAACTGATCTCTTTACGCTCAAGACAGCTCCACACAAAGGGAACAAGACTTCCCACACGGGACCCTCCCTTTCCGCTGACTCTGGCCCACGGCCGCCCAACCCGAGCTTCCGCTTCCAGAACGCTTAGTGCCCCGCCCACTTTGCCTCCCACGCAGCTCCGGCAACGGGTTCGCCTGCGTAGTGATGTCAGGCAATGACGTCATGACGCATGCGCACCAGGTGACTGAGTGGGGAACGCGGAAGCTGCTGGCCTAAAGCAGAAGGGGTGGAAACCGAAGTACACCGTGTAGGGCTTTAGGAAGCCATCCCGGGCTCACCCTGTTCATCTGCTGAATTTAAAAAAAGCTTTTAAAAATGTGTATTAATACATTTGCTGTGATAAATCATCTACTGAGTCATGAGCGAGGTTGGCTGTGGGTCAGGTAGGCTGCGCCAGGACTGATGCCAGGCGTTAGTAATCAGTCGTTCTTTGGGTAAGGAGAGAGAAAAAAAGAGGCAGGAAAGGGATTTAAAAGGCTTAGGTGCTGGGCATGGTGGCGCACGCCTATAATCCCAGCACTCGGGAGGCTGAGGCAGGAGGATCTTCGTGAGTTCGAGGCCAGCGTGGGCTACAAAGTGAGCTCAAGGCCAGCCTCTGCATAGCGAGACCCGGTCTCAAAAAAAAATGCTTAGGCCTTCAAGCGGGTTTCACTCATTCACCCTGAGCCCTACAGGAAAGTTAAAACAATGACAAGGACGACGTCAAGTCTTCAAAAATCAACCGCTTTCTCAGCAGGACTTGCGTGAGGATGCCTGCGGGGTCTTATGGGAAACGCAATCTTTGCGGGCCTGGGCTGGAGCTCGCCCTGCGCATGCGTACTTTCGCGTTGCCCCTCCACCCGGCTCCTTGGCTGGCGTCCAGGGCTTGCGCCTGGGTCCAGGGACTGGCACCCAGGGGTGTGCCAGACTCGGTGGCCAGCCTCCGCCCCCCAGGGCTCGCAGCGCCCGATCCCTGCGCTGGTGGCCTCCTGTAAAGCAGGGGAACGTTAGAACCAGTGCAGAGCGTTATTAAGTGAATGCATGTTTGTGAATCACCTAGAAGCCCCAGCGGGGATCCCCAGGCCCCAAGGAAGACACCATCTCTGTACCTGCGGGCTCTGCACTGCCTGCTGCGTGTCGGTCCGTGTCTTCTGGACCCTGAGTGGGTTGGCGTTGAGTAAAAACAGCCCCGTGAAAGTGTCCTCTTGTGCAGCGACAGTGTCCACTCTGCTTTCATGCTCCTCTCGCTTTGATCCCACATATGAATGGAAACGTGTGACACCTTTTTGATTCTGGCTTATTTCGCTTAACAGAAGATGAAGATCTAAAATGTGAAAAGAACTGAAAAAGTCACACCCAATCAATAAACGGGCAAATGAATTGAACAGAGACTTCAAAGAAGTACAAATGGCCAGTGTATGTTAAAAATAATACCTTTAGCTGCTCAGGAAGTGGGAGTCAAAACTACACTGAGATTCCATCTCACCCCAGTCAGAGGGGCTGTTGTCAAGAATACAAAAACCAGTAAACACTGCTGAGATCAGGGGTACAAAGGAGCCCTTCTACGCTGCTGGGGGGTGTAATTGAGCACGGCCACTGTGGAACTCGGTGTGAGGCTCCTCAGGAAACTAGAAACAGAACTGCGATATGATCCAGCTGTACCACGCCCTTCACACATACCTGAAGGAATTAAGGTCTGCACGGGACAGGGATTCTGCATGCGTGTGTTTATTGTGGCACAATTCACAATAGCCAAGATATGGAACCAGTCCAGATGCCCCTCAACGGAGGGGTGGATAAAAAATGTAGTGGCCACACCTATAATGCCAGCACTCTGGAGGCTGAGGCAGGAGGATTTTGGAGAGTTTGAGGCCAGCCTGGGCTACATAGTGAGACCTTGCTTCATTCCAAACAAAACAACTCCCCCCAAAAAAAACCAATCCCCCCAAAAAACAGCAAGAAAAAACCTCCTCTTCCCAATGGGTAGGCTGAGTCAGGTACCCCGTAGGGCTCTGACTCCTGTCAGTTCCAAAGTGTGGATGCTAACGTAATCTCGGGACCTTTTTTTTTTGGAAACAGAGTCTCACTGTAGAGTTCTGGCTGACCTGAGCTATGCAGTGAGTTCAAGGCCAGCCTGAACTGCACAGCGAGACCCGTACAGCAAACTGTACGTGGTGTGGCCTGCTGTTCCTCGGGCCATGATGAACCAAACAACACAAGACTGAATCAGGCACCAGTCAGGAGACGTAAACACACCGTGTGAGGCTGCTGCCGGCGTATCGCCGTGCTGTTCTCCAGTACACGTCTTTTTATAAGTAGGAAGAACACACACCAGCAGAACTACAGAATGTGTGGTAAGCCGCAACAGTTCTTGCTGCCGCGAGTGAGTGTCTGCCCCGGACAGAAGCACGTGCTGTTCCCGTGCGCAGCGGCTTTCCCACGCTGGCTTCACCGTTACCGCTTGCCCGCCGGACACCCCTGGCAGTAACACGGCCGTGATGTCGCTAGGAACACGGTGGTTCTGTTATAATCTCGTGTGACCGACCACGGTTGCAAATCCAGTCTGTCATTAACCAAATTGTCATCACCCAGGCCCTAAAATGGCTTTCGCAGAGCGCCCGCCGTTTGTGGGTGGGGTGCCGCTCGTTGGGAGAGCAGGTGCAGTGCCCCGGGTTCCATCCCCAGCGCTGCAGAGAATGCCAGCCGTGGTCAGTGTTGGGTGGCAGAGTAAAATATACTTGAAAATCTCTAGAAGGTTGTAAGTGTCCTCATCACCAAAAAGCATGTGAGATAACGCATTCGAGGCAAAAACAAAAAAGCGAACACCGAAAAATTGTACTTTAGCGCTAGGCTTGCCCCATCTAGTGGCCATAAGAAGCAACTACCACAGAAATTCTGGAAGTTTCAGGGACAGGCGGACACACCGTGTAAGACAACAAAATGATGGAGACAGTCATTTGTGAGTTCAAGATTGCAGTTAGAGCCGGGCGCGGTGGCGCAAGCCTGTGATCCCAGCACTCGGGAGGCTGAGGCAGGAGGATCGTTGCAAGTTCGAGACCAGCCTGGGCTACAAAGTGAGCTCAAGGCCGGCCTGAACTGCATAGCGAGACCCTGTCTCAAAAAGACAAAAAAAAAAAAAAAATGCAGTTAGCCTGGTGTGGTGGCGCACGCCGGCAATCCCCACTCTGTGGGAGGCTGAAGCGGGAGGACCACAGGTTCGAGGCTGCATAGAGAGAGCCTGTCTCAAAACAAAACAAGAGTGCAGAGTGACTGCTCCCCTTAAACTTGGATGACATTAAGGACTTAGAGAAGGGGGCTTTTTAACTTGCTCTCCTGTGTGGGGGACTTCAGTGTTTCTCTGCCGGGGGAGAAGTCTTTCTCATCCAGCGCAGACTCCTCCCGGGGCTCCTAAGAGGGGCGGGCCGGCAGTCTGTTCTCACCAGCTCCTGCGCGGGGCTCGGGTTTGACTCCACTGACTGAGTAGGGCTTCTCAAGGACAGGGGACCGGGAATCCAGTCACCCAGAACGCCAGGGGCCTTTATTCTTCAACGGGACACTCGGTGTTCCTGGGTGCTGTGGCCCCCAGCCCACTGGTCTCGGGAAAGGGAATAAAAGTAACATTTTAAGACCTACCCTCACTGGGCTAGGACCCTAACTAAGGCGCATTCCCAGGGGCCACGTCACGTCCCAAGTATCCAGACGAGGAGCTCTGGGGCCCAACGATCCTGGGACGAAGCTGTCCCCAGACCTTGCACAAATAACGGACGTCATGGTCTTTCCTCACCTTGCTGACATTCCAAAGACTCCAGTGAGCCTTTATGTGCCGGAGACGTCGGCGCAGCCTGGCGGAAATCACACCGCAGAATGTGAGCCGCAACGGCGTGGACGCGTCCCCGCTCTGCCCCCGCTGCTCGCCCCTCCCACGGTCTCACGTTTTGTGATAAACTCTGCTCGCTGCCAGGATGCCTTGCTGCGTCCCGACTGCATTCCTCCATCAAGACGCGAGGAGCGAAGGAAGCCTGTCCCCCCAGCCCAGTAACGTCCACGCAGAGGAAGGTCGGCAGCGCTCTCCACAGAGGCCACTGGGAAGGGGCCGTGGTGCCTGCCCTGACCCGCGGCTGCGCTGGGGAGAACCCACAGCAGCCCCGGACACTGGGTCCCGGGCGGGGCGGGGCGCTGAGCCCGTAAAACTTTCTCACGGAAGCTGAGAAGCGAATTGCGTTAACTTCCACATCTCGTGAAATAGCATTTAAAGATTTTCCAACCTTTCGAACGCTTAAAAACCATTCTTAGCTCGAGAGCCCCAGAGCAAGGCTTGGTCCACGCTGAGGCTTGTCTCACACCACCCCTGGCTTCCAGGAAGGGCCACGCTAGTGCTAGGGTAGGAGAAACAAAACTTCGAGCAAACTTCTGGTGGGGAACCCAGAACTGGTTTCCTCTAGCTTGGGGGAAGGACTTGACACTGTCCCCTTACACCGGAGACCCCCAACGCCAAAGCCTGAGGCCTGGAAAGAGTTACACCCAGAGCTACTTTCTTTGGTACCATGACACTGGGAAAGCATAAACAAACCATCTTCCCAGATATAAAATCCAGAATATTTCACTTCAAAGAATCCAGATTCCCATGATTTCTGGTGACCCCAGGGTCATCATGGCCCCGTGACTGCCACAGCAGAGCTGCAGACTGGAAGCCCCTTCCCAGCAGGGTCCCCATAATCCCAGCACTCAGGAGGCTGAGGCAGGAAGATCTCCAGGAGTTTGAGTACAGCCTGGGCTACATAGCAAGAACTTTTCTCAAAAACCCATAAGAATGTTTAAAGTTTATTGTGACTATAGTTGCTCACATACCAGAAGGTCTTAAGCTGAATGTGGTAAGACACAGCTCAGACTGGGCATGGGGCCAGCCTCCCATCTCAGTACTTCGGGAAGCAGACATAGGCGGAATGCAAGTTGGAGCCCAGCCCAGACAATTTATCAAGATCTTGAAATAAAAACTAAAAAACTAAAAAATGTAAAAACACACATAAAGGAAACTGTGATAGGCAGACATGGTGGCACAAGACTGTAATTTCAGCACTCAGGAGGCTGAGGCAGGAGCATCGTCCAAGTTCAAGGCCAGCCAGGGTTACACAGTGAGTTCAAGCCCAGGCAAGGCCCTGTGTCAAGCCAACCCAAACCACCCCGCCAAAAAATAAAGAAAAGAAGAGAAGAGAAAAGAAAAAACTGTGGGGGCAGTGCAGGAAGAACTTATTGGTGGCGGTAGAGACCAATGGCTCAAATTTAAAACAGAAGGCCTGCAAACTTTTTATTGCTCACCCGAGATTCTCCTTCAGCTGGGTGGATGTCCGGCGTCTTCCTGTAGGAAGGGCTGAGGGGCTGCATTCTGCGGCTCGGATGTGCGTCCTGGGGCCAGCAGCTCGCAGGGAGCAGGCAGGAGCTGGCCTGTGAGTCTGGGGTGAGCGGGACAGGGCCGTCCGAGCAGACAGAGCGGGGGTGTTGCCCCCGGGGCTGTGTGACTGAGGCGTCACTGCCGGGTGGTCCCGGCTTTCCAGGACTCCGGCTCCTCATCTGTGAAATGGACCTCAGACTTTGAGTCATAGGCTCCGGGGTCTGAGAGGGTGTAGATAAGGCTCTTATCACACATCAGGCACAGAAGCCAAACAGTGATAAAAGTTCGCATCTCCCTGATTATCCCCGCTCCGCTGCAGACACAGCCGACGTCTGGGCGGCAGATCCGCGGTGCTGCTAACCCGAAGGCAGTGCACAGCGCAAAGCTAAATCTATAACTTAATTCAAAGTGCGGTTACAAACTGTCATCAAGCGTGAATGTGTAGCTGTCATTTCACTATGTTACACAAATGTGCACACCTATGGGCATGCATTCTTATGTTTAATATATTGCTGGAGACCACTACAAAGTGGCTCTGAGCAGGATTTAATATTAACCAATTGGCTTTCCATGTTTACTTGTGAGTTGTCCGAAGCTCAGGCACCTTGTCTGAAGGTGGGCAGTGGGCTCATAGTAAGTGAACCTCTGTGAGTCCCTGGTCACCACTGAGGCCTCGATTGGCCTGTGAAGCTGTGACACCTCAAAGGACAAGACAAGGCCACAGCTGAGGATGTCTGGCTCCAGCCCCAATTAACTACAATGAGATTGCAGCTACAGGCATCTCATTCCTGCCGTGAAGGCCTTCCTGGAGATAACACAGTTCTCCTAAATTAACATAGTGTATTACTTGGAAAAGTCCTGCCCAGATTCCCAAGTTTTCTTGAGTATCCTCCTGCTTTGTTTATAAACCAAATAAACACCGGCTGCCCAGAGAAGTCCTGGTCTAAACTCAGAGACTATCAAAGCTGTAAGAGAGTTGGTCCCTCCTGGAGCCCTGAAATCATCTCCACTGTCTCATTTATTTAAGCCTTCGCGGTCCACTCACTTGGGAGATTGCGGGCCTGATCAGCCCACAGTAACGAAGGGTTATTTACCCCGATAATATATATAAGTCACAAACATAGCATGTAATTCATTGTATGATTTAATTAAGACCTAATGTAACTTATACTTGCATATCATGCAGAGAGAAGACACACTGGCCTCTACTTATCTATCTTTTTCATTTTTTATCAGTCTGTGTTTCCAGCAGACAGTGTTTACATTCCTTGTGAGAAGCTGGTGCATGCACATGGCCCATCTCTTTTTTTTTTTTTTTTTGTCTTTTTGAGACAGGGTCTCGCTATGCAGTTCAGGCTGGCCTTGAGCTCACTTTGTAGCCCAGGCTGGTCTCGAACTCACAACGATCCTCCTGCCTCAGCCTCCCGAGTGCTGGGATGACAGGCGTGCGCCACCATGCCCGGCCACATGGCCCATCTCAGCCCCTTCTTCCACCCTTTCCTCTCTCCTCTGAGGAGAGGGCCGCCTGGGTGTGTGAAATGCTCCCTCGCTTTGCTGCCTGTGAGGGCTTTGATGACACAGAGCTTTCCGCTGAGTGGTTACCGTGCAGACACAGTAATAAACGCTGCTAAAGAGACAAAGCCTGCAGATCTCAAAATTCAACGTCAGCCCCAAAATATGGATGAGGATGGCTGAGAACAGAGTCAAGACAGACAGAGACAGAGAGACAGAGGCAGAGAGAGACAGAGAGAGAGAGAGAGAGACAGAGAGACAGAGACAGAGAGAGACAGAGACAGAGAGAGAGACAGAGAGAGACAGAGACAGAGAGAGACAGAGAGAGAGAGACAGAGACAGAGAGAGACAGAGAGAGAGAGACAGAGAGAGACAGAGAGAGAGACAGAGACAGAGACAGAGAGAGACAGAGAGAGAGACAGAGACAGAGACAGAGAGAGACAGAGACAGAGAGAGACAGAGACAGAGAGAGACAGAGACAGAGAGACAGAGAGAGACAGAGAGAGAGAGACAGAGACAGAGAGAGACAGAGAGAGAGAGACAGAGACAGAGAGAGACAGAGAGAGAGAGAGGCCTTCAGTAGGGCAGAAGGGTCTCACGTGGTGGACGTGGGGACAGTTGGGCCCCTCCCTTCCCTCCCTCCCCTTCCGGGGGGCTGGACCAGGCCGATCTCCAGGCCGCCCCGCGCTGCACGCTGTCCCCAGCTCCGAGCCCAGCTGAGCAGGGCCTTGCGCCCAGGCGGGCGGGAGAGAGGCGGCGAGGACCCGCGGTGGGTCGGGCAGGGTGTGGGGCTGTGAGACCTGGCAGGCAGGAGTCCTGGCCCCGCCCTCCCTGGGGTCCCCACACCGGGCTGCTTGGGGCGCCACTGTCCAGCGCCCAACTCTCATGGGTGACGTCTGTTTCTATGGAAACGCAGCCAGGCAGAGGTGGGGGGGCCACGTGAGCCTCCTGCTTCAGGCGCAGCCTGGCCTCGCGTGGGCCCGGGGGCCTCGGGGGCTCAGAACCGGGCTGCGGAAGTGCGTTCTCCTCCCCCTCCAAGGCGACCCCGCTTTGCAGAAGAGGCTGAGGGCCCCGGGCCTGGGGCGGCGGGAGTGCGGGACTGTCGGTGTGCCCTCCCAGCCCTGTCTTGCCGTGAGCAGACGGGGTGCACCGCCAGCCCGCACCGCAGCCTGTGGGGCCCAGGGAGGCAGGGCCTGTGCCTTCGGGTGTCCCTTCACCCGAGGGGTGGGGAGAGCCGTGACCTGGTACCCCTCTCCGCACCCTCCCTGCCAGGAGGTCCTGGACCCGGTGTGCGACAGGGCACTTTCACCTCAGGCTTTGCAGCCGTGCGCGGTCCCCGACCCGCCCTCCACCGGCCTCCTGCCTGGACCTGAAACTGGGCTGGGCCAGCGATTCGCCGTGCAGCCTAGGGCCCGTCACTTCCCCTCTCTGTGCCTGTTTCCTCAGCAGCAACACGGGGATGATGATCTCATCCTCCCCGGGGGTCGTCCTGAGGCCTGGGAGGGCAATGGATTCCCGCTGCCCCCGGCCCGGGACCCTCAGCCTCTTCTGGGTGGCGGGGACGACTTCGGAGGGGAGAACGCACTTCCCGCAGCCCGGTTCTGAGCCCCGAGGCCCCCGGGCCCACGGCGGGGCCAGGCTGCGCCCTGAAGCAGGAGCGCTGGCGGGACGGTCCTCAGTGCGTGACCGGAGCGGGAGCTCACAGGCTTTGCCCTTCGAGGGCATCCACTCACACGCGTTTGATAATCCTCAGCCGAGAGCCACGGGGACATTAGGCGATGCCTGACACCCCCAAACCCTCAGGGCAGCTGCGGCAGTCTCGGTACCCGTGCTGGAAACTTTGTCCCCGTCAGTACAGCCCGGGTACCCGGCTCTGCGTGGTGAGGGGCGGGCTTGGGGCGGGAGGGGCACCCCGGCTTCCGCCCTGGATGGCACAGCAAGACACACGGGCTCCGGGCCGCAGAACCACCAGACCCAGGCCTCCCTTCACCGCAGCTCAGCGCAGGCGTGGCGTGACAGCGTGCAGAAACAGATGCGGACGTCGGCCCAGGCAGGGGAAACAAACAAGTGCGGGCCGCACCACACGTGTCATGTAAAACCTCTTAGGGTCTACACTGAAGGAACAGGTAAAATGACTTTAAAAACTGATTTTAAATTGGACTGTATTTTGGCAGAGTGTGGTGGCGCACGCCTGTGATCCCAGCACTCAGGAGGCTGAGGCAGGAGGATCACCGCGTGTTCAAGACCAGCCTGGGCTACACAGTGACACCCTGTCTCCAAAGGCCAAATCAGAAAGAAGACTGTACCTTGTTTAACCCAGTACATTCACAATATCATAAAATCAATATAAAACATTGGTAGTGAGATAGGGTGCAGGTTTTTCAGTCTTTTTATTGGCGCAGTTACAGCACATAACGATCGCGTGCGTAACACCTCTTAATTCTTTTTTGTCCCCCTCCCCCCTGCCTCCACTCTTCCTTCCTGTCCGCATCTGCAAGGGCTCTGCTTCCATCTTCCCTGCCGGCCGATGTCCACCTCTGGACTTCCCAAGCCCTCCAGCCCCAGCTCAGCGTCTCCCCGCCCGCTCCTGGCTTTGGGGCTGCTTCAGGCCAGTTTGGATCTCTCACAAATCGGAATTTGGTCCCAGCCCCCAGCACTTCAGAAAGTGCCGTGTCTGAGATGCAGTTTTCACAGAAGTGATGAGGATCGGATGAAGCGGTTAGGGGGGCCCGAGGGCAGTCTCTCTGCCGTTCCCGGGGAGGGGAGAGGAGGGTGCAGACCCACCCGGGGGACGTAGGGAGACTCACTCAGCCTGTGCTACAAATGTGCTGTGCTTCTCAGAGGGAAACTGAGGCACAGGACAGTCAGATACTTATTGTCTGAGGCCCACATGCCCGGATGGAGCAGAACCAGGACTCTGAACGCAGGTCCGTTCGAATGCTTATTCCCAGTGGTGTCAGGACTTCCTCCCCGGTGGCCTGGCCTCAGGTCCTCACCCCGCTGGGTGCACAGCCACCCGTCTGAGGGCGTGGGTCTCCCTGCTTGGACTGCAGCACGCCTGATGTCCTCAGAGCCCCGCCCCTCGCACGGGAATCACACACACACGGGACAAGACTGAGGAAGCGTGTGGCGACCCCTGCTGGGGGCTGAACATTCTGCTCTGGGCCAGGTGCTTCGCCAGAGCCACGAATTTGCCAGTCACGAGAGGTTCATTAAGTTTATGATTCCTAATTTACAGCGGGGGCAACCTACGTCCAGAGTTAAGTAAATTTCCTGAGAACCCACAGCCTGGAACTCGTGTCCTGGAAAGCCTGCGCCAAACACCTGCGTGGGTCTCTCCGTCTCTGTCTCCGTCTCTGGTCTGTCTGTCTGTCTGTCTCTCTAAGAGACAGACATATACCCCTATCCCTACCCATATCTACCCTCCCCGTCTGTGTCTGTGTTTCCATGTGCACACGCATGCACACACGCACACACACGCACACACACACAAGCGCACACACACACACTGGACGCAGGAGATGGAGTCGGGAAAAACGGCATGGCGGGGTCCACCATGTGCTTCGCTGGCTTTCGTGAGCCCAGGCTCTCAGCTCTGCAGCTGTCCTCCGGGGATCACCTTTCCCTCCAGGCCGCAGAACTCTTTCTAAGCGGCAGATCCGCTTCCCGCATTCCCGCAGTGGGGACCCTCGCTGCCCTCCGGAAAAAACTTGAAAGCGGCAGCTCCTGCTTAGCTCCCCCACAGCGAGGGCTGCAAGCAAAGAAAATGGAACACTGATACACCCGCCATCACGTCTTTGATCTCCCCCTCTGTGGGTGTTCTTATGCCACGCCGCTGGGAGTGGTGATGAACATGACATCTCAGGAGCCATCGGCTGATTATTCCGAGCAAACCACGGGAAGGAATCAGCACACAGCAGCTCCCTAAGCCGCAGCCGTTAAAATGCACGCAGCTCGTGCCGCTGGTATTTTGTGTTCTGTTTCCTTGGGTCCCTCCATGCTGTCTGCGTCCAGACCCTTTGGGGACTCAGGAGACAGAAACACCCCCCGTCTTTTGAAGCAAGCATGGTCGACAGTGTGAACCCAAAGGTCACAGTTCCCAGGGGCGACGTGCCTGAGCCGTGTGTCACTCCCGGCTTTCCCCAGCCGATGTTCTCCAGGGACCAAGCTGGTGGCCTGGGTGGTAGCAGCTGCTGCAGATGCTGGCGAAGGGGCTGCTCGGCCAGAGGAAGCCGCGCCCGGTCCCCCGTGTGGTTCTGGCTGGGTCTGTGATGAGAGGGCTGGAAGATCACAAGGGGGGACCCCGCTTCCCCTCCAGCCCCCTGGGGCCACCATCCCACCTCTGAGACGGCCTCACAACGCTCACAGGTTGTCCCGAAGCTCAGGAGGGCCTCCACGGACACACGGACGGAGAGCCCCAGGGCTTCTGGTTGTCGAGAGACCTGCCTGGTCCTTGTCACGGTCCAGGAAGTTTATATTTGTAATCCCATGAAAAATTACTGGAATTCTAGTGAGTTAATTCCAATCTACCACTTCCAGGGCAACCCGTGGCGAGAATTAAGACACTAAAGCATGTTTGTAGTTGTGGGGAGCGGGGGGCCCTAAGTCCAGCCGTGACGATGGCCATCGGGAACAAGGACCTCGACCCAGGGCCGAGCCCGGGTTTTATTCATTCGTGAAGAAGGGAGCGGCTTGAGGATGAGCGACTGTGAGACCCGTGGGAAGCAGGTGAGTGCCCTGAGCCGGGCCAGGTAGGCGCCTGAACTCACCTCTGCCTTGCAGAGAGACGGGTGTGCGGAGGGAGTAACCTGCATGACGCAACTGAGACGGCTGCTAATGTTTGGGGTCGGTGCTTCAGCTCCGCTGTGTGACCTTTTCTGCTCCGAGATGGCACAGCCTCCTTCTGGCGGCTCCATCCCGGCCGACAGCGCGGAGCGCGGCTCTCCGTCCCGCCCGGCTCACGCGTATTTCTGGGGAGCTACCGGGCGGGGAAACACCGCCCCGTCGCCCTGCTCCAAAGACTGCGCAGCAGCACCTCCCGGACCGATCTGCTTGCTTTACGCCCGCTGAGGGGTAGGGAGAAGCCCTCCCCAGCTCCGCACGCGTCGGAGCCTGGACCCAGGGTCAGGCTCAGGCAAGCCGGAGGTGACTGCTCCTCTGTCCAGGAGGGCCATCCCCGTGTCCTCCACTGGGTCCTCTCGAAAGGGCGCAGTGTTTGTCAATGAAACACCACAGAAACAGATCCAAACCTACACGACCCTGGCATCAAGTATGGCGCCCGGGCCCTGAGAGATCCTTTCCGCCAGCCCCTTTGCGCCTCAGCCTCCGTCCCCCTCCCCCTGTCCCCCTGGTCCCGTTGAGCCGCGCTAGAAACCTGCAGGAACTGTGTGCAGGGCGATGGCTGGGCCAAGGGGTGCCCCCTCCCGGGGCCCCTGCAGCCCAGATCGGGAAATGGAGCAAGGTGCCTCTGTGGACGGAGAGGCATGGGCCTGAGAGTGTGCCCAGTCACCAGGAGGGCTGCGTCTCGTCACCCTTGGGGTCTGCAGCCGACTTGGACCTCGGATCGCAGATATTAGAGCTAGCCGGGCATGGTGGCACACACCTGTAATCCCGGCACTCGGGAGGCTGAGGCAGGAGGACTGCCACAAAGTTGAGGCCAGCCTGGGCTCCATAGTGAGACCTCGTCTAAAAAAAGTAGAACGGGGCATGGTGGTGCACACGTTTTGTGCCAGCAGTCTTGGAGCCTGAGGCAGGAGGATTGGAGTTGGACCCGAACCTGAGCAATTTAGC
>NW_004955567.1:31421-38973 GCF_000276665.1 Chinchilla lanigera
CCTCTTCCCCTTCCTCTTCCTCCTCCTCCTCCTCGGCGGCCACCTCCCCATCCTGGGTCCGAAGCCCAGTTACCGCTGAGAAGGCCTCTTCACAGCGGGAGGAGCTGTGCTCCCTGCTCTCCAGGACTCTACTCGGGACATCTCTGGGGCCGTTTTCCTGCCTCCCGTGAGACCAGGTTCTTGCTGCCGTGGTGGCGATGCCGTCAGAAGCCTCGCCCGGGGGCTCCACAGGAGACAGCGCTGGCTGTGACGTCCCCTGGCCAGACTGCTGGGGTCCCTGAGCGCAGTGGCCGGTCCCCACCAGCACGCCGGCCTGGGGACCCGCAGGACGGTAAGTGAGCGCCTGTCCCTCGGCTCTCGGCAGCTCCTGCAGCCTCCAGAGCCTGGATTTCCCCCAGCTGCTTCTGGCCTCCCTGACGCCGTCTGACTTTGGGGCTGGAGAGGTGTTCACGGTTCCCTTACGATTCTTCTGCTCGCAGCAATGGTTGCTTTTCCTCGGAGCTCCCCCCCGGGACGGGGCTTTTTGTTATCGTTCACTTCTATCGGCACAGGTTTGCAGGGCCTGACGATCACACTCTGTGGGTAGCTGATGTCTGCGTGCTCCCTATACAGTGAAGGGGTGGGGTCGTTCCTCACCGGGCACAGGGGGCATGTTGTGTGCTGACTGAACTACTTGGCTTATTTTCTCCAACAATGGAAACACTGTTGTTTTTGCCAGTTTTATTTTATTTTTTTGTCTTTTTGAGACAGCATCTTGCTATGCCGTTCAGGCTGGCCTTGAGCTCACTTTGTAGCCCAGGCTGGTCTCGAACTCGCAGCGATCCTCCTGCCTCAGCCTCCTGAGTGCTGGGATTACAGGCCTGCGCCACCACACCTGGCTGACGCCTGGCTTCTTTTTAATGTTTAGAAAAGGTAATAATACAGCTGTGTGGCTAACAAGAGGGAAGGGTCCGTGTAGGAATCAATCTCCCTCCCACACCTGGCTGTGTTTTCTTCTGCTTCTCCTGATGAGTCACTTCCTGTGTCCTCCTGGAGCTGTCCCGAGGGGCGAGCCGTCCTGAGGGGTGAGCCGTCCTGGCCCTAATCACCTTCATGTCTCAGCAGCAGTTCACAGCGCTTCACATGCAGCAAGACCTGGCTCTCCAATCTGGAGGGTTTGGGGACCATTCTGCAGCTCCTGTTTCCATGGCAACAGCCAGGGGGTGGGTGGGGAAGGAGACTGAGGTAGTGGGTCCTCGTGACCCAGCGGGGACGGGAAGGAGCGGGCCAGGACTCAGGGTCCTTGTCGCATTCGGCCGCGCACCCTAACATGTCTTTGACACGGGCTGCGCCGGGCCCCTGGACGCCCAGAAAGGGGTTCCCGAGGAGCAGTGTGAGGCCAGGGTCGCGGCCACCGCTGCGCCGGGTTCTCCCCCCCTCCCCACCGCCCTCCCTCGGCGTGGCGTGGCCGAGGATTAACCCTCCCTGCCAAGCTCGCTCCTCCGCGGCTGGCAGCGAAGGTTCAGGGTCACCCTCTGTAAATCACCCTGGCTGGGCTCCAAGGTTCAGGTGACAACTTGGGGAGTCTAGAGGCTTGGCTGAGTGACTCAGCAGCTGCACATCCTGGGGTGGAAAGGACACGCCCTTTAACTCTGGGATGCTGTTCACTGTGTCCATGTGAGAGGTTCAGAAGGTTAACTGTGTGACTCAGCGGGAGCCAGGGTGCTTACTTTGTATTCATCCCGCGCCTGTGCAGGAGGGCCGCAGAGTGTGTGAGTGCCGCACGCCCCCTGGGTGGGGTGGCCTGCTTACAATGTAAGGGAGGGAAAGAGGTCTGTTTTCCCCCCTTTTTGCTCTTACTGCTTTTGCTGTCTTCTGCCACCTTGAACTGTTGCCCTCTGCCATGTGCCACCCTGCCTTGGAGCCAGCCGAGTATGAACTGAAACCTCCACAGACTGTGAGCTAAATAAACCTTCCCTTCCTTAATTCTGGGTGTCGGGTATTTCTTCCCGGCAATGAGGGAAAAGTAACCAAGATACATACTCACCCAGCCAGAGGTGACAATGACATGTGTCTCTCGGAGGTTGCTGGACAAAAACACAGGGTCCATCCACACGACCAACTTCATCCAGCATTAAAAGGAGTTCTGACCCTTGGGACACGGGAACCTGAGGATGTTACGCTGGGCAGTCACAGGACAGGGCCCCCGCCCGTCTCTCTCTGTCCCCCCTGTGGGTTCAGCCTAAAACCTTTGCACTTACCTGCATCCCTAGCCCTTTTTTATTGCTTAGCTTTCAGACAGGGTCTTTCTAAATCACCCTGGCTGGGCTCCAATTTGGGATCCTCCTGACTCAGCCTCCTGGTGGTGGGATTAGGGTGTTCACCAGCACACCTGGCTCACAATTGAAGTGTTTTAAGAAAAGAGAAAGAAGGGCCGGGGATATAGCTCAGAGGCATAAGCGCCTGCTTGGCAAGCACAAGGTCCTGAGTTTGATTCTTGGTACAAAAAAAAAAAAAGAACACCAAAAACACTGATTGCCGAGTGTGGTGGTGCACACCTGTAATCCCAGCACTCGGGAGGCTGAGGCAGGGGGATCCTTGCAAGTTCAAGACCAGCCTGGGCTACAAAGTGAGCTCAAGGCAGCCTGAACTGCATAGCGAAACCCTGTCTCAAATAGACAAAAAAAAAAAAAAAAAAAAGAGAGAGAGAAAGAGCTTGACTCGTCACAGGACAAGGGAAAACCCAACCCAGCCCGGTCGGTGGGGAGAGAAGGCAGCTTGGTGAAAACAGCAGGGATGACTGAGATCTTAGCCGATCTTAATCTAAAATACGCAGTTGTTATAGGAAGGTCAGGACAGTGGGTGTCCGAGGGGCAGCGGGGAGAGGGTCCCGACAGCTTGGTCCTCGGGCTGAGGACGCCCCCGTCACGCCCCACCCCACGCTGGCCGGCTCTCTGCGCAGGTTTCTCCTGTGCTTTGCATTTTGCGTTAGGAGATGTGAGGAAAATGTTTACACTGTGAGCGATCGCTTGCTGGACGGAAGACAAGCCGTGCGGTTCGAAAGAAGAGACGGTGAGTCACGGTGGGAGGGCGCCGGGCTCCGGGCAGCCGCCCCTCCCGGAGACACGCCGGGCCCTGTGCGGCACCTCCTGGGTCCCAGGGCTGAAGACGGCCCGCGCTGGAGAACGAAGACCGCACCGGCATTTCCAGGAGTGTCAAAGCTTTCGCGAGGGGTGCCAGTGGCGACTGCAGGGCGGGGTGTGCGTCCACGCCATGCCCAGGGAGGGGCGGCAGGGGGAGCTCTGAGCAGCTGCTTCACCGAGCGGCGGTTTTCTCCCGAGATGGAGTCTTCATCAGGATGATCCGGGCCAGGGTCTGCATTGCTTTCCGGAACCACTTCAGAGCAGGATGCTGTGGCCACATTTTGTACCTGAGATGTCTCAGCCGTCAGCTAGTTTTTGTTTGCAGAATGAGGTGCAGCGCCTCCAACACCCTCCTCGGGGCTCGCGGACAGACGGCCAGAGGAAGTTGCAACCCACAGGTCCTGAAACGCCCCCCGCGGCCCGTCTCAAATGCACACACCCCGGATGCCGTAGGCTAGCATCTCTCTGTTCAGCTGGACCCGGGCCTAACGTTTCACCACGCTGTTCCTAGAGGCAGAATTATTTGTAACAACCGGGGAGTGGGCACACTAACGTCCATCCACATTCCACAGGTTAAACAAACTGTGGGGCATCCAAGCAGTGGAACAGTATGCAGCCATGAAGAGGGATGAAGCAAATCTGTACTGCCAGAGAGAGGTCACTAAGATACAGTGTTGTGTGGAGCAAGGAGCACCATACAAAGCGTGGGTGGAACAGCAAGCTTTGACTTTCACACCGCAGAGGGGCTTTCCCGGGCCCAGAGCCCAGCTCTGGGCTGGGACAGGGTCACTAAGACGCTGAGCGGTTGGACTGTGTAGCTCAGCACAATGGCTTTGGTGACACCATCCGAGTCACAGTTTACCAGCGGCTGCAGGGCTTAACGCTGCTTTCCTGGGGCCTCGGGTAAGGGAGGGGAAGCAGCTGCATCGTCCGGGGCGGACAACAGGACGCACCCCATGAATCCTGGGGTGTCACGCTGTGCAAGATTCAGCTGTAATAAAAGGAAAATGAACAAGCTCAGCACCCAAGACGAACCGTCCTGTGCAGAGGCCAAAGAGGGTAGATGATCACGTCTGTAATGTGTCTGGAAATATGATCATGCAAAACAGCTACACTTAGTCACACGGGCGTAACGGATACACGCAAAAAATGACAGACGCACAGTTACCCAAGAGCCCGTGTGCACCACACCGGGTGCAAGTCATTTTGCATAAACACGTTGTAGACCCATCTCATCTCGGGTGATAACTGGGGTTAGGGACGTTGCCACGGGCGGCAGAGGTAGAAAAACAAAGCTCGGAGGTGGAAGAGAAATTTCTTTTCTTTGTGTGTTTAGTATTTTTGTACTTTCTTCAGAATGAACAAAAAGATCAGAATGAGTGAAGACCACTATTTCCATAGATAAAATCAGCTTTCTGTTTTGTTAAGTGTCACCATCAGATATCAAAGGGGCTAGTCGTTAACATTTGTATGATATGTACATTAAGGAATTCCAACTTACTAGAACAGGGTCCAGAAACAAACAAACAAACAAACAAAACTGCTGGGCATGGGGGTGCATCCCTGTAATCCCAGCACTCAGCAGGCTGAGGCAGGAGGATCGCTGTGAGTTCAAGACCAGCCTGGGCTACAAAGTGAGCTCAAGGCCAGCCTGAACTGCATAGTGAGAACCTGTCTCAAAAAGACAAAAAAAAAAAGAACACAATAAAATGCTTTAAAGTTCTAATTCATGGGGAAAAACAAATAAAATTTAGAAATTGATCATCAGTAACAGATTGGAGGGGCCAGGGATATAGCTCAGCCGCACAGGCGCCTGCCCGGCAAGCACAAGGTTCCGAGTTCGATTCCCAGTACCAAAAAAAATATAACAGATTGGAAAATGAACTTTGAAAATACCATTTATCAGGGACCTGGTCAAGATCCCCAAGTGCCTGTATGAGGGGTACAGGGAAAAGGTGAAATAAGAAACAGAGACATTTTTAGTAATACATGAGGGGGCTGGGAGGTCAGTGCCTCACCGCCTAGGACAACCTATGTCAGTTTACAGTTCCTGGTCCCTAACGCCATTTATATAGCATCTGGTAATATGCGATCCCCAGTACAAATCTAACAAAAGACACAAAAGACCTCTACTTAACCAAAACAGAACAAAACCAAACAGCACTGATGAGAGAAATTGCGTAAGACCTAATAAACGGAGAGAAATACATTCTGGTTTGAAAGATTTGGCAGGGTCAGGGTGGCCTTTCCACCCCAGGTTGGTTTTATGATCCCAGCCAAAATCCCCGAACCATTTTTTGGTAGGAACTGGCACTCTGATTCTAGAATTTACATAAAACAACAAAGGAGCTAGAGCTGGTTTTAAAAATTCTTATGGAAAGCAAAAGTAGAATAAAGCAGGAGATTTAAACTGGTTTTACGATACATCAGCTTGTGGCTACACGGTGAGAGACTATCACAGAACAGCGAGAGGACAACGTGTGGAATCAGCTCTGGTGGGAAGGAAAGCTCCGCGAGGCAGGAGGCGCTGCCCCTGGGGCTGCCCAGGGTGCTGGCCCTGTCGGCAGTGCTGGGACGCTGCTGGCCCTGGGTGCTGCCTGAGGAGGTGAGGAGGGGCCCGGGGGCAGGGCCGGCCAGGCAGGTTGCGCAGAGCAGACTGAGGGTCCCCGCTGAGACCGCCGGGACTTCTCCTCTGCCCCCCGCCCCCGGGTTCAATGAGTTGTGATGGACGAATAACAGCTGTATGCACTCAAGGTTAAAAAAGAAGCGTCACAGCCACAAAAAATCATCAGTGTGAGGTAAAGGGGTTGCCATGGAGACAAGGAGCCTGTGATCAATTCAGAGGGTCCAGGATGGAGCTGGCTGCAGGGCCAGACCCTCTGTCCACGCCCTTGCCCGGGCAGGTGCGGCAGGAAGCTGTGACCAGGGACGTCCCTCCCGGCCAGGGCCGTGGGCTGCCTGCTGGTGCACAGGTGGTGCGGGCCGGGGAGCGGGGTGGGTCGGGGAGCAGCCCGTGCTGAGGGAAAGGTGCACCCTCTCACGGGCTGTGTGGATCGTTTCCATGGATACCATGGGGTGTAATTATCCTCCGACGTTAAAGGGATTGGAAAATTCCCTCTGCCTTCCTCCCTGCCTCCCTCCCTCTCTTCCTCGTGCAAAGGCGTGCAGGACGCGTGACACCACGGGGCGCATGGAGACGCCAGCTGCTCTTTGTCTGGATGTCCTGAGAAAGATCCCGCAGGCAGATGAAGAGCAAGACGCAGCGCGGGTGTCACACCGCGACAGGTCGAGCGTGTCTCTCCATGCCCAGGGCACACAGTCACGGTGCGGTGGGATGGGCACGCGGCCTGCGGTGGGCTGCTGACCCCATCTCCCCGCTGTCTCCCCCCAGCCCCAGAGGAGCTTGGTGCCTCCCCCGGCTGCCCACGTGCAGATTTTCCTTTCCATGACGTGGGGCTTCGGGCTGGACCGGGACGGGGCCAGGTGGCTCTGGAGAAAGGCTGGTCCAGTGCCTGGCCTGGGGGGCGCCCTGCCCCCAACACGGCGTGACTGTGGTCGGAGGTGTGGGCCCTCCTCCTACACCAGGGTCTCACTCAGCGAGGCTTCTCGCCCTCTTTGGTTACAGAATCACCTCTGGGCTTTACTGCGGTGACTGCGGGAGTTTTGATGGCCAACTGGTGAATAACCAAACTCCACGGCTTGAGACGCCCACTCTGCCTCGGGGTCAGGAGCCCCAGGCACGGCTAGGTCCTGGGGTCTGAGTCGCTCAGGGGGTGTGGCCTGGGGTCCTGCTAATCTCCCCACATGGACACCTACTCCATCCCACAGGCCAAGAGAATCTGGAGTCTGTTGCAGGGTGGAATCACACACCTGTCATCACAGTGCTCTAGGAGGCTGAGACAGGAGGATCGAAAGTTTCAGCCTAGTCTGGGCAACTTTAGCCTCAAAATTTAAAAAGCAAAGCAAGGGGTGCTGGCTGGACTCATCTGCAGCACAGCAGAAAAAGAGAGGGAGAGAGAGAGATGGAGACAGAGAGAGAGGGAGGGGGAGTTTTGTGTAACGTAGCATAAGTGCAGGTTGACCTTCCCTCGCCTTCCCTGGCAGCTGGGAGCCGCTCACCCCGACACACACACGCTGAAGGGGACCTGGCCCCCGCGCTGGCCTTCCGCCCTGGCGAAGACACGTAGCAAGGCCAAACTCTGCTCACGCTCCTAAGCCCGCTGCGCCGTGCTCATAAAACACAAGTGTTTCTGTTTTCAGCAAGAACCAGTTGGGTCAGTCAAGCAAGAGAAAGATAGCCAGCCCCTCCCCCCCCACAGAGAAGGGCTGGCTGCCGTGGGGGTGACGGCTGGGTGGTGCTGGCCCCGGGAGGTCCTTCAGCCAGAGTCCCCCTCACTGCAAGCACATCGCGTGTCCCCTCCGCCCCTGCG
>NW_004955567.1:39358-46951 GCF_000276665.1 Chinchilla lanigera
TTCTGCGCACGGCCGGCTCTGTCGCGAGCTGGCTCACGTTTCCACGCTGTGCCGCACACCTGCCCCCCACACGCCCTGCGGTGATTTGGGGGCACACACTCGGCTTCCAGGGTGGGCTGAAGACCCACTGTGTGCGGGCAGGGATGGGGGACCCCGCGCCGTCCCTAAGGGGCCTCCGCCCTGCCCCGTCCCTGCGTCCCTCCTGCTGTGGTTCCCACGGCAATGACCTGGGCCCGCGGAGGGCGGCACGTGGGGCTCCTGAGGGGCGGGCTCAGCCTCTGCGCGGGCGGCCGTGGCGTCGCCCCGCCACGACCCTCACTGCTCCACCCAGAGCCGGCGAGGAAACGTGCGGCTGACAAACTGCGGCTTCGGTCCTCAGCCGCAAGGGGGCGCAGTCGGGGCGCCGCGTCGGGCTGAGCGTCCCCAACCCGCGGCCCCTCCGTGCTGCCTGCGCCCCCAGCCCACCGGAGAAGCAGACTGCGGGCCGGGCCAGGGCGCCGCTGTCAGCACCGCAGCCCTGCGGGGGTCCCCGTGGCAGGTGACGGGGCCGCGGGAGGCGCTGTGCGGAGTCCAAGAGCTGTCCACACCCACCCGAGGCAGCCGGGAGCAGTGAGTGGGCGCTGCTCTGTTCTCGTGAAACAGTTCTGATTGGAGCGATTGAACCCGGGCTGAGCCTGGGGTGGGCAAACGCCCTGGCACCAGAGCAAAGCCCGTCCCAGGGACGCGGACCGCCCGGGCAGACGGTGAAGAAGCTGACCCCTGGCTCAGCGGCACATCCACAGGTGTCTGCCGCGGCGCTCTTTCTTGTTAACTGCAGCCCAGGCAGCTCTGAGGGTGCTTTGCTTTCGGGGTTCTCGGCAGTCGCGGAGACCTTGCCGGGGGATCCCCTCCTGTGCTTTTCCTTTTTTTATTTTGTAAAAATAAAGACGCTGGGGCTGGGACGTTGTCGCTGCCTCTCCATCAGGGAGGTCAGGTCCCACCCAGGCCCAGCTTTCCTTCGTGTGTCTCGTTCCTTCTTTTTTTTCTTTTTAATTTTTGTTTTTTTTTGTCTTTTTGAGACAGGGTCTCACTGTGCAGATGATCAGGCTGGCCTTGAGCTTGCTTTGTAGCCCAGGCTAGCCTCGAACTCGCAGCGATCCTCCTGCCTCAGCCTCCCGAGTGCTGGGATTACAGGCGTGCACCACCACGCCCGGCTCTTGTTCCTTCTTAATCTCTCCACTCCCACTCTCAGGACCCTGCTGGCCAGGCAGGTCGTGGCAAGTTTCCTTAGAACACAGATGAGTCTGCCATTGAGTTCTGGCTGTGACTATTTCCAGGCTACAGGGGAAAAACAGGGTCCACTCAGCTGACACTGGTCTCGTTTACCAGTCCCCAATGTTGTGTGTCAAAATTAACCCAAGGTTAGTGCACTCATAGGCTTCCTCAGGGGAGACACTTCCTTCCTTTGCTTGCTTGCTTGATGGCTGGATAAATGGATGGATGGATGGACGGACTTGTGGATAACGGACAGATGGGCGATGCATGGATAGATAAACGGCTGGATGGGTGGGCGGACAGATGGATGAATGGACGCTGCAGATGAATGAGATTCTTTTGTGCTATTGATCAATTTTATTTCACACAGACCCTGGATGCCGGACCGGCTCGTGTGCACACACACAGAACACAGCCCACACCTCCGCTGTGTAAAGCCACACTTGGGCACAGAAGGGGACGCGTGCGGAGGCCCAGGAAGGGGCACACCCTGCCTGATCGGGGCTGAGAGGGAAGCAGCTGCTCCGGGCCTTGCAGGAGACGCCAGGCGGCCAGGCGGCCAGCGAGGCTCGCTCTGTGGAGCAGGCTGCCGGCCCCGCGCTCTCTCCGAGCAGCGTCCACGGACGGCCTCCCGCGTCCCTCAGCACCTCCCTGCCTCAGGCGCCTGCCTGGGTCTGAGCTCTGGAGCGGCTGTCGACCTCAGCCGGCTTGGCTGAACCTCAGCTTCCTCATCTGTTAAATGGGGGTGATTGTAACCCACACCACGGTGTTGGTGGAAGGTTAACTGGAAAACACAGAAAACCTTAGCCTGCCAGCACGCCCCCAAGTCACTTCTGGCATCAGCAGACTCCGTCGGGGCGGCCGGGGTCCTCAGCTTGCTGTGTCCTCGTGGGGCGGGAGTGCGGGTGCTTCTCTGGAGTCTCTTTCATGGGGAGTTCATCCCCTCCTGGGCCTCACCTCCTGACCCAGCGCACCGGGATCAGGTAACACATTTGCACTGCAGTGAGCTGGGCTCAGGATCAGGTACAAGCAAAAGGTAAGGGCCAGGGATAGAGCTCAGCGGCTCAAGCGCCTGCCGGGCAAGCCCGAGGTCCTGAGTTCCATTCTCAGTGCCAAAAAAAACAACACCAAAAAAAACAAGTAAAAGATAGCAGGAAGGAGACAAGGATGTCAGAGCTAAAGATCGCACTTTCTAGTGGACTGCAGCTCCGGGGACCACACCCGGCTGCGGTAGGCGCACATCCTGGCCGGCCCCCCGGGTTCCAGTCCAGCCCCCAACCTTGTGGACGGTCACAGCCCAGATCCCTCGGCACGGAAAGTCCTTCGTTAGGTCCCTCACACTGGACCCTGCCCAACCGGAAGAGAAAAAACTCCGACAGACCACCAGTCTGTTCAGACAGCAAGACTGCACCCAGCTTGAGAGACTCAAATAAATCTGTTTACCAGGATGGTTCCCAGACCTCGTTCTCAGGCTTCCGGGAACCCTGTAAACCTACAGAAGTCACGCTGTAAATCAGCAGAATACCACTGTCATCCTGTACTTCCCTGCCCCAGAGGCACCAAAGACCCCTGAGAAACTTAAAATTTTCCATTTCCCTCGGTGGGACGCCCCTTCCCACGCTTTTCTTTTTTTTCCTTTCTTTTTATTTATTTATTTTTGTCTTTTTGAGACAGGGTCTTGCTATGCAGTTCAGGCTGGCCTTGAGCTCACTTTGTAGCCCGGGCTCGTCTTGAACTCACAGTGATCTTCCTGCCTCAGCCTCCCGAGTGCTGGGATTACCGGCGTGCGCCACCGTGCCCGGCTCCCCTCCCATGCTTAAACCAGTCTGTAGACCATGTTCTCTTCCTTTGTTCGTGGTCAATGGTCCTTTCACCCTCTGCCTGACTGCACCTGGTTGAAAATAAAGCTATCCATGTTTGCTTCAGCCCTGCCTGTCCCAGTGGCCTCAGCTGCTCCTCGGCGTCTGGTCCGACACCCACGAGTGGGTTTAACTGAGAGACTAAAGAGCAGTAGAGGGCCAGCCTGAGAGAGCCGACGACGTTTAAATTACGGATCTCTCAGAAAGCCTGAGTCCGTACTGTGTGTGGGGCCAGTACCTCTCTGGGCGGCAGGCCGTGTCTTCTGGGGTTCCCACACCCTGAAGAGAAGTGTAAATGTTCTGTGGCCCAGGAAGTAACGCAGCTCCTCCCCGAGGGCCCGCTCGCTGTTTCTGAGCGCGCGCCTTCTCGCTTCTGCCTGAGAGCCCCTTCGCAGCCTCCCACTCCTCCCTTCTCTGCGAGGAGAGTCAGAGGCCCCGCGGGCTGCTCTGCGGAGGGGAGGGTTGGGGTCCTTGTCTCAGCTCGCAGCGCCCCAGCCCCAGCCGTCAGGGCTGTGACCTGCACCAGGTGAGAAGTGGAGCGGGTGTGAACGCGGCCGGCCTTGGCCCGCGCCGGCCTGGGGTAGAGGGGGCGCCAGGCTGTGCCACGGCCTCCGCCACTCACGCTCACAACAACCTGATGAGGAACCAGCGTGCCTGGTCCTACTCAGACAGGCTGAGCCGTGCACGTGGCTTTGTTACAAATGTTGGAACGGTAAGGGCAGCCGGACACAGTGACAAAGCTTACCATCCCAGCACTCCGGGATGCTGAGGCAGGAAGATTCCAAGTTCGAGTGCAACCTGGGGTACTTAGTGACTTAATAAAACCCTGTCTGTCTCAAAATAAAAAGGGCTGGTGATATAGCTCAGTGCAAAGGCCCCTGGGTTCAATCCTCAGTACCACAAAACAAAAAGCAAAAACCAGCCGCTGGGGAAAGCCCAGCCTGTGACGAGGAGAATCCCTATGCCCAGCGTCTTGGCTGGTCTGACGCTGGGTCTGAGCTCCACCTGGTCTTTTCTTATTTCTCAAGGCCCTGTTATCAGGGCCTGGTCTGATCCGGGCTTTGGATGTCTGGATTCATCGGCCTGATGACCATGGAGCGTCCCGGGAAACCCCTAAAAATGGGAAGTGGGTTCCCTCATCGCTTGGCGGAGGTGGGAGGGCAGCGGCCCCTGGCAGGCGGAAGGGGGACATGTCACAGGCAGCCGCCCCAGCCCGCCCAGGCAGGGCGATGCTGCCAGCCTGGTTCTGCCGGGCCGGGCCGGGCTGGCCGCTACCGCCCCAGCTCAGGGCAGCTGGACGAAGACCTGCTTTCAGCTTCTTGGTCTCATCAGGACCCAGTAACGCTCTGCTTTTACAACTAAGAATTTCAACTACTGAAACCTCAGAGGTGGAAACAGCCCAAGAGCCCACATCTTTATTTATTCAGAAATCATGAAGGAGAAACAGGTGGACTCCAGGCCAACAACTTAAAGCGCATGTGCGTGCGTACACACACACACACACACACACACACACACACACACACACACGGTCTAAACAAGATTCCAGAATATTCCCTTCTCTGAGGTCCTCTCTGCCAGTAATATGCATCCAGCTCCACTTCCTAGTCCCGGCAGGCGTTTCCATGGTAACAGTGAGCCGGCCTGGGTTGCTAAGCAACTAAAGAGCAAGGAGCAGGGTGGAAGGGGTGGGGGACGGCCTGGGCCTGCAGGGCCCCGTCCACCTGCCTCTCCCGGCTCTGTCCTCCCGCGGGGTCTTCCCAGCAGGCAAGATGTGGGCTGTGCAGTGCCCGCGTCTCAGCGCCTCTGCAGCGGCGGGCGCGCGCAGCCCCCTCCAAGTTTCACCCGCGCGTTCCCACGCGTCGCCCAGCCGAGGACCCAGCGGGGAAACACAGCGGGCAGGCTTTCTCCCGCAGACACGGTGCCCAGCGGGCGGGCGGCGGCCGGGCACCCTCCCGCGCTGCTGGGGCCTGCAGGGCCAGGCGAGAGCGGGTGAATCGGGCGGTCAGGGCCCCGCACGCGGGGACCCGTGGACGCCCCGAGGGCGCTGGAACCGCAGACGGAGCAGGTGGAGGCTCTGACGCCGGGGGAAGGCGCGGCTGGCCTCACCCGAAGCCGGCCTCGACTTAGAGACGTTTCCAAGCGCTGGGGATGCGGTCAGTGCAAGGGGCCTGGGCCTAGCCCCAGCGCCGCAAAGAAGGGCGTCTCGGTTCTCAGGGCTCCCGGGAAGCAAAGCGACCCACAAACAACCAAGAGCCGACTTTGACGCAGACGTTAGGGACACAAGCCTGTTTAACAAGCCAGCAACGTGAGGCAGAGGGTAGTTACAATTTCATTCCTTTATTTATTTATTTTTGTTTTGTTTTGTTCTTCCGGTACCGGGAATCGAACTCAAGACCTTGCGCTTGCCAGGCAGGCGCTGTGCCACTGAGCTACAGCTCAGCCCCCTAATTTTATTCTTTTAAAACGTTCACTCAGATAAAACAATCAGGGGCTGGGGATTTAGCTCAGGGGCAAAGCGCCTGCCAGGCAAGCGCAAGGTCTTGAGTTCGATTCCTGGTACCGGAAGAAAAGACAAAAAAAAAAAAAAAAAAAAAAAAAAAAAAAAAAAAAAAAAAAAGAAAGATAAAATAACCGGCGCACCTCTGCCTAGAACTAAGGACGTATGCCACAGCTCGGGGGTGAGGGGTCAGTCCACGGAGACCAAACAGCCGGACGGGTCCACAGCAGTCCCCACCTGGTGACCCAGCGACACCCCCCTACCCTCCTCCAGAAGGGACCAGCGCCCCCCTGTGCCTCCCCAAGCCCCGCCCCTTCCCGTTCCCATGGTAACCGCCCGCACCTCCTGACGTCGCACCACGGGGCGGGGCTTGGAGCCGCACCTCGAGCTCTGCGGGGTCTTGATTTATTTTTTATTATAGCAAAAGAGACAGCACGTAACGTTTAACATTTTTCCCTTTCTTTTCCACGCTGGGGCGGAACCCAGGGCCGCATGCAGCCCCAGCTCCACGCAGTCATTTTTCTTCAGTTTCTTCATAGTTTTATTTTGTACACATGGTGCTTTTTATTTTCATTCGCCCACGTCTGCGGTGCATAGCGCTCCTTGCTCGCGCGGCGCTGGCACGCCCTCGTTCCTCCCCGCCCCTTCCCCGCCCCTTCCCCGCCCCGCTGTCGGTCTCTGAGTCCCTTCCCCCTGTAGCTCCCCGCTTCCTAACACCTGCTTCTGTCTCGCTCTTTACTTACCCGCGGGTTTCGCACATAACGGAAGCCATCTGGGGGGCTGGGGATGTAGCTCAGCGGCAAAGCGCCTGCCTGGCAAGCGCATGGTCCTGAGTTCGATTCCCGACACACACACACAAATAAAATAAAAAAGAGAAGCCGTGTGATATTTAAGCTCGGTGTCTGATTTATTTCACTAAACATCACGGTCTCAAGGGCATCCATTTTCCTACAGACGACGCCAGCTTGTCCTTCACAGCACTCAGGGCGGGGGAATACCACGTGCTCTTCATCCGCTCCCCAGCGGGTGGACGTAAGGCCCACTTCCAAGATTCGGCTATCATGAATTGTGCTGTTATCAACATGGTATGCGCGGATCACCGTAATATGATGACTTTAATTCTTTAAGGAAGAAACTATTTTTTTTAAGCACTGGGGATTGAACCTAGGGCCTTCTCACTCACAGCTACATCCTCAGCCCTTTGTACTTGTTATTTTGAAGCAGGGTTGCCAAGTTGCCCTGGCTGGGCTTGCAGTTGTGATCCTCCTGCCTCAGCCTCCCAGAGTTCTGGGATTACAGACGCGCACGGCCATGCCTGCCCGCCCCTTAGTTGGAATTTCCTTTCTCCTCAGCTCCAGTGGCTGCCGCCTCTCACTCCTCCTGTTTCCGCTCAGGGTCAGAGCCTGAAAGGGAGGGGGCTCCAGGCACCCAAAGGCGGGGGTCAGGATGAGCAGCAGAGGCCTGGAGGCCGAGCCATGGCTGGAAGGGCACCCGTTCTCGCAGGAGAGAGGGTCAAGAGCTCAGCCATGCGGTGTGGCGGCTGTCACTAACGTCTGTGGAAACAATGAAATGAATGCAAAACCCCCACAATGGACCGGCCAAGTGTCAAACATTTAACTAACGCCCAGTCTAGACCCGCTAGGAAAGGGAAAGACATAAGCGTGGGGAGAGGTACTTCTGTGAAATTTTTATTATTAATTTTCTTCCAGAATGCTAGAGTAGCTGAAGGATTTATTGAAAAATAAGTATTAAAATTTGTAATGTTGCCAGGCGTGGTGGCGCACACCTGTTATCCCTGCACTCAGGAGGCTGAGGCAGGAGGATTGCTGCGAGTTTGCAACCAGCCTGGGCTACAAAGTGAGCTCAAGGCTAGCCAGACCCTGTCTCAAAAAGACAAAAAAAAAGTCATGTTATCTTATGTTTAAATTTTTTATTAAAGAACCCAGGATTCATTATAAATTCATTTCCTTGATCTTACAG
>NW_004955567.1:47051-59817 GCF_000276665.1 Chinchilla lanigera
TGTTTAAATTTTTTATTAAAGAACCCAGGATTCATTATAAATTCATTTCCTTGATCTTACAGGAAGAAAACTCATAATACTTTTAGAATCTCTTTTTGGAAAAGGAAAATAACCATTAGGAAACGCACACGGCGTTGGGTGGCGTGATTAGAACTCTCCTGCCCTCCACAAGCCAAGGAGTTTTGCCGGGGCTGCAGGAAGCCGCCCCTCCTCCACGCGGCTGAGGTTTCCTCCTCAGGTTCACCCTCACCCCGCCCGGGCACCAGTGCGCTTCCTTCGGTTTTCCCCATGGCCAAAGCCAGGGCCAAAGCCAGGGCCACGCTCTGGGTGTGCGGGGTCCACACAGGAAGGGGCCCGGCAGGGCGGCTGCTCTCCAGCCTCTGGAGCACACGGGACACCTGGGAAGGTGGCTGCCACTCTCTGCATGCAAGGAAGATTGGGGAAATACTCAGTCCAACACCCTGGGAAGAACTCAGCACAGCACCTTGAGTGGATCTCATTTCCTAACACAAAGTCACTGCAGGGACAGGGACGGTGGGGCCAGCCGCCTCGGCCACCCAGCCTGCAGCATGCTGACCTCAAAGCACAAAGCTCCCCGCAGGAGTGGTGGTGTCTGCCGGAGAGCCAGCACTCTGGGAGGCTGAAGCAGGAGGATTTTAAGTTGGAGCTTAGGCTGGGCCATTCAGTGTTGAAGACGAAGCTCAGTGCGAAGGCCCTGGGTTCCATTCCCAGTACTGAAAACCGATCTGTCAATCACTAGATCAATTGCGTCATCAGTGGAAGCCCCTGCCATACCCTGCGCCTGTCCCTCCGGCCTCCTGCGTGGAGGTTTCAGCCGGCAGAGTCCCGGGAGAACGGCTGCTTTCCTGGCACTTTGTTGCTCTTCGTCCTCTCCAGGGTCCCGGCTGCGAGGAGCTGGGCCCAGGCCAGGGTCACCCAGGGCCAGGCCGTTGCTCCGGGTCCAGGGCTCTCTGCACGGCCCACTGCGGCTGCAAGCGCCCCATCCACTGCCCTGCTGTGCCCTCCCCTCCTCTCCCCTCCCCTCCCCCTTCTCCCCCTTCCTCTCCCTTCCGGGCTGTGGCTGCATTTTTTTGTTTGTCTTTTTGAGACAGGGTCTCCCTATGCAGTTCAGGCTGGCCTTGAGCTCACTTTGTAGCCCAGGCTGGCCTCGAACTTGCAAGGATCCTCCTGCCTCAGCCTCCCGAGTGCTGGGATTACAGGCGTGCACCACCATGCCTGACTTTTTTTTAAAACATAAGCTGCTCCATTTGATGATTTTCTGGGTGCGGCGTGGCCCCCGTACCTGTCCGCAACACGTCGCCGCCTCCACAGTTTGTTTGTGCGGGGACCTGGGCACTCAGGCCTCGGCCGAGTTATCTATCAGGCGCGATTTATCTGGCTCGCGGTATTGAACACCGCGGGACAGGATGCCAGCAGCGTGCCGGTCCTCCTGGCGCCTGCCCGCCCTCCCCCGCGACGCCCGCCGCCGCCAGGGAACTGCGGCAGCCCGGGCCGGAGGCGCAGGTTGCGCACTGCGCCTCTGAGCACGCGTTGAACGCCGCAAACACCCAGGGATCGAAGCGGGGCAGGGCCGTCCCGCCTCCTTCCCTGTCCCGCGAGACTCAGCAGACGCTAAAAAGTAGCGAAGCGAGGGTGCTGACGCCCGGACTGGCTGAGTTTGTGTCCCCTACACTCACATTGTCAGCCCGAGCCCCTGCTCCAGGTTCCATGGAGCTGGGGCTTTGGGGGTGACGGCCGGGGTCGGGTTTCCTTCTTGTGAGCCGGGAGAGGGACCTCTCCGCCGCTCCTGGGTCTTCACTGTGTGAGGGGCTAAATTGCCCAGGTGGGATTCAGATTTGCAATCCTCCTGCCTCAGCCTCCCAGGGTGCTGGGAATGCAGGAGTAGCTCATGCGTGGCTGCAAGGGAGTCTGCCCACTTCCTGCTTCCTGTGTGGGCCGGAAGCAGCATGGAGGCCTCAGGAGGAGGCGGCCTCAGCCTCAGGTCCCCAGCCCTGCTGGAACGAGGACCGACTCCGCCATACAGCAGGCCGGCCCCAGCCGCCTGCACTGTGTGTGGGCGATGAGCCCAGAGGTATAGAAAAGCGGGGACTGTCGGACATGGGGTGCACACCTGTGACCCCAGCACTCCGCGAGGCTGAGGCAGGAGGATCACAAGTTCAAGCCCAGCCCTGCCTCCAAATGAAAACTGAAGAGGGCTGCGGCTCAGTGCGGGGGATTTGGGTTCACTCCCAGGGCTGCAAAAACTTGAGACTAAGACCGGCTTCTCAGGGGCGCCGCCTGCTTCCGGGTACAGAGAGGAGGCCACGGGCCAGTCTGTGGGGGCTTTGCCTCTGCTTCCCTCCGGAGCTGCCACGGGGTGTGCCGGGGCCTGCCGGGTCCCAGGACTGGAGGGGCTGGAGGCTGCCGCTGCCAGGGGGGCCCCAGGCCGAATCCGTGCGGCAGTGAGGCCCGGGGCGATGTGGGGGGCCGCAGCCTGTGCGCCCCGAGTCACAGCCTGGTGCTCGCCCACGCCTGGGTCCTCTGGGGCGGGCCAGGCCTGGGACGCCTGGGCCTGGCTCTGCGGGCCCGGTTCTGACCTCGATCAGGGCGGCCCGGGCCCAGCCGACCGGAGGAGGCGGCTCTCGGGGTCCCCGGGTGTGGCTGGTCCTGCAGCCCCTTCTGCCTCGGGCTGCTGCGCGGGTCCTCCCTTTGCTGGACGACTGAGTGGACGTGAGGGTCTCAACGAAGCTGTCACTGTTAAAAACCAAGCTTCGCATTCGCTCCGTTTTACCGTCCGGGAGCCTTGTCCGAGGAGCGAGCGGCGGAGGGCGGGACGTGAGAGGGCGGCTCCGGGACCCGGGCTGCTGTGGGCACCGGCCGGCTGGCACAGGCGGGAGGTGGGCGTCCTGGGCGTGGGGGCCCGGGCCCGGGCAGGGCCGCGCTGTCCTGGGGAGCTGGTCCCTGCCGCGGCCAGGTGCCCCTGGGACGCTCGGACTGACCCGGAGAAGGGGCCCTGTCCCGCGATGGGCACCGACCTTCAAGCAGCTCCCAGGGCCGGGTCGCAGGCCGGAGCGCTGGAGACCAGGTGTCCACTCGGGTCGGGCCGGGGAGGCCCGCGGGGGAGTTCTGCTCTACCAGCCGGGGTGGGTCACCGCTTTAACTTCCTGTCAGCTCTGAGAAGGCGTGGGTGACGGTGGCTTTAGCAGCGTATCCTGCCCAGCGCAGCTCTTCACGGCTCGTGCGGTCTCAGCTTTCAGGCCGTGTGAACACCGTCGTGTTCTGGGTCTGGCTTTGGTGGCAGTGCTGTCCCAGTCCACCGGCCACAGGTCGAGTCCTCAGCAGCCCGGGCCGGCGGCCACGGCAGGGTGTCTCAGCCCCGGCCTCCTGGGTGGGGAGGCTGGGCTGGCTGGTGGCCTCTACTCTGAATCACAGCACAGAAATGGAAGCGAAGATCTTGAAGCTGTGGGGGATCTACTAAACCGACACAAAAGTCAGTGAACATAAAATAACCAGTGTATTCGCCCAGCTCCGTGGGAGACTGAACACACGTGTGGGGAACCTCCTACAGGAGCAAGCCTGTGTGCAACGGGAGTGAGGGCGCCATGTCACTAAGGAGGGCCGGGGAGGAGTGTCCTCAGGACAGAGGCCCGGAGTGTGCTGATGGAATCACCAGCAGCCCTGGCCGCAGGCACCGAAACGCTCCACAGTACAAACAACCGCTGTGTGCCAAGGAAAAGTCAAACAGGGTTTTAAAAATGATCCCAGAGAGCGGGGCGTGATGCCGCACACCCGTCATCCCAGCACTCGGGAGGCTGAGGCAGGAGGATCGCCGAGAATCCGAGGCCAGCCTGGACTAGACGGTGAAACCTTGCTGCCCTGTCCCCAAATGCCAGAGCTCAACATGACACATGGTGACTGTACTTAATGACAACGCCGTGCACACTTGAACATTGCAGCCGGGCGTGGTGGCATACACCAGGAACCCCAGCACCTGGGAGGCTGAGGCAGGAGCATGCTAAATTCGAGGCCACCCTGGGCAACTTAGTGAGACCCAAGTGCTCTCACTATAGGGAGGTGCGCAGCCTCAGCCCCGCAACGGAAAGAACTCCGGAAAGAGCTGTGTTCTGTGCCAGAAGCCTGTGCCACTCTATTTGCCAATTTAAAGAGTGAATAAAAGTAAATATTCAGTAAAGAAAGAAGAACAAGACCCCGAGAGCCGCCCTGCCCTCCGGACACCTGCAGCCAGGGAGCCAGGCGGGGGCAGAGGCCGCGTCTCCTGCCTCTCCCCGCTCCGTGCCGCCAGCAGAGCTCCGGGGGTGCCCTGCCCCTTCTAGGGCGACCCCTCCCTAGAGCACCACCACATCCAGCTTCACTTTTCAATTCTGAGACGGGGTCCTGTTCAACTGCCCAGGCTGGGCTGGAATCTGTGATCCTCCTGCCTCAGCCTCCTGAGTGCGGGATGGCGGTGTAACCTATCCCACGGGCACAGCCGTGGTGTGTCAGCCACTTGGCTTCACCTCCTGGGGGAGCCTCTTCCCCTCACGCTCCTCCCAGAGGGTGAGCTGGGTGCTGAGCGTCTCTGAGCCTGCAGCTTGGAAAATTCCAGGCTCCACCTTTCCCCAGCCCCTCCCACCCTGAGCTGAGGTCTCCATGGCAACAGGGAGCTGCATCCATCCGCAGCGCCCACACAGGTGACAGGGGGCCCAGGCTCCTGGCCACGGAAGGCCTGGGTTCGAGGAGGGCAGGGCGGACAGCCTGTGGCCCCCACCCGTGTCCCCGGCGACTCCAGAGCAGTCTCATGTGCTCCGGGCCTCTGCGTCCTGCTGTGAGCCCACCTGCCCACAGTCCCCTGCGAGGGAAGGGGAGGCTGAGGCGGGCGGAGCTCTGGGGGAAGAGAGGAGGAGGCGGTGGCTGTGCATTGCAGCAGGGAGGCCCATATCCAGACACTTCAGAGCGACCCGCCACGACCCCCCAGGGAGCCAGGGTGCTGAGGCACCGGGTCCTTCTGCTAAGGTGCCACCCAGAGAGACCGCCCAGCCGCCCTCAGGACAGCAGGCGCGGGGACCGCAGGGCACACCAAGCACACAGCCCTCTCCTCCGAATCAGGGCTTTGCAGGGAGCAGCTGACGGTGACCCCTGCAGAGCGCGGACCGCCCCCACCCCCTGCACCGCCAGCCTGCGCTGCCCGGGAGCTGCTTCTAGGCTGTTTAGCTGGGTAGCTTTGCCTCCTCCTCGTTTGTTTTGCTCTGCGTGTGGCTGAGTGAGGGTTAGGGGCTCGCTAGGCAGTTCAGGCTGGGTTCCCCTCGCAGAGCTCCGGTCCTCCTGCCTCGGCCTCCGAGTTCTGGGGTCCCAGTGCGCACCCACACACCAGCTCCGACTTGATACCTGGGACTCCAGCTCCTGCCGGATGTGGACCCGGACCCCAGAGCAGCGGATGAACTGCGAAGGGCACCGCAGCCCCTGGCCATGCCGGGGTGCGGCTTCCCACTGTCGTGCTGCCCCCGCAGCCTGGCCACTGACGCCCGGGCCAGGCCCTTCCCTGCAGGGCTGGTCACAGGTGGTGAGCAGTTTCCTGGTGAGGAGCAGATTTTACGTCTTTGGCCAACTCCTCATTCCCACACCCAGGCAGCGATCCTCCATGGACACTGGTCTAGAGTGCGCAGCGTGTCTATAAGAGAGACTTGGAGGCCACATGCTTCGTAAAGTACACAACTTGGAGTCAACCCCGTGAGTTATCCCCACTCGAAAGAGCAAGTCCAGGGAGCAGGGGGCCTTTTGCTAACCAGAAACCAAAGCTTTAGTTCTTCTGTGAACTGCAGAACCTCTGTCACCTGTACAGTATTTTACACTTGCAAATTAAGAGAGGAGTACTATGCAGTCATAAAAAAGGATAAACTGGAGTCATTTTTAGAACAATGGATGCACCTTGAGACCATAATGCTAAATGAAATAAAATGTGACACACAAGCTGAAATATTACATGGTTTCTCTAATATGAGAAATCACAAATATGAAGATCAAAATAAGACATAGGCAATAGGAAAGAAGGAGATAGCTCTTTTGCAAATGGTAGGGGGACTGAGAGATGGAGGGAGGGGGAGGGGGAGGGAAAATAAAAATGAGGAGGAGGCGATGTGCGCTGTGTGTGCACGGATTCCCCAGGATGAACGCGTTCATCATGCACTGCAAACACACACCAGCAAAAAAGAGAAACAAAGGCTGTGAAGGGAGGAGGTCTCACCTTCAAAGTTCTCACCACAAGACACTAAAACAATAACACAAAACAAAAACAACAAGAAAAGTCAAGCTCCTTTGCAAAATAAAGCCATATTTTGAAGTAGGTCTCCTGACAGGTGGAGGTGCTCCCACATTACACAGAAAGGCTGTCAGAATGCGAAGCGGTTGTCACCCCGCCTTAGTGCAGGACTTCTGGAGGAGACATGCACCAGACAAAATGACTGGGAAAGCAGCACGTGAGCCCCGTGTGTCACTGTGTGTCCGACTGCGGGGACATGGGGCCCGGGGAGCGCTGTGTGTCCTTGGAGCGGCGTTGGTTCCGTGCGGGTTTGCACGGGGGCACCTCTGTCCTCAGGGAGCAGCAGGCTCCAGGCAGAGCGGGGCTGCTGTCCTCCCTGCCCGGGTCTCGCCGAGGACCCTGCGTGAGGTCTTCCGTCTCGCGCACTCTGCCTCAAGGAAAACGCAAAGCCTCTCTGAGTGCCTGGGCTGTGTTCTGCAAGCATGGAAGAGGCAGAGAGGGGCCAAGAGGAGCACAGCTAGAACTCTTCTCTGCCGGCCTTGTTCCCTTGGACACGCCATCTGGTGCACCCGGGAGCACCCGAGCCAGGGGGCGTCGTGGGCAACAGCTAGAGCAGTGCACAGCCCGGGCCCAGCCCTGCACCCAGGCCAGCGCAGGGTGAGGCTCCGGGGTTTCACCCGGGGAACTAAGAGGAAAGCCGAGGAAGCCGGACATGCAGCGCCAGGGCCAGGTGCCTTCACCGTTTGGATAGGCCGCGTCCAGGATGAAGGGCGACTCCAGCCTCTTCCCAGAGGCCAGCCGCGTCCTGCGGGGAGGCGTGTGCGCTGTGTGGTTTCCACACGGGGGGCGCTGCTCGGAGGCCGGTGGAGCAGACCACGGGGGCGCCGCCACGGTCACGGGGTTGGGGGGAGTGCCTCACTCCAGACAGCCTAATCCGGAGCACAGGCAGCGTGTGAGCCTTCCACCCGCCCGCGGAGGACACAGCAACAGAGCCTGCGTCCTGGAGACTCATCGCACCGAGCACCGTCTGGGGCCCTTTATCACCACGCCACAGGGCGGGCTGAGGGTCAGAACGGAGAAGCTGAGTGTCTAATCAGCAAAGCCTGAAAGGGTCTGAAAAGAGCATTCACGAAAGAGGAAATGCAAAACTTTTGAGAAACATGAGAATATTCTCCAACCTCCATGTGAAACAAGATTTGAACTCTGTTCATCAAAGCCCACAGGCAGAGGCAGCCCAACCCTCCCAGCGGTGGGTGCACGTGGCCCACCATCCAAGGGAATATTACTCAGCCTTAAAAAAGAAGGGAGCTCAGGCACACGCTACACCGGGGAGGAACCCGGAGGGCACTGTACTCCGTGACACACGCCAGTCATGAAAAGACCAACACCGTGAGGCCCCGCGACATGAGGTTTCTGCAGCAGTCAGATCACGGAGGCAGACGGGCCAAGGGGTCTCCAGGACCCGGGGAAGAGGGAACGGGAGTCGTGTTTCGTGGGTTCATGTTTCCGTTCCTGAAGGTGAGGGGGGTGGGGGGCCCGCACAGGCTGGCGCCTCAGTTCGGTCAGGAGAAAGTGGCAGCGGCTCCCGCTGCAAAACTGTCAACCACACTTCCACCCACCAGGGCTGTGACTACCTTCACGTCTCACTCGCTACTGAAGAGTACATCTGTGAGTCCGTCAACTAACACGTTTAACGAGCTAGCTGACTTTACTTTTATGTGCGGTAGGCCTCTTTATAGTCACGGCATTTAATTTTTAAAACATTTTCTATTTTTGCTAGTAAATGTTGCAGTACGTAAAGTTCACATTCTGGGGAGCTGGAGAATGTACACAGCACATCTCACTCTTCCTAAATCCCCTTCTCCTCCCCTCTGTCCCCGCTCTCTCCACCTCTGGGTCCTTTTCCCATTTTCCCATCTCTGGGTCCTCTCCCTATTTCCTACTAATTAACTATTTTGAACACAAATCTTTTCAGAGAAAAAAAAAAAAAAAAAAAGCAAAACAGAAAGTGTTATGTGGGCTGGGGGGGGAGGCGCACACCTGCAATCCCAAAACTCAGGAGGCTGAGGCAGGAGAATCACCTCAAATTCAAGGCCAGGCCAGGCTGCATAGGGAGTTCAAGACCAGCCTGAACTGTATACCAAGACCCTGTCTCAAAAAAACAAACAAACAAACAAAAAAAATCAAAACAAACAAACAAACAAAAAAAACGATCCTGGTTTTGACCGAAGGGGATTCATTCTGGAAGAGACTCTTCTCCAGGAGGGATAAAATCGCAGGCACGAATAGCAGCCTCACGTGACAGTCTAAGTGTTCCATAACCAGTGTTAAAAACACAGTAAGGTAGATGCAATTAGCCAATGTAAAATCATGACAGATATTTAGTTTATGAAGAACCAGCTCCTTGAGGTTCAGCGTGTGCTGCTCGCGGGCGCTGCACGGCCCCCGCACGGCTGCGTTTCCAGCGGCCTCGCGGGCGGCCTGAGCCCGGCTCCGCGCTCTGTCGCCATGGAAACGTGGCCTGCGGTTTCCATGGTGACGGCCCCCCACCGGGCGGGGACCAGCGCTGGGGAGGATGCTGAGCGGGAGGCAGAGCGGCCGGGGGGGGGGTGCCCCGCGGGGAGAGGGCCCCCCACAGCCTTGCCGCCGCTGCAGCCTCCCCGTGCCCGGCTGCGGGCCAGGACCCCTCCTGGCACCCTGGCACCCTGGCACCCTGGCATCCTGGCACCCTGGCACGCGGCCGCACCTTCCTCCGGAGGTGACCCCGCCTGGGCCGGGGCCTCCTGGACGCGGGGAAGTCCCGGGGCCTGTGCCTCGGAGCGCTGCTCCCCGCAGGAGTGGTGGTGTCTGCCGGAGAGCCAGCACTCTGGGAGGCTGAAGCAGGAGGATTTTAAGTTGGAGCTTAGGCGCTGCTTCCGTGCCCCGCGCCAGCTCGCCCTCGCGCCGCCGCCCTGTGCCACGTCCCCTCGGCTCTCCGGGGTCCTCCCCGCACGCCCGTGGGGGCCACCCGCCTGGTCAGCAGCTCTCCTTGCCGTCCGCAGCCCGACACCAGAGCAACCCTAAAACTATTTGGCTGCAGGCCGGCTGGGGGGCGCACTGCAGGAGGCTGAGGCGGGAGGATCGCACATGTGATCCTAGTCTTGGCAATGTAGCAACTTAGCCAGACCCTGTTTCAAAACGAAAAATGTAAACAGGGCTGGAGATGTAGCTCAGTGTGAAGGCCCTGGGCTCCGTCCCCAGCTCCACAAGGCGACCCAGCAGGGCGCTGTGCTTTGCCGGGGTCACCGGGCCTTGGCGCCCCTGCTTTCTCTCCGGCAGGATTGAACCTGGCGGGTCTGCTCCTCGGGGCCGAGCGGTGCTCGCGGGGAGACCGCAGCTGATTCTGCGAGTGCGGCGCGGCTGCCGGTGCTGGTGCAGCTGTGACCCTCCATGTTCAGGAGCAGAGCACCCTGGCGGGGCTGCGGCGCGGAGCTGAGCAGACTCGCTGTCTTTCTCTGGCTGAACGTGACGCGGTTCTGCCCGGAGGAGGATGAGAGAAGTGAGCGCCTTGCTGCCACCCGCCATGCAGGGCCGCCTCCCGGGCTCCTCGCCAGCGGTGACACAGTGCCGGGGTCGCGCGGCTGCCGGCGCCATCCACACGCAGCCAGCGGCCCCTCCAGAGAGCGTGCGGTCTGCGCTTGTGGGGTTTTGCGTGTTCCCATTTTTCCTTTTAGTTCTGTGTATTTTCTTTTTCTTTTTAAATTAAGTCCATAGTGAGTTCAAGGCGAGTCTGGAACACACAGTGAGAAAACAGCCTCAAAAAAAAAAAAAAAAAAAAAAGCACATCAGAATTCCAGTATGCCCCAAATTTCGCTTGTCCTACCAGTGAAATTTCTGTCTGAAAGAGCTGCGGATACTTCCAAACAGAGAAATAAATAAGAATGCTGCTGAACAAAATCACCACGCAAACAAGACAGTCAGGAGGATGAAGATGCAGGAGATGAGAACAGCTGCACAGGGCTTCGATTTTTTTAACAATAAGAACCCAGATTTTTCCAAGTAAGAAGTTAAAAGCAGAAGGAACAGGGAGTTAGTAGCAATAAAAGCCGGCACTCGTCCCGGCGACTGGGGGGAGGGCAGCCGCTGCATTCCAGGAACTGGCCGGTCTGATAAGAGCGAGCTTGGCAGGCTCAAACGCAGGGTCTGGCCTGCTCCTCTCAGAAGTGTGATTTAGTGGTGTTTACAAAGAACCCTCGGGCCGCACAGGCAGTGATAGGAACCATCTCCGGACGGCCAGGCTCACAGCAGCTTTGTGGATTGCTGCTTGTAAGCTCTTTCTGGCCAGAACAGCTCTGCTTTCACCCAGAGCCCGCAGGCCAGTAAACACAGAGCCTCGCCCTGCCCTCAGCTCCGGATGCGCTCACTCGGAGGGCGGAGTGTCCCAGTGAAAATGCTTCGTGCGGGGCTGCAGAAATATTTGCTCTGGAGACGGGAGACCTTACCCTCACAACGCAGACTCAGAAAAAATCATCCAAGTGAGAAAGCAAACGTGCTTACTGAAACAAAACCGCTTATAAAGGGGTTGTCACCATGCTGGGAGAAATATCCACAAAGCCGGTAACAAGCATGCAACCACAGGCTGAGCGCAGCTCTGGGGCCTGCGTCCCAGTGAACCTCACAGGCCGGGTGGGGGCTGGCTGGGTTTGTTATCTCGGAGAGCCTGAGAGGGACTTCGGAAAGCTCCTAAAGTTGTCTCTGAGGGTTTACTTCACAAAGTAAATCCTGGACGGCCGTAACCCACCAGAAACACCTCCGCCAGTGAGTGACGGGTAGTTCTTTTGGAGGGGGCTGGTACGTTTTTAAAAATTTCTGTTGGGGCCTATTTGCAGTGCGCCATGGTGACTCGTGTGCGCTGGTGCAGGGACCGAACACATCTCACTCTTTTCTTGGTCTCCAGCCCCACCCGTCCCCCTCCCTCCCAACAGCGCAGAATGGCATTTGCCCGGTCTCTGTCCCCTTCCCAATTGCTATGGATCTCTCTCCGTTTCCCCTTGTTCGTTTTTTATTTTTATTTATTTATTTACTCTTTTTGAGACAGGGTCTTGCTATGCAGTTCAGGCTGGCCTTGAGCTCACTTTGTAGACCAGGCTGGTCTGGAACTCGCAACGATCCTCCCGCCTCAGCCTCCCAAGTGCTGGATTACAGGCGTGCACCACCACATCTGGCCCTGTCTTTTATTCTACTCTTTAATTTATTTAGGTTTCTCATGTAAGAGAGATATGTAAAAACACAACAAATAAGTCCCTTCCCTCAAATAAGAGGGAAATTAAAAAATGGGCAAGTGGAATGAACAGACACTGCTCAGAAGACACACAAGTGGCCAGCAGGACGTGATCCGATGCACGAATCCTGGCCGTTCGAGAAGAGGTTCTGACTTGCTCCAGAGAGAACGGCCACCGTCAAGAAGTCAAACCTCACCTACCGCGCTGGTGAGGCCATGGGGGAAGGAGCCCCGCCATGCTAGGGGCGTGTACAGCACACAGCTCCGTGGGGTTCAGTACAGAGAATCCCCCAGATGACCACTGTCTTGGTTACTTTCCTCTCGTTGCTGGGACAAAATACCTGACACCCAAAATTAAGGAAGGAAAGGTTTATTTTGCTTACAGTTTGTGGAGGTTTCAGTCCGTACTTGGCAGGTTACAAGGCAGAGTGGCACAGGGCAGAGGGCTACAGCTCATGGCGACAGAACACAGCAAAGCAACAAGCACCAAAAGGGAGGAATGGCCTCAAGCAGCCTTTTCCTCTCCCTTACATATGCAAACGATGCACCCCAGGGCGGGTGTAGTTCTCACACCCACAATCAATCAAACTCTAACAGCCTGCCCCATGGCTGCACGAGGCTTTGGGGGGACACACAGACACAAACCATAACAACCGCAACCAAGGTCCCAGGCCGACTGCCCTCTCCACGTTTCGACACAATTGAACATTTTCTGTTTGGGTTCACCTCCTCGGTGGAGTATTTAAATTTTGTTTTGTTTAAAATCCTGGTGAAGACCCTTCCCTGTCAGAGCCCTGAAAGCTGTATAACGGGATGCCCTGGAGTTGGAATTGGAATCTGAGGAGTTGCAGTTCTTTTTTCTTCTTTATTGTCTTTACTTTCTTTTTATTCTGTGTAATAGTTCTGTGTTAATTAATAGTTGGTTAAACTTTGTTTTATTATTTCAAAAAAATTTTTTAAAAAATCGTGGTGAAAGATACAAAACATGAAATGCACCACTTTCACTGTTTTTTGATGCAGTTAGGAATTGTTAGACACGGACTCTGGAAGTATCCGGCAACCGCCACCCTGCACTTTCTCTTCACGGGGGTGCAGAAGATAGAGGGGCCCGGGAGAGCGAACCGGGGCCGGACGTGCTGGCTTTCCCCGCCCCTGTGCACGGCAACCGCCTGGGCTTGTTCTGAGCCCACGTGTGACACCCGCAGAGCCTGGAAAACTCCAGCCCGGCTCCCTGCCAGCCGGCTCCCCCT
>NW_004955567.1:60254-80838 GCF_000276665.1 Chinchilla lanigera
TAGTGGCCTCCTGCGGGTGCGTGTCTCCGGTGAGGGGTCTGCATGGTGACTGGATGTTCCGTGGCATAGCGCTCTGCTCAGGGTAGCTGTGCTCCGCGGTGCAGGGCGGGTTCTGACTTTTCTATGACCATCGTGATTCTTGAGACCGTCTTGCTCTTCACAGGGGCCTTTGGGGAGCCCTCCAGGGGCAAAGGTCTTCTTCACAGTCAGGGGCCTGACTGCTCCATGGCACCCGCTCGCCAGGGTCTGGGACATTCTCAAGTTTTATCAGAGCTGTGGTCTCAGGAGGCTGTGAATGTGGCAGCCGGCGGGGACCCAAGTGAAATTCCGTGGGGAATTCTGCAGGGCTCAGCGAGGGGACCTGGAACCTCAGCCCCCCGCCCCGAATGTCACAGCAGCAGCGCCGGATGTGACTCAGCAGAGCTCTGCTGGCCTTGGTGCCCTCAGTCATGGGACGGCTCAGAGCCCGCAGCGCCGTGCACAGGAGTGACTCAGCCATCACCCACGCTGCGGTCCAGTCTGGGGGCTGAGAGTCCAGTGGAAACGCACAGAGAGAGGGCGCGTCTGCCTCCATCGGGCTGCGTCCTGTGGGGCGCCTGGCTGAGGGTCCTGGCATCTCTGCGATGAAGGTGAGAGTCAGCGCCACCACCGCGATGGAAGGGTCTCAGCGCATCCCTGGGGGGCGCGGCAGCAGCCCACAGCCCAAGCAGCTCGGCGTTGCTTGCCATGAACTTGACAGAAAGCCGGATCTAGATTCACGGGGGACACGCATGCCTAGCCATACACAACCACACCAGAGCGTCCTACAGCTAATTCAGAAACTGTTGAAAATACCCAAGAGACTTTGAAATGGGCTTTCTCTTCTATTTGCTATTCGAGAGAAAAGCCACAGGTGTGGCCTGAGACGGAGTGGACGTGGCTTCTTACAGGATCCCACCAGTGACCCAGCCTGTCCACCTCCAGCTCTGACCTTCCTGGAGGGGAGCAGTCGCACGATGGCTCTTGCCCTCCTGCGCCAGCCACAGTGACATAGTATAAATAATTGTTTTTAGAGAAGGCCTGTCCTATCCCCCGCCCGTCCTGCTCCAGCCTCAGCGGCCCCTCCTGCATCTCCCGTGGCTGTCAGGAGTCAACCACAAACCAGGGGGCTCAAGACAACTGAAGTGCGTTGTCCCACAGCCCTGCGGCCCAGCCTGCCCGCAAGGTGTGGGATCCAGGTGCGAGAGAGGCCCGTGGCACAGGGACTCGGAGGCATCTGCTGCTTGTGTCTCCTGGCTGCTGGCGCTGCCCACGAGCTGTCTGGGTAGAAGCCGATGAGATTCGTGGGGGAGCTTGAGGCGCACAGAACACGGGGAGCTGGGCCTCAGCCCAGCGTCTGCGAAGCCAGGGTTAAAAGCATAAAAGCACTATTGTGAGGTGGAGGACCGCGGAGGGCACGCAGGTCCCGAGGGAAGCAGGTGCAGGAGGGCTGGGCACGTCTCACAGAACGGCAGAGGAGAAGGCAGCGCGGAGGCGTACGGCTGGCCATTGCTGCGGGTTTATTAAAACAACTGCCTGTCGGCTTGCGGTTTCTGAAGTTCAGGGTTTGGAAGCAACTCTGCTGGGCAGACCTGGCCAGGGCTCGTGAAGTTCAGTCAGCACATGGGGGGCTCTCGTCCCCACGCCGTGACGGGATGGGGGATCTACTGGCTGCCACGGCTGCCCGCGGTCCTGGCGAGCTCGACCCCTGCCTGCGGCCCCTCCACACAGCTCTCTGCACGCAGGGCTGCACTCGCGCGCCCCGGGCCAGCGGAGGAGACTGCGGTGCCCTCGTCACAGCCTTCGGTGTCACTTCCTTGGTACTGTCTTGGGCGTGGGTCAGTGCTGTGCTGCTACGGGGACAAACCAACAGAGGCATCGTGCCAGGAAGCGAGGACCCAGGGGGCCACGCGGGGGCTGGCTGCCACTCTGGGGGCACTCAGGCAGGACAAAACCGGGGGAGAGAGTTGTCTGGGCGCCTGGCAAGGCCGCGTCCACGTGGACTCATGACTCTGTCGCTGTCAAATGCTTCTCAGAGCTGGAACTCGGTGCCCGGCTGTGTCCACGTGGAGGGGATCGGTGGCCTTGCCCTAGGACAGCGGCGAGGACCGTGGGATCAGACTGGGGCTCACGGCAGTGTGGGTGAGGAGACAGGACTGCAAGGTTTGCTCTGAGGGGAGGAGGGAAGGGGGAAGTAGCTGGCTAGAAGTGCGGACGTGCCAGGGTGGGCCACGCAGCTGCGCGACTGTGGGCTGGAGGGGCTGCGCCAGGGAAGCCGGGATGGGAGGCGGGCGCCTGACTGCAGAGCAATGCCCTGACCCGCGGGAGCGTGGGCCTCAGAGCAGCGTCCAGCTCATGCGGAGCCATGGGGAAGGCGATCACCAGGCCCCAGCTGCGGGCCGGAAGGCAGGGCGACGCGGTCCTGTCTGAGGAGGAGCTTCCAGCCCTCAGCAGGTGCCAAACGACAGCTCCTAGGACACAGAAGTGGGCAGGTTGAGGGCTCCCCCTTGGAGGGAGCCCCCAGCCCCCCAGAGGCTGGTCTCGGGCTGTTGCTCAGAGATGATTCCACAGCGACCTGAGTACCTGGAGAGGTGTCTGGCATCTCGACCACAGAGAAATGCACCCACCAACCAGAACGAGGTGGCATCTCACAGCCACGAGGGAGGGTCCCACAGAGGAACCAAGCTGGAGCTCCCGTGCACGATCTGAGGGATGCTAAATGTGTCGCTGCTGTGGGAATCAGTGTGGCAGTCCCCAAAGACTGAGCGCAGAATTACCCTGCGACCCAGCACTCCACCTCGGGGCACCCCAAAGAAAGCGTGGCCTAAAAGAGGTACTGTGGAGCCATGTTCATAAGTCACCATAGCCAAAAGGTAAAAGCAAGCCGAGCGCCCACGGATGAACAGATGGGTGAGCAAAGTGCGCAGCACGTATGCAGTGGAATATTCCGCAGCCTTCAGAAGAGAGCAGTCCTGCCTGTCACGTGCTACGGTTCGGATGACCTTGGGGGCTTTTGTGCTCCATGAAGTAGGCCAGCCTCCCCACAGCAAACGCTGTGCGACCCCACTTCCTTGTGTCCGCAGGGTGGCCGAAGTCACGAGGAGACAAAGTGGGGTGACGGGTGCCGGGTGGAGGACGGAGGGAAATGGGGGGGTCATCACCGGGAGATGGACGCGGAGCTTCGGATTTCAGAGAGGAGAACACTCTTGAGTTCTGTTTTACAACAACATGAGCACGGTGATCCCTCACCTATCGCGGGAGTTACGTTCCAGGGACCCCTGCGATAGGTGAAAGTCTGCGAAGTAGCGGCGCTATATCTATTTTATTATTTATATATATTTCAAGGCTTTGCAAACCCTTCCCACACTCCTGTAAACCCTTCCCACTCTCTTATTAACCTTTCCCACTCTTATTAACCTTTCCTACACTCTTATAAACACTTCATATGCTCTTAAACACTTTCTACACACTTAAACCTACGTAATTTTAACAATTTGTAAAATTCTATTTGGGTACTTGATGTGAAGGGGTCAAGGAGAGCTGCTGAAGGTATGGGCACAGTGCGGGAGAGCAAACAGACCGATGCTACAGTCACTGAGCCAATCAGTGCCCAGGATACGGAGCACAGTGCTGTGATTGGTCGCCTTCCATTCCATCAGCCAATAGCGTGCGGTGTACAATGTCACGTTGGCAAACTTACACAAGCAGTAGTGGCTACTGCATTTCCGTTGTGTACAGTACAGTACTCATCTGCTGGTGAAATACATACTGCATTTTATTTTGATTTACTATTCTTTTAACATGTTTGAATTAACATTTTATATTTTTAAATTGTTTTAAATTTTTTAGGCAAAAATAGTTAAAATCATAAATATTATATAAAATCTATATACCACAGAATCCTGTGGTATAGTGAAACCTCTGCGATACACAATTAGACACATTTTTTTTAAAAGCCCACGATGGAGTGAAGCCACAATAAGTGAGCCAGTGTACAGCGAGGGAGGACTGCGCACTTAGCGCTCCTGAACAGTACACCTGGCGGTAAATTTTATGTCATGTGTCTTTCACCATAGTAAAACAACGGAGACAAGGAAACTAGGGAACGCGCTGGCTTCTCAGGAATTTCTGCGTGAGAAGGGGGAAGACGAGATCTTGAACCTGGGTGTTTACATGTTATGGCTTTATCTCAAATGTCTCCCCCAGACTCACGCGTTCTGAGGGAGGACTTCTGCAAAGTGCCTGGATCACGGAGGACGGACCCCATCTGTGGATCAGGCCGCGGTGAGTCTGTGCTGAACGTGCTCTCAAGGGGTGGAGGCTATCGCTGGGGTGCAGCTTCGGAGCTGTGTCTGTCCCGGCCCTGCCCCTCCTGCCTCCCTCCTCTCTCCCTCTCCCTCCCTCTCTCCCTCTCCCTCTCTCTCTCCCTCTCCCTCTCTCTCTCCCTCTCTCTCTCTGGCTCCTTTTGGTCTCTGCTCCATGAGGTGAGCCACTCTCCTCCACGCTGAGGGCTCTGTCTTGGCATCTGCCGGACACGGGCTTAACCCTTTGAAACCGTGAGCAAAATGAGCTTCTCCTCCTCTAAGCGGTTTGTCAGGTATTCGTCCCAACAGCGTAAAGGTGGCGAGCAGGGTGTCTTTACACAGAGCCTGAGGAAGGCATCAGTTGTCCTCATCACAGAACGAGGGGTTAAAGTAGGGCGGAGGCCACCCACGGTAGGACAGACGCCGCTGGAGACCGCCAGGGACAATTTCAGCTGGGTTTCCCAGGAAAGGCATCTCACAGGAAGAGACATCCAAGCTGGAGCAAGAGCGCACGCAGTCACGCAGACGGCTCAAGGCGCTGTCACAGCGTGGCTGTCGTTTCTGTCCTCGTGCTGCCGCGTGTCTGGCCGCTGCCTCAGTGAAGCGGAGGTCTGACGGGGAAGGGACACTGCGGCGGGGAGGACAGGATGCTTGAGGCGCGTGAGGGGCAGAGGGCAGGTGGGACACGTCTCGGGCACACGGCCCCGCTGTGCGGGGTGAGCCGATCTCCGCGCTGAGAACGCTCCCAGGGCAGCTGACTCCACGCTGACCGAGTGTCCTCACCGAGCGCAGACGCAGCGGGGTCCAGGAACCCCAGGAAGGCCACAGGGACACCCTCTCCTGCGGGCGGTGGTGGCCAGAGCCGGCGCCCAGGCCGGAGCAGCCTGAGAGGTCCAGGCAGAGCCGGGAAGGGGTGACGGGCGGGCGAGCCCGGAGCCACACGGGGCGCTGCCTCTGGGCTTCGGCAGTTTCACCCTGCGGCCGTCTCCACCGCCCGTCTCCGAGCTCTGCAGGACGCGCACTGGGGCTGCGCCCGGCAGACCCTGAGCCCGCCGTCCCACCGCCCGCCCGGCCCCGCCCCGGCGCCAGGCTCCTGCTTCCGTCTCTGAGTGTGACTGAGTACTCGAGGCTCCTCACACACCTGGAATCACGCAGTGCTTATCTTTGTGTGCCTGTTTTTTCCCGTTTTGTGGCTTTTTCCCGCTTAGCACACTGTCCTCAAGGTTCAGTCGTTCAGTAGCAGGAGATCAGAACTTCAGTCCTCTTTGTGCTGAATAATATTCCACAGTGGGGTAGACAACGTCCTGGGTGTCCGCCCGCGCACAGCGGGGCGCTCCCCTCGCCCTCACCTCCTGGGTGTTGGAGGCCGCTGTGAGGACGGGGCCAGGGGTCTCCTCAAGGCCCTGCTCTCGGCTCTTTTGGGCGTGCACCCCGTGGGGGTGATCCTGGTCCCGTCTGTTGTGCAGTTGCCCTGGCCCCGAAGAGTGCTTGAGAACCCCGGGCCGTGCCCGGGAAGGGGTCCGAGGAGCCACCTTGCCCGGTGCCGGGAGCCCTGCAGGCATTTCCTCATGGGCAGCGGCAGCCTTTGTGATATTCACTCTCCGGGGCTTGGAGCGGTGAGGCAAGAGACATGAGGCTGGGATTCCACGGCACGGCACGCAGAGAGGTCGTCATCACTAGGGGCGTTGACGGCTTAAAGCCGAGGGGTGATGCGGTCAGGTTTCCTCCTGTGGCTCCAGGTGAGGGCCCCTCGGGGGACAGGGGTGCTGGTGAGGAGGTGGCTGCAGAGCCCAGGAGGCTCGGGGAGACCCGGAGCACAGGTGTGACCGCGGACACACAGGCGTGGAAGGCCGGGTTCATGTGCAAAATGTGGGGCTGATGAGGTCCTTGAAGGCCCGGGTTCCCCCCTCGGACTCCGAGTGACTGAACTGCAGTCCTTGTCCCTGGGCGGGGACCACAGGGAAACAGAAGTGCCTGGCGGCTGTCGGGCTGCAGGGAGCGGGGCGCAGGCGTCCCACACGCGGAGCGGCAGGGGTGTCCCTGGTCTGGGGATGGCGGTGGGCGGTGGGCTAGAGTGGATGAGGACACGAGGTGGGAGGAAGCAGGACCCCCCTGGTAACCGCTCTGCCTCCACAGTGGCTCTGGCTTGGAAGAGAATCTGCCATCCGGGCTGTTCGAGCTCCTAGTTCTCTCTTTAAATACTGTTTTCTTGTTCCATAATAAAAGGAATATGTCCCCATTCTGGCTACTTTAGAAGTCACAGAAAAAGTGGGAAAGGAGACCAGGTGCGGTGGCACACACCTGTACTCCCAGCACTCAGGAGGCTGAGGCAGGAGACTCGTTGCTACTTCAAGACCAGGCTGGGCTACAAAGTGAGCTCAAGGCCAGTCTGGACTGCAGAGAGAGACCATCTCAAAAAGACCAAAAAAAAAAAAAAAAAAAAAAGTAGGAAAGGGAAAAAAGTAAAAATCACCCCCAAGAAAACCAAAGGAAGCAAACTAGAACACATTGCAGTCTTTCATCCACTTTTCCCACTGCAAATCTGTTCATAAAAACCACCCTTGATGAAATCACACGCTCCCTGTACACCTCTTTCACCAATTTTTAGCGAAATGCTAAACACTGTTGGAGGCACCCGTGCAGCAGAGAACAGCGCGGACACAACCTGCCTAGGTGCGTCGCCATCTGCCTTCCAGGCCGTCTGCCCCTGCCCGAAGCAGAGCCTCATCAGCCCGGCTCCCGCTGTCACGCGCTGTTTGGAGGCTCTAGTGTTACGAGGACTTCATTTCACTTTGTACATTCGTGAAAATGTGTTCACCGTGAGGCAGCACTCTACGTTCAGCACATTTTTTTCCAATTTTAAGGCAATCTTCGCTAAGTGCACAAAGGGCTAGAGTGAGGACCTGCTCCCTGTCCTCCTGCTCCAGAACCTGCTCCGCGCTCTCCTGTCTCCTTCCCCATGGAAAGTCGCAAAGCAGAAGTATTTGGTTCCTGGGAACCAATGGTTAGGGATTCTTGACAGAAGATCAAAGCACCATCCCCACAATCAGACAACACAGGGAGAACTACCTCTAAGGGCCGGGCCTGTTTGTCCCACTCTCTGTTCTGTTGTCTGGACCTTATCCCCATCAGAAGCTGCACTGCGTGTGAAGTCGTGACAGGGATGTGCCACAGGCTTCGGGTGGAAGGAGCCGCTGTGGTGAGGGACAGCGCACTTTCACCGGCATCTGCGGAGCGCAGACCCGGTGGGATGCGCTGGACAGAGGAAGTGGGGTGACCAACTCCCCAAGGTGCTGTTGGCCCAGCGGGTGGGGCAGGCAAAGAGCGACGGGGCAGCCTGGGACGGGGGCGGGGGCTTACGTGACACAGACTTGCTCATATAGAGAGCACCAGGCATGTGGTTTCACTGAGGGAGGAAACACATTCCCAGAAAAACATGGAGGGTTGAGGAGGGCAGGAACAATCCACAGCCAGGTACACTCAGCGTGCTTCCTTTGCTAAAGCACAGTGGGCCGGCTGCTCCCTTATGGGGTGAATCGTGCCCCCACCAGGAGATGCCTGCATCTGGACACAGGGCCTTTACAGAGGTGTCAAGGTAAAATACGGTGACTAAGCTGGGCCCGATCCTGTGTGATTTGTGTCCCGAGAAGGAAGAGGTGATGAGGAGGCAGGACAAAGAGAGACAGAGACAGAGACAGAGAGACAGAGAGAGACAGAGACAGACAGACAGAGACAGACAGACAGAGAGACAGAGAGAGACAGAGACAGAGAGAGGAAGACAGACAGACAGCTACGGAGGACACAGGAGGAAGACACCATCTACACGCCAAGGAGAGAGGGGCCCAGGACACATCAACACCATCAACACCAAGGTCTTGAACATTCACCCTTTGGAGCTGAGACTACATGCTTCTGTCTTTAAGTCACCAGTCTAAGGTACTTTGTCACGGTGACCCTGGCCAATGAATACAACTCAATATTTAAAACAAAAGGACCGTGCTGAGTCTGTCCCTTCCTGTGACGTGGGAGAGCCCCACAGTCAGGCCGTTTGTCCCCGCAGAATGGCCTCATTTTACAGCAGCACTCTTGGTGTGCTGAGAGCTGCCGGGCTTTCAAGACAAAAGGGTTGCCATGGCTGCGGCAGACCGGGGGGCTCTGAAGCGAGATTGGCAGGCCGAGGCGTGTTTATCAGAGAGAATGCCTCGCAGATGGGCTCAGCCCCTGAGGCAAAACAATTGCTTGGCTTGCAAAAATGTATTCGCTTTGGTGAGCTGCCACTGATCAGCCGAACCAGTTAAAACTGATTCTAACAGCGACTTGTTTCCCCGGCCGCAAAGCAACCCATCTTCTCCAAAGGCCGTGGGGACTTCCCTGTCTGGAACTTTTCCGATGACTACGGCTCCACTAGACGGTCGGCTCCGGGGAACATGGACGTGCTCTGATTGCTCATCTACACGCTTTGCCGTATGGAGAGCAGGCCTGGCTCATGGCCGGCACCCAGCTGTGGAGGAATTAGCACTATTCCTTGATCAGCGTGCATTCTTGCCAGTTTTCGTCTAGGTTCCTTGCAGAGTGGCTAGGTCAAATATGTGCACGTTTTCAGCCTCTGTGTTTCAATAGGGACTTGGTCTGCAGTTGTGGGAGACATGCCCACCATCTATTCAAGCGCTGGGCCCCGTTTGGTGCTGGCCCTGCAGCGGAGAAAGGAAAGTGAGGGAGAAGAGCACACAGGCCCTGAGCCCGCCGGTCCTCCAGCCTGTGGCAGTGGGCACCAGGAGTCCTTCAACTTAGACCTAAGTCTGCGTCCACCCCAGGAGAGGCTGGTGGGACAGGCAGACGTGCAACAGCGTGTAGGAGCCATAACTTCTAAGCACAGATGCCAGTCCCTCTCCCCACCTTACTGATCTCAGGCGAAGTCTCTGGTGGTCCAGAGCCGCAGCGGAGAGAAACTACGGGAAACACAGTTCCAGTTCGGGCCAGTGGAGCACAGGATCAAACACTATAGCAGCATTCTAAGCCACACCGCTGGGTAAAATCTTCTCTCCATCTTTGTCCTGAGCGGTTTCCTCTCCAGTCGGGATGTTCCCAGAGGACTGGTGTGTGTGACCATTCCAACAAGAAAACTGCCTAAATCTGGGAGAGATGGGCTGGAACAGAACTGGAGTAGATCTGGGCCAGAAAGTGTGTATCTCTGAAACCCTGGGGTGATGCATTTATTGGGAATCAAATCCAGGAAGAAAAATAATGTGCTCCTGGGATGGAGAGGTGAATTTAGAAGACAGGTGTCATTTATGTATGTGCTAATTTAAAAAATTATTAAATTTGCCCAGTTGGGGCTGGGGATTTAGCTTAGCAGCACAGCACCTGCCTGGGAAGCACAAGGTCGTGAGTTCAATTCCTGGTACCAGAAACAACAACAACAACAAAAAAAACCAAAAATTTGCCCAGTCGGTCATTTTTACGTCTACGGTTCAGTGGTGGTAAGCACATTCACACTGTTTTGGAACCATCACCAGCATCCATGTCCAGCACCCTTCATCTTGCACAACTGGAGCTTCCACTCCATGAGCTGGTGATTCCCATCCCCCGGCTCTCAGCCCTTGGCAATCACATTCCACTTTCTCTCAGTGAATCTGATTACTCTAGGTACCTCGTAAGTAGGGACAAATATGTACACAGTATTTGTCCTTTTGTGACTAGCTTACTTCCCTTGGCATAATGTTTTAACCCAGCTGTAGCAGTGTGAGAATTTTTTTTCTTTGAAGGCTGAGTAATATTCCTCTGTGTGGGTGTACTGCACTATGTTTAGCCATTTATGTGCTAATTGTACAACTATCAGCACAGGCAAGGACCTCACCCGAATTTTCACTAGTGTATTTCTTATTTCTAGAAGGTGTCTGAAAAACAGCCTTCAATAAAGTTTCAGCTAGGAGGATTGCACTGAACCTGCTCCTGCAAACACTCCTACTGCAGGGTCACCCACAGCAGGCGACGTGCTTGCTGAACGGGGCTCCGCATCCACCGCTGGGTGGGGCAGCTCACGCCCTCCCTGGCCGCGCTCCAGGCTCCCTGGGCTCTCCGCGGTTCTGTGACTGCGTCTGGATTCACGCTTGCTGGCCCCGCTGCCAACAACGCTCGCCCGCCAGACACCTGTGCCCAGCTCATTCCCTTCCTGGCTTCCTCCCCGGCTCTTCCACGTTACCACAGCATGTCTCCGATTCTGCTCCGTGAACTAAATTCCAGAATATTCTCCAAGTCTACCTATAACGTGACACACAGGTTTTCACTATCATTTGTGACCTTACGTCTGCATCAGGCTATACACACGCAGCCCAACACGTATGTTCACCGTGACAGGTGTGACCTGTCTGTGCGGGGCTCGTACATGTCACCGTTCAGGAGAAGGTGGCACTGAGCCAGCTCCCAGGTGTGTTCAGTCAGGCTCTGGTGTTCTCCAAGCCGGGACCTCTTTGCGTGCCTGCTGATGGACCCGGCGTCCTTGCTTTGTACAGGCCTTCGTGAGGACCCGGGCTCCCACTGAGGGATCTCAGGTCACGTGGAGACCGAGACGAGCCTGATTTCAGGGCGGGCCTGGAGAACGAGCTGGAGGGCACCAGCGCAGGAGGGACGGACATGCTGGCGGGAGCGCACGCGGAGACGTGTGGCCGCTCCCGCTGTGGAGACAGGGATGAGGTTGGGTGAAAGGTCCTTCTGCCGGCGGGCCCGGTGGGGCCGGTGACGGGTGCGTCTCACCACTGTGAGAGGCTGCTGCGAGGCCAGTTCCCCTTTGGCCCTGGGGGAAGGATGTGGTGAAGGTTACGTGGGCGTCGGTGGGTCCCGAGTTGCTGTGTGCGCTGGGCGCAGGAGTTCTGAGAGGAGCTGGGCCTGAGCGTGCTCCCTCTGGGAGGAACGGGGTTAACTACTCAAAGCGGGGCTGGCGACACAGCCTGCAGAACCAAAATAGCTCAAAAGGTGGGGAAAATGTGCACACAAATTGCTAAAGCATAAGGCAATTCTCTTTCTTCCGCAGCGTCTCTGGTGATCTGTTCTGACATTCTTGCTTTGCTGATACCGCAGGTTATCAGAGGCCTGCGATCAGATAGATGTGCAGAGCCCAGCGGCTTATGCAGCAAAGCGAAGCTTCAGGCCCGGTCGAGGAAGGGAACTGAGCCGTGTACCTCCCCCTCACACAGGCGACCACCCCACGCCGGCTGGCATGTGGCCTCCACAGACCTTGCAACACCAGGCAGGGACAAAGGTATTATCTGATCCAGGGTAGATGAGAGAAACAACCCCATCTCTAACTCTGCCCGGCCTCCGCTTCTGTCTGAGTAATTATGCTCTCCCTCACTTTGTTTCATTTATAAAAGCAAAATTTTATGCCCAATAAATCTACAGAAGATAATAAACACCGACTATATTGCCATGTTAATTTCTTGTTGAAACAGTTGAGAACACACCATCCTCTGATTTTCACACAATTATAAATCCTTCCGGATTGGAGGTATGATTGACAAAAGTGGTAAACAGTGTGTACAACATAGCGCTTTTGGGATACTGCACAATGTGAGGTGATCACCGCAGTCAAGCTGCTTAACACACCCCTTCCCTCGGCTTACCAGCATTTGTGTGTGCACATGGTGAGAACCCTTGCAATCTATTCTCTTAGCAAATTCCAGGTACATCATACATATGACTGCCTCATTTTTGGTGGGGGAGGTTTTGGTTTTTTGAGACAGGGGCTTACTATGTAGTTCAGGCTGGCCTTGAACTTAGTATCTAGCATAGGCTGGGCTCAAAATTGTGATGATGTTTGCCTCTTTTTTTTCTTTTTGAGACAGGGTCTTGCTCTGTAATTCAGGCTGGTCTTAAACTCACTATGTAGCCCACGCTAGCCTCAGACTCATGGCAATCCTCCTGCCTCAGCCTCCCAAATGACGGGATTATAGGTGAGCACCACTACACTGGGCTTGCTTCATTCTTTTTTTTTTTTTCTTGGTACCAGGACTCGAACTCAGAACCTGGTGCTTGCCAGGCAGGCGCTGTGCTGCTGAGCCATATCACCGGCCCTTGCTTCATTCTTATAAGAACAACTGCCGCTGGACTTAAGGCCACCATAGTAATCTAAGATGACCTCATCTCAAGATGCTTAACTTAATTACATAAGTAAAGATCTCCTTTTCCAGATAAAGTTACATGCGCAGGTTCTACACATTTGTTATGAACACAGTTGTACGTCTGTCCGTTTTTCTCTCCATCCAGGAATGCCTGCTTCCCGAAGGGAGTACTGAACCCTGAAAGAAAAGAGCAATGTTCAGCTAACTGCTCATTCACGCCTGCAGCTATGCTTTCCTCGAGGCCAGGAGTTAGAGAGCTACAACTCCTGCGTCAAACCTGCCTCCCGGCCTGTTTTTGTATGGCCCATGAGCTACGCATGGTTTCATTATCTTTAAATGGTTGAAAAAGAGAAGACTATTTTGTGAAGATAATATACTATTCAAATTTCAGCACCCCTAAATAAAGTAGAATACACACATATTCACTCATATACACATTGTGCACGGCAGGTTTTTGCAAAAGAATTGCATAGTTGACATCAAGTTAGTTAAACATCTCTTAGAGCCGGCACTATGCCTGGCATACTACATGTGCTCAAGTATATTCCTTACACAAATGAACGTGCTGGTGAGACTTGCCCCACCGTTCTCCTCACTGGTAAGTGCAGAATGCAAGGAGGCTTAGAGAACCAGTATTGTTCCTGGATCTTGGCTGTCCCATTGTGGGGGGCTTTAACTGTCTTGCCTAATTCCCCAGCATGTGGAAAAGATGGTGATAGGCCAGGCACACCTCAGATCAGCCTGGGTTTCCAGCAAAGAGAATGTCTTTGCTCAGAGCTCCCAGGGAAGGGTCAAGGCCCTTCTGGAATGAGGTGCCCATCCCTGAACCAGTCACCCTGGCCTGAACAGCAAGGAGTGCCCGGGCCGGGGTCTGATGCCATAGGAAAGATAGTTTCTGTGGTAAGAGCAAGGGGGCAGGAGCTCTGGACGGACAAGTTACAGAGGTCTGCAAAATCACAAGTTATGTCTGTGAATATTAAGGAGACCAGCTCTGTCTTCGGCAGTTTTATTTACTTGGCCCACTAAATTTTTCCTTTTTAAGTCAATCTGAATTTAACACTTCACTTCACATACGCATTGTTCTCGCTTTCCACCAAAATCTAAGTTCCATGAGAACACATGTCATGTGTTCTGTCCACTGCTAGAATCCCCTCACCCAAAACAGCGTCTGGACTCACAGTAGCTGCTCAGTAAATTCTTGCCTCTGTGATTGTCTGCTTAGGGGCCGACTCCCACGCCATCAGGACCACTCCTAAGGCAGCACCGTGCTCTGTTGTAGCTCCCTTGTGTATGCCTCAGATCCTAACATACATCTCACAAAGAAAGGCTTCTCAGAATGCACTACAGGATAAATGAAGAAATGTCTCAAGAGGATAAATACGAGCTCTGTTTTGATAGCGGTTAGACCTTGTGGATCCAGCACTGTCTGACGCACAGCACGGCACCCTCCAAGTCACCACTGGTTTAATAATAGACTAAATAAATAAATGGTAAGGGTGCATAAAGTTAACGTCACTAGTGTTGGTAGGAGCTTCAGAAACGAAAACCTGTGTCTTCACAGGGTCTACAGAGGTTCACACTACCAACTTTCAGTCCTTCTGCGTGAAGAGGCCCCATCCAACAAGGGATTTCAACGAGCAAAGTTCCTGTGTGAACCATTAACAGGAGCGGTGGGTCTCAGGGCTCCAGCAGTCCTCCCATCCCCCAGCTTTCGCTTGCCTGACGCCGAGCTAAACGCTCTGCATTCTTCCCCTGCGTAGGCTCAGCTCTCCTTAGCTAGAGTCAGGTTCAGTCTGTTACCATGGAAACTGCAGCTGGACTGGGGAAAGAAAGAGGCGGAGGAGTGGGCAGAAGCTGAAATTTTCCGGCTCTGACTGCGCACCTGGAAGCAGAATCCTTGAGCAGCGCACAGTCAGTGCTCAACAAATACTTGGGGGGTGACTCAGTAAACGTCAGAGAAGATTTCACAGTCGTGCGGCCGTGTGGGAGGGTTCAGGTGAGACGCTGTACACGCGATTCTTAGCAGAGCTCTGAATCAGTCTCGCAAGCACGCTCTTCCGGCCTTTGTAACTGTTCGGTGGAACCTATTTATAAACTCTAGGTCCTATGATTCCCCCTCCTCCAGTTCTTCCTCTAAGAGGAACCAAATCATCTTTTCTCCACCTCAAAGCTTGCCTTCTCCCTAGGGCGCCAGAAGATGCAGGACAGCTCGTACAGCCCAGGGGGGCATGCTTACGCTGAACAAAAAATGTTTATCTGAAATTCAATTTAATTGGGTTCGCCTGTAGTTTTGACGTACGTCCGGCAGCGCTACTCACACGAGGCTCATGAGAAGAGGTGGTTTTGTCCGCGAATCTGTCAGATGGTTCACTTAAATCTGCACACAGCACCCCCATTCCCGAAGCCTTCCTTCGCTCACGTGAGAAAATACGCGTGGAGCCAGTTGCCGCTCCAGATGATGCAGACCCTGAACTGACGGATGCCGCTCCAGCCTGGAGTCACCTTTCTCCCACACCATAATAAAATCTATTTAAAACATGATTGCATGTAATTCGCACACGGAAACTTGCTGTGAAGGGAGCAGCTCACGGCCTCGCATCCGAACACGCGTCACTCTTCTCCACCCTGGACCTGAGCATGGCTGGCGCGTTTCCCGCGTTCCTCGCAACTTGCTCTCCACCGGCTTCCGGGCCCGGGGCCGGGACTGTGTCTCCGCACGGCCAGCCTGCCAGGCAACAGCGCAGGCACAGTGCTCGCTGCGGAAGGCCCCGCTGACCCGGCGTGCCTCCTGCCCAGCTCCCGCAAGTGGGGCACTCCGAAGGCCCCCGTCCCCATCAGAGCGTAGAGTAAATCAAGGCCCGAGTCCTGCTGACCCCCCTTTGCAGGGGAGCTGGTAACCCGCCCGTGGTGGTGAGCAGGCGCAAAACGCTGCCCAGGCTTGGGCCTGCACCCAGAGGCAGGGCGCGTGCACAGGGGGCCTGGCACCCTTGGGGCAGGTAAGGGCAGCACCTGCGGGTCTTCCTAGGGTCTGAGAGGATGCTGGGCTGCAGCTTCTGATGCCTCCGGGGCCCTGTTCTCGCCTGTATGTCTCAATCAGGCAACCTGTTGGTCACTGCACCAAAGATTCCCAGGAGCTTTGCTTTTTTGTGTTGTTTTTGTTTGTTTTTTGTTTTTTGCTTTTCTTTTTTTTTTTTTTGTACTTGGGTTTGGACCCAGGGTCTTTGCACTGAGCTACATCCCCAGTCATTTTTTTTTTCTTTTCTTTTTTTTTTTCTGGTAGCGGGAATCGAACTCACAACCTCACGCTTGCCAGGCAGACGCTGTGCCACTAAGCTAAATCCCCAGCCTCACCCCAGTCATTTTTTGTAAAATAAAAAATATTTTACTTTGAGACAGGGCCTTACTAGTTGCTACATTGCCCAGGCTGGGTTGGAACTTGGAAATCCTTCTGCCTCAGTGTCCCAGGGTGCTGGAATTAAACGTGTGTGCCATGCAGCAGGCTCCAGGATTTTTAAAAGCATCCTGAACCTTCGCGAGACAGCAGGAAGACAGCTCTGACTATTTCCTGCCTGCCAGGCGCCTTTTCTACACTGGTATCTCCTCTGAGCAGGATATCCCAAGTTTTAGAATTTACTTAACTATGGGAAAGCCCGTGAGTTGCCTAGTGTGGGGCCTAAGAGTAGATTGGTGGGCTATCCAGCCTTTTTCTTTGAGACAGCTTTACTGAGGTACAGTTTGTATTGGTCAGAAGATACCCAGCGTACAACTCAGCGAATTTCAGTGAATTTATGGAGTTGTGCAGGTGTTGCCGGAATCAACTTTTCAAAACATATTTTGGTGGTGGCCATTCATGTTCCAAAGGACCGGCTTTCCGCGCGATATTACACACACACACAACTGTGCTTTGGTCACACCCATTTCCCCGTTACCCTCCCACAGCTAGCTTCTGGACCATTCCCACTGCCCTCTTCCCCCAGCTCCCTCCACCCCTCTTGCAGTCGGTTGTGACTCTGAGCCTTAGGCAACCACTCACAGACCTTATGTCTCTCGAGATTTCCCCTTCCTGGATGGTGGGAGAAAATGGACCGTTACCGTTTGGAAACTAGGTGCGCTGCTCTCCCCCAGCGCCCCAAGGGTGACTGTTCCGCCAGTTTGATTTCCTGGAATCGCATATGTTTAGAGTTTCCGGATTCACTGGCAGAAAGCCTGCTGAGGATGCCGACTTTGTTGCCTGCCCGGCTTGGCTTCAGGCGTAGGTCCTCTCACTCTCCAGGTGTGTGACTGGACCGGCCCACCTCTGTGTTTAGTTTACGGGGAATGCCTGTTCCTGGACTGAGCAGTCCTTGTCTGGAAAGTGCCTGGAATAGCGTCTGGCACATAGTCCAGCGAGAAATGCCAGCTGTCACCCCGTAGGGACTCCTGGGGAGAATGACGGCGGATTCAAGAAGAGATGAGCACACACACGGACTCACACAGCAGCTAGGGTTTGGAGACCAGCTTCTTTGACGTGGCGTAATGTTTTCTGAGATCCTCCAGGCCGTAGCATGCATTGGTGCTTCATTCTTATTGTCAGATAACACTCTGTTACAGTGTGAACACACCACATCTTCCTTACCTGTCCGTCCACCGTGAAGGCAATGCTGCCATGAACATTCGTGTGCAAGGTTTTGTGCAGACTTGGCTTCTTTTCACCTACGGGTAGAATTCAGGGTTGTGGTGTAATTCCATGCTTAACCTTTTGAAAAACTGCAAGACTGTTTTCCAAGCGGCACCAACATTTTTTCTAAAGCTCCCAGGACCTGGCACACAGCCAGTGCCCCATTCAAGATCTCTATTCTTGGAACATCCACACTATAAGAAATAAGTTCTGGAACACTATTCTTCTGCAGGGCGCAGGCAAACCTTCCGTCTTTTTAACACCCTGGGCTGTTTTGCGTATGTCCAGAATTGTTGTTCCGTGGGCATTTGAAGGACACAAACCGAAGTTCCAAGCAGCTTGCGCTTCTGTAGGCGCTGATGCCTTTCTGGGAGGTTCTCCAGTCAGCGCAGGATTGTGCGTCACGGTGGTTGGGAAGTCTCTGACGTCACTTACACAGCATGCGGCTTCCAGTGAGCTTCCGTTTCCTTCCGTTTAAAGTAGACATCTTCTCTCACAGTGGCCGTCTGCCTGTCCTCATCTTGCAGTAATTATTTGCTGTTGTTCTTTTAATATCTGAATTTAGGTGCAGCTTTTGGGAAAGAATTGGTTGCCTTGAATATGAATATTTCATTTGATGCTGTCTTGAAACTCATTCAGAGGGTTAAAAAATAAAGTTTTCCAAAGGTACAGTAGATACTGTGAAAGGAAAAGAAACTACCCAAAAGGAAGGAACAACTGGAATGAGGGAAAGGAGAAAAGAAAGAAAGAAGGAAGGGAAAACAAAAACCATATATACACACACAAGATAGCTAAAATAATTGTACTACTAATTTCTATTGGTTTATTGAATTTCTATTGGCCTATTGTTTATACATGGTTATTTCCATGTATGTGAAATGTCCAGAATGAAACAGTTAATGTTTAATTGTTTGATCAATCTTGCATACCTATATCTGGTAATCTGAGCGACTACTTTAAAGATAATAATATGTAATACAACAACCATTGTTAATTTCCTATCATCTTGTTTTGAAATTCTGTATCATTGTTATTGTTTTTCTGTTGTTTTGTTTTTGTCTTTGTTTTCTTCTCTTTAAAATAAAAAAAAATGAATAAAGACAACACAATTGCAAAAAAAAAAAAAAAAGTTTTCCTTTAAGGAAAACTGGTTATATTTGCATTATTAAGGAACTGTGTACAAATTTGTATATGAATATACTTGTCAATACAGCACTGAATATACATGTACATACAAGTCCTCAGTATCAAAATTGGTTTGATTATTTTGCAAATTAGTGTTGATTTTCATCTTCTCGCATGCAACAAGTCAGCTCTGCAGCGTCCTTCCAGAGCTCCGGCAGAGGCTGCTCCGCTTGTCCTAGTGTAAGTGCCTCACATTTTACTCACCTCAGAGAGCGCTTGACTTTAGCTCCTTCCCAGCCCTGTGTCTTAGACACGCAGTAACACTTCCATCCGCTGGTTGTCCATGCCGGGAATGTGGGTTTAGTTTCTAATGCCCCCTTTCTTTGCCACACATACACAACTTATCAGCAAGATTTCTCCGTTTTCAGAGTAAGTCTTGCTTATCAGTGACACCTTAATGAAGGGAAAATTAAATAACAATTTAAGATACGGAGTTTCTAATTTAAAATAATACTAGTAAACCCATTGAAAAATAAGCAACACTGTTAAATGAAAGATGACTTTTTTTTGTCTTTTGAGACAGGGTTTCACTATGCAGTTCAGGCTGGCCTTGAACTCACAGTGATCCTCCTGCCTCAGCCTTCTCACAGCTGGGATTACAGGCGTGCATCACTACACCCAGCCAGAAGACGACTTTTTAATACAAAGATTACCGAGAGGCATAGCAGTGTTTTCCATCTTTGCACACCCCTTTAGCATCTGACTTAATCGGTAACAAACAGCTGGATTCCCACGTGCTTCCACCTCCAAGCCGTCACTAAATCCCAGGCCACGCAGCCTCTGGAAAACTGTACAGATGGGAAAGAAATGAGAATGGCTGCACGCAAGTTAGAAGGTGATCCTTTGATTGATGTGGTGCTGTGAGCTGGGGAGTTCACGCTTCAAACTCACCTTTTAAAATAAACCTGAGATGATAGAAATACTGAGGACATCAGGGTGGATCAAAAATTGGACATGAAAATGCGAGGATACGTGCAGTTGAAGTTCAAACCCGCTGAATTCTGGTCTTGAGATATGCAGGCGGCGCTAACGGCGTGACCGGCTGGGAAACGAGGTCTGGAAGCACCGTGTGTGCACTGCGGTCCCAGGCTCGAGGGGTGAAACAGGGACGCAGTAGCTTTCTCCTCACATGAAAGGAATTTTTTGTTTTTGTCTTTTTGAGACAGGGTCTCGCTGTGCAGTTCAGGCTGGCCTCGAGCTCACTTTGTAGCCCAGGCTGGCCTTGAACTCATAGTGATCCTCTTCCCTCAGCCTCCCCGGTGCTGGGATTACAGGGGTGCGCCACCACGCCCAGCTGAAAAGAATTTGAAAGAGCTCATGGTGACTGCCCCGGCTGCCCAGCGCTCCAGCTAACGGGGTGGGGGCAGGGTAAGCACAGAGCTGTGCGCGGAGCCAAGGCTTTGATCTCGCTGAGGAACCCTGTTAGTCAGGCCCGCAGCTCAGAGCTCCCATTTGACAGCCTAAGACCTGGCCCTGGAGTATGTTTCTTAGCAGCTGGGCAGAGATTTCCTCTAAGACAATTACGAAATGTGAAGGGACAGGGAGTTGAGGGCAGAGGGAAACGTTTCAAAGGAAGAAAGTCAGAAACTTAACTTGGAAAGGAGCAAGGTAAACTTAGGAAAACACACGTTAAACACGACAGCATGAATCCACTCCTGACAAAGTGTAATTCAAATCAAACAGTTTCACTGTGAGCTTTAAGATTGGAACTGAAAAATATAGCCATTGTAATGAAAACCTCTTGGAAATCTACACTAGATGCAGTTAAAAAGAGAAGCTATTTAGAAAACAGTACAGAGAATAACATGAAAAATGTAAAAGAGAAATTAAGGGAGATGGAGGCTAGGCTGAGGCAGGCCGCAGTGCTCTAGCAGGTGGAGCCAGACAGAAATGGGACGGCAGGAAAGCTGTGTTTAAAGATTTCCTGGCCAAGCATCCTCCAGAGTGGAGGAAAGGCTTCTCTGGTCACGGAGTCCTGAGCCGCGTAAACATCCATATGTAACATCCACACTAAAGGCTGCCTTGGGAGGAACCACGTCGGGGAAAGTGACATCACACTGACAGCAGACGTCACCGGCAGTGCTGGAAGACGTGGAGTGATACCTTGAAGACGAGGAGGTCAGGGTCCTCCTTGCACTCCGGAGCTGGCTAAACCACTGTTCAGAATGTCTAACAGAGCACTGAAAGGAGCACACGTGGATAACTGGGCAGGCCGCTTACCCTTCCCGAAAGGCTCATTTAAGAATTTACTGTCATGGGGCTGGGGATTTAGCTCAGCGGCAAAGCGCCTGCCTGGCAAGCGC
>NW_004955567.1:80938-85256 GCF_000276665.1 Chinchilla lanigera
TTAGCTCAGCGGCAAAGCGCCTGCCTGGCAAGCGCAAGGTCGTGAGTTCGGTTCCTGGTACCGGAAAAAAAAAAAAACAAAAAAAAAAAAAAAAAAAAAAACCAAAAAAAAGAATTTACTGTCATGAGAAAGGTGGACCTGAAAAGACTGGGTGTGGAAGCACATGCCTGTAACCCCAGCGGCTCAGGCAGCTGAGGCAGGAGGACCGAAACTTCAAGGCCAACCTGGGCAATTGAGTGAGACGCTATCTCAAAACAAAAATAGGGCTGGTGTTGCAGCCGGTGATAGACTATATCCCTTGCAAGAGCAAGGCTCTTTGTTTAATCCACAGGGACACCCACACCCACACACTTACACACGCGCACATGCACACACGAACCTGGAGGCAGAAGTGAGATTTAAGCAGCAAGAATGTATGAATACATTAATACATTCTGAAAATATCATTGACTATAGAATCCATCATTGACTATAAAAATGGATTTTTAGGCTTGTTTTAAAATATTTTTCTGATGCACTTTTATTGCAGTACATAACGATTCCACTCATCATGGCGTTGGTCCAGGTATGCAACACTTCCTTTCTTCCCCTACACACCTCCCTATTCCCTCCGACTCTCAATCCCTTCCCATTTGAAGAAACCCTATTTCCATTTTCTCTTCAATTCTTTTCTCGATCCCTTTCCTTTCCTTCCCTCCCCTGTTCTAAAAAATTATAACTAAAATTCTAGATAACATTAGGGACCTTGAGACACGGGGTGTTCAGTGCATTACTAGGACGTGCCAGGATCTTTGCTTTAGGACTTCATCATAGTTTTGTTTTAAAACCATGCTTGTCTGTAAGTTAAGAACTTAAAGACAGACAAAAATGTAACTGCAATGTAATTGAAATGTCTAAGTAAGTAGAAGAAGAAAAGGGTAATAAAGAAAATGACCGGCTCAGTAGAAAGTAAGTAGGAAAGAAGAAAGTAAAAAAGAAAAAGGAATATTAAACAAAGAAATATATCAGTAATTACAAATATAAGTAAATACATTAATTTCCTGGGCCATCAAAAGAGGAAATCCAGATTTGTTTGCACATACGTCTGTGGCCTGGAAGTCTGTAAAACAGAAAGTAAAAGAATCACGGGGCCGTGGGTAAAGCCATGTTCATCCTGGGAGATTGATTGTAACTATTTAGAATAAATTGATCAAGTAAGTAAAAAGAGTAAGAACACTGAAAATCCAAGCAAAATTAACAATCTTGATCCTTGAGACACAAGTAGAAATTAACACCTCACGTTTGGAGAAAACAGAGAATATTCATTCTGTCCCAACTCACTGCACAACTAAAGATATCCTGGGATAAAGGAAGCTTGAACAGATACCAGATAAATATATAGATTGTGCTATTGGAGTGTAATCTACTAATTTGGGAACCTCCGTGAAAGGACAGTTTTTAAGAAGAATTCAGAGCCTGCCTGGCAAGTGCAAGGTCGTGAGTTCGGTTCCTGGTACCGGAGAAAAACCAAAAAAAAAAAAAAAGAAGAATTCAGAATCCGAAACACGTTTCTCAAGGCCCCTAATGGGAGTAAAGTACAGAACGGAACGGAACAGTACAGCGTACAGAATTCAGGACAGGAAGAGGAGAAGCCCAAGAAAGTAGGGAAGAAACGAAACAGAAATCAAACGACACAGCAGCAAGGGGGTGAGTGACCAGCACGGCTTTAAAAAGTGACCGTAAAAACGTTCTCAAAGTTGCAGTGAAACCGATGAACCAAACAATGTTAGTAACAGAAGCGATTGTAATTCCCACTGGAGAAAAGATTACAGACTTGCTGAGAATACAAGCAGTGAGGTGTACCTCAGATCCTTGTGCGGGACCGCTGTGACTTTGATATCAAAAGCAGGCAAGGAGAGTGTAATAAAAAATATGAATTGGATGGAAAAACCAAGCAAAATATAACCCAGAAGTATCCAGCTGCGCACAGCGATGGACCAGACCCTGCCTACCACCGTGCAGTAGGGCCAGTACTCCAAACAAGCTTCGGGTCACAGAGAATCCACATGGTACCAGCTACGGTGAAACTGAGTAGGATCTCTATGGAAAGGGAAACCTAACCATAAAAGTATTTTAAAAACCAGAAAGAATTTCCTTAATCACCATTAAGGAGACTACGAAAAATCCTACAATGAGCTTTTTTTTTTTTTTTGTCCAGGGATACAAGTTAATTAGCAGCAGCAGTACACAGTTTTACTTGACAGTGATGATAATGAGTATCTCCTCCCTGGACGAGGGACAGGCACCACCAGGGTCCTGGCCAGTACAGTGTGATAATGAAGTGGCCGACAGAAGAGTGTGATTCTGCTTGGCGTGGTGGAGCATGCCTGTAATTCCAGCATTCGGGAGGCTGAGGCAGGAGGATCGTTGTGAATTCAAGACCAGCCTGGGCTACAAAGTGAGCTCAAGGCCAGCCTGAACTGCATGGCAAGACCCTGTCTCAAAAGGAAAAAAAAAAAAAAAAAGAGAGAGAGAGGGATGGTTAAGGAAAGTTTTAAAACTAATGATGTGAGACGCGGATATAGCTCAGTGGCACAATGCCTGCCTGGCAAGCACAAGGTGGTGAGTTCAAGTCCTGGTGCCAAAAAACAAAACAACCTAAAGATGTTAACATTGAAAAAATGTAGGAAAATGGACAGACTATTAGAACAAGCAAGTTCATGGGATCAAAATTCATCTTCTCAAAGTAGCATTAGCCGATAGTCTAAAACACTCATAGCCCAGGTCAGGTCATGAAAAATACCCGACAAACGTGAGCTGAATATTCTATAGAAGGTTCCACTTGTTTATCTCACAACTGTCTGCTCTGAGGAAAACATCACCAAGAAGAGGCTGGGAGGCTGGAGGGGCTTGGGGAGACGGAGCTGCCCCATGTGGAGCGGCATCCCAGGCCGAGTCCAGACAGGAGGGGCAGACGGGAGCTGTCCAAATAAAGTCGGTAGTATAATACTTCCGGGCCAGTATTAATTTCCTTTTCTTTTAGTACCAGAAATCGAACTCAGGACCTTGCACGTGCCAGGCAGGCCCTGTGCCCCTGAGCCGTATGCTCAGACCCCTAATTTCCTTTTCACAGTGTCCTCACCACGATGTTAACGGTACGGCAAAGCGAGTGGGGAATCTTTCTATTATCTTTGCAACTTTTCTGTCGATCCTAAATTTTAAAAAGCCAGTTAAAAATTACAAGTGACACACCAGGGGAAAAGACCTCCTGAAGAGAAACAGGAGCTATGTTGGGGAAAATTACATTCCATGGCTGAGGCCTGCAGACTATGAATATAAAGTGACCTAGACCGTGGACAGAGAAGGTCTTGGTAGCATAATACCTAGTACTGCGGACTGAGGCCTTGGAGGAGAGTGGGGATGTGGTCCTCAGAATACGTTAAAATCACCTCCCAAATCTTAAGCCCCTCCCAAACAAATATCCCTGTGGGACCGCGGGCTTCTGCATTGTTTACCAGTTGCGCAGGCCCATTCCAGAACCTCTGACTTCTGTCTCGCTGGGGGGGCGCCTTTCGGCAGCAGTGCTCTCATCGGTATTTTATATTTACAGGGACTGGGGGGTGCGAAGACACGGTCGCAGGGTGGAGAAGTCTGAAACACACCCCACGCCAAGCCCAGCTTGTCACTGTAGCAAGCGTCCACGGATCATTCCTTTGTAAGTGTAAATTTTTTTGTCTTTTTGAGACAGGGTCTCTCTATGCAGTTCAGGCTGGCCTTGGGCTCACTTTGTAGCCCAGGCTGGCCTCGACCTAGCAACGATCCTCCTGCCTCAGCCTCCCGAGTGCCTTATGTGTAAATTTTGATTGTAGGTGTTAACTTCTGTGTGCTCTAAGGAGAACTGCTTTTAAAAAATGAACCGTCTCACACATTTTTCCTTAAAAGTTAAAATCGCGGCACACTTTTACCGGCCACCTACACCGCAGCGTGCGGGTTTGCAGAGTACAGTCCAGCTCTCTCCCGCGGAGCGCGTTCTGGGCGACAGCAAACGTGCCCCGGAACACGCCCGCGTGGCCCTCCGCACGCGCCGCGGGCCTCCTCCGCTTTAGCTCCTGGAGCCCGGACCAGCTGGGCCAAAGGGCACCCTGCGAGCTCTCCCAATTCGTAGATTTCACGCCCGGGAACACAAGCAGCGTCTCCCGGGCCCGCGCCCCGAAAGGCCTGTCTCCCCGCTCCGGCTCGCTCTCCTCCCGCTGGGGTCTTTGTCTTTCTTCCCGCGCCTAGCAGGACGCGCTGCCCTCTCGGTGCCCGGACTGCGGGGCTGCGGGAGGTCAGCGGGCAT